>NC_138300.1:59520000-59595000 GCF_965601325.2 Salmo salar
GTGCTGCTCATGGTGTCATTAACATAGAAGTGCTACTCATGGTCTCATTAGCTTGGAAGTGCTGCTCATGGTTTCATTACCTTGGAAGTGCTGCTCATGGTCTGATTACCTTGGAAGTGCTGCTCATGGTCTCATTAACATGGAAGTGCTGCTCATGGTCTGATGGACACGGAAGTGCTGCTCATGGTCTCATTAACATGGAAGTGCTGCTCATGGTCTCATTAACATGGAAGTGCTGCTCATGGTCTCATTACCATGGAACTGCTGCTCATGGTCTCATTAACATGGAAGAGCTGCTCATAGTCTCATTAACATGGAAGTGCTGCTCATGGTCTCATTAACTTGGAAGTGCTGCTCATGGTCTCATTACCTTGGAAGTGCTGCTCATGGTCTCATTAACATGGAAGTGCTGCTCATGGTCTCATTAACATGGAAGTGCTGCTCATGGTCTCATTAACATGGAAGTGCTGCTCATGGTCTCATTAACATGGAAGTGCTGCTCATGGTCTCATTAACATGGAAATGCTGCTCATGGTCTGATGGACACGGAAGTGCTGCTCATGGTTTCATTAACATGGAAGTGCTGCTCATGGTCTCATTAACATGGAAGTGCTGCGCATGGTCTCATTAACATGGAAGTGCTGCTCATAGTCTCATTAACATGGAAGTGCTGCTCATGGTCTCATTAACATGGAAGTGCTGCACATGGTCTCATTACCTTGGAAGTGCTGCTCATGGTCTCATTAACGTGGAAGTGCTGCTCATGCTCTGATGGACACGGAAGTGCTGCTCATGGTGTCATTAACATAAAAGTGCTGCTCATGGTCTCATTAAAGTGGAAGTGGTGCTCATGGTCTCATTAACATGGAAGTGCTTTGGGGAGCAACACACTCATGACACTGAATCCAACTCCCTCCCCTGTTTACTGTATCCACAGGAACTGCTGTAGAATGGTACACACACACACACACACACACACACACACACACACACACACACACACACACACACACACACACACACACACACACACACACACACACACACACACTCTCTCTCTCTCTGACTGAGTGTCTCTCTGACTGAGTCTCTCTCTGACTGAGTGTCTCTCTGACTAGGCTACCAGCCTCCCCCCTCTAACCACTAGGCTACCTGTCTCCCCCCTCTAACCACTAGGCTACATGCCTCCCCCCTCTAACCACTAGGCTACCTGCCTCCCCCCTCTAACCACTAGGCTACCTGCCTCCCCCCTCTAACCACTAGGCTACCTGCCTCCCACCTCTAACCACTAGGCTACCTGCCTCCCCCCTCTAACCACAAGGCTACCTGCCTCCCCCCTCTAACCACTAGGCTACCTGCCTCCCCCCTCTAACCACTAGGCTACCTGCCTCCCACCTCTAACCACTAGGCTACCTGCCTCCCCCCCTCTGACCACTAGGCTACCTGCCTCCCCCACTCTAACCACTAGGCTACCTGCCTCTCCCCTCTAACCACTAGGCTACCTGCCTCCCCCCTCTAACCACTAGGCTACCTGCCTCTCCCCTCTAACCACGAGGCTACCTGCCTCCCCCTCTAACCAGTAGGCTACGTGCCTCCCCCATCTAACCACTAGGCTACCTGCCTCCCCCCTCTAACCACTAGGCTACCTGCCTCCCCCCTCTAACCACTAGTCTACCTGCCTCCCCCCTCTAACCACTAGGCTACCTGCCTCCCCCCTCTAACCACTAGGCTACCTGCCTCCCCCCTCTAACCACTAGGCTACCTGCCTCCCCCCTCTAACCACTAGGCTACCTGCCTCCCCCACTCTAACCACTAGGCTACCTGCCTCTCCCCTCTAACCACTAGGCTACCTGCCTCCCCCCTCTAACCACTAGGCTACCTGCATCTCCCCTCTAACCACTAGTCTACCTGCCTCCCCCCTCTAACCACTAGGCTACATGCCTCCCCCTTCTAACCACTAGGCTACCCGCCTCCCCCCTCTAACCACTAGAATACCTGCCTCCCCCCTCTAACCACTAGTCTACCTGCCTCCCCCCTCTAACCACTAGCCTACCTGCCTCCCCCCTCTAACCACTAGGCTACCTGCCTTCCCCCTCTAACCATTAGGCTACCTGCCTCCCCCCTCTAACCACTAGGCTACCTGCCTCCCCCCTCTAACCACTAGGCTACCTGCCTCCCCCACTCTAACCACTAGGCTACCTGCCTCTCCCCTCTAACCACTAGGCTACCTGCCTCCCCCCTCTAACCACTAGGCTACCTGCCTCTCCCCTCTAACCACTAGTCTACCTGCCTCCCCCCTCTAACCACTAGGCTACATGCCTCCCCCTTCTAACCACTAGGCTACCCGCCTCCCCCCTCTAACCACTAGGCTACCTGCCTCACCCCTCTAACCACTTGGCTACCTGCCTCCCCCCTCTAAACACTAGGCTACCTGCATCTCCCCTCTAACCATTAGGCTACCTGCCTCCCGCCTCTAAACACTAGGCTACCTGCCTCCCCACTCTAACCACTAGGCTACCTGACTCCCCCCTCTAACCACTAGGCTACCTGCCTCCCCCCCTCTAACCACTAGGCTACCTGCCTCCCCCCTCTAACAACTAGGCTACCTGCCCCCCCCCCCGTCTAACCACTAGGCTACCTGCCCCCCCCCGTCTAACCACTAGGCTACCTGCCTACCCCCTCTAACCACTAGGCTACCTGCCTCCCCCCTCTAACCACTAGGCTACATGCCTCCGCCTTCTAACCACTAGGCTACCCGCCTCCCCCCTCTAACCACTAGGCTACCTGCCTCCCCCCTCTAACCACTAGGCTACCTGCCTCCCACCTCTAACCACTAGCCTACCTGCCTCCCCCCCTCTAACCACTAGGCTACCTGCCTCCCCCCTCTAACCACTAGGCTACCTGCCTCCCCCCTCTAACCACTAGGCTACCTGCCTCCACCCTCTAACCACTAGGCTACCTGCCTCCCCCCTCTAACCACTAGGCTACCTGCCTCCCCCCTCTAACCACTAGGCTACCTGCCTCCCACCTCTAACCACTAGCCTACCTGCCTCCCCCCCTCTAACCACTAGGCTACCTGCCTCCCTCCTCTAACCACTAGGCTACCTGCCTCCCCCCTCTAACCACTAGGCTACCTGCCTCCCCCCTCTAACCACTAGGCTACCTGCCTCCCACCTCTAACCACTAGGCTACCTGCCTCCCCCCTCTAACCACAAGGCTACCTGCCTCCCCCCTCTAACCACTAGGCTACCTGCCTCCCCCCTCTAACCACTAGGCTACTTGCCTCTCCCCTCTAACCACTAGGCTACCTGCCGCCCCCCTCTAACCACTAGTCTACCTGCCTCCCCCCTCTAACCACTAGGCTACCTGCCTCCCCCCTCTAACCACTAGGCTACCTGCCTCCCCCCTCTAACCACTAGGCTACCTGCCTCCCCCACTCTAACCACTAGGCTACCTGCCTCTCCCCTCTAACCACTAGGCTACCTGCCCCCCCCTCTAACCACTAGGCAACCTGCCTCTCCCCTCTAACCACTAGGCTTCCTGCCTCCCCCCTCTAACCACTAGGCTACATGCCTCCCCCTTCTAACCACTAGGCTACCCGCCTCCCCCCTCTAACCACTAGGCTACCAGCCTCACCCCTCTAACGACTTGGCTACCTGCCTCCCCCCTCTAACCACTAGGCTACATGCCTCTCCCCTCTAATCATTAGGCTACTCGCCTCCCCCCTCTAACCACTAGGCTACCTGCCTCCCCCCTCTAACCACTAGGCTACCTGACTCCCCCCTCTAACCACTAGCCTACCTGCCTCCCCCCTCTAACCACTAGTCTTCCTGCCTCCCCCCTCTAACCACTAGGCTACCTGCCTCCCCGTCTAAGCACTAGGCTACCTGCCTCCCCCCTCTAACCACTAGGCTACCTGCCTCCCCAACTCTAACCACTAGGCTACCTGCCTCTCCCCTCTAACCACTAGGCTACCTGCCTCCCACCTCTAACCACTAGGCGACATGCCTCCCCCTTCTAACCACTAGGCTACCTGCCTCCCCCTCTAACCACTAGGCTACCTGCCTCCCCCCTCTAACCACTAGGCTACCTGCCTCTCCCCTCTAACCACTAGGCTACCTGCCTCCCCCCTCTAACCACTATGCTACATGCCTCCCCCTTCTAACCACTAGGCTACCCGCCTCCCCCCTCTAACCACTAGGCTACCTGCCTCCCCCTCTAACCACTAGTCTACCTGCCTCCCCCCTCTAACCACTAGGCTACCTGCCTCCCCCCTCTAACCACTAGGCTACCTGCCTACCCCCTCTAACCACTAGGTTACCTGCCATCCCCATCTAACCACTAGGCTACCTGCCTCCCCCACTCTAACCACTAGGCTACTTGCCTCTCCCCTCTAACCACTAGGCTACCTGCCGCCCCCCTCTAACCACTAGGCTACCTGCCTCCCCCCTCTAACCACTAGGCTACCTGCCTCCCCCCTCTAACCACTAGGCTACCTGCCTCCCACCTCTAACCACTAGGCTACCTGCCTCCCCCCTCTAACCACTAGGCTACCTGCCTCCCCCCTCTAACCACTAGGCTACCTGCCTCCCCCCTCTAACCACTAGTCTACCTGCCTCCCCCCTCTAACCACTAGGCTACCTGCCTCCCCCCTCTAACCACTAGGCTACCTGCCTCCCCCCTCTAACCACTAGGCTACCTGCCTCCCCCACTCTAACCACTAGGCTACCTGCCTCTCCCCTCTAACCACTAGGCTACCTGCCCCCCCCTCTAACCACTAGGCAACCTGCCTCTCCCCTCTAACCACTAGGCTACCTGCCTCCCCCCTCTAACCACTAGGCTACATGCCTCCCCCTTCTAACCACTAGGCTACCCGCCTCCCCCCTCTAACCACTAGGCTACCAGCCTCACCCCTCTAACGACTTGGCTACCTGCCTCCCCCCTCTAACCACTAGGCTACCTGCCTCTCCCCTCTAACCATTAGGCTACTCGCCTCCCCCCTCTAACCACTAGGCTACCTGCCTCCCCCTCTAACCACTAGGCTACCTGACTCCCCCCTCTAACCACTAGCCTACCTGCCTCCCCCCTCTAACCACTAGTCTTCCTGCCTCCCCCCTCTAACCACTAGGCTACCTGCCTCCCCCCTCTAAGCACTAGGCTACCTGCCTCCCCCCTCTAACCACTAGGCTACCTGCCTCCCCAACTCTAACCACTAGGCTACCTGCCTCTCCCCTCTAACCACTAGGCTACCTGCCTCCCGCCTCTAACCACTAGGCGACATGCCTCCCCCTTCTAACCACTAGGCTACCTGCCTCCCCCTCTAACCAGTAGGCTACCTGCCTCCCCCCTCTAACCACTAGGCTACCTGCCTCTCCCCTCTAACCACTAGGCTACCTGCCTCCCCCCTCTAACCACTAGGCTACATGCCTCCCCCTTCTAACCACTAGGCTACCCGCCTCCCCCCTCTAACCACTAGGCTACCTGCCTCCCCCCTCTAACCACTAGGCTACCTGCCTCTCCCCTCTAACCACTAGGTTACCTTCCTCCCGCCTCTAACCACTAGGCTACCTGCCTCCCCCCTCTAACCACTAGGCTACCTGCCTCTCCCCTCTAACCACTAGGCTACCTGCCTCCCCCCTCTAACCACAGGGCTACATGCCTCCCCCTTCTAACCACTAGGCTACCCGCCTCCCCCTCTAACCACTAGGCTACCTGCCTCAACCCTCTAACCACTTGGCTACCTGCCTCCCCCCTCTAAACACTAGGCTACCTGCCTCTCCCCCTTAACCATTAGGATACCTGCCTCCCCCCTCTAACCACTAGGCTACCTGCCTCCACACTCTAACCACTAGGCTACCTGACTCCCCCCTCTAACCACTAGTCTACCTGCCTCCCCCCTCTAACCACTAGGCTACCTGCCTCCCCGCTCTAACCACTAGGCTACCTGCCTCCCCCCTCTAACCACTAGGCTACCTGCTCCCCCCTCTAACCACTAGGCTACCTGCCTCCCCCACTCTAACCACTAGGCTACTTGCCTCTCCACTCTAACCACTAGGCTACCTGCCTCCCCCCTCTAACCACTAGGCTACCTGCCTCTCCCCTCTAACCACTAGGCTACCTGCCTCCCCCGTCTAACCACTAGGCTACCTGCCTCCCCCCTCTAACCACTAAACTATCTGCTTCCCCCCTCTAACCACTAGGCTACCTGCCTCCCACCTCTAACCACTAGGCTACCTGCCTCCCACCTCTAACCACTAGGCTACCTGCCTCCCCCCTCTAACCACTAGGCTACCTGCCTCCCCCCTCTAACAACTAGGCTACCTGCCTCCCACCTCTAACCACTAGGCTACCTGCCTCCCCCCTCTAACCACTAGGCTACCTGCCTCCCCCCTCTAACCACTAGGCTACCTGCCTCTCCCCTCTAACCATTAGGCTACTCGCCTCCCCCCTCTAACCACTAGGCTACCTGCCTCCCCCTTTAACCACTAGGCTACCTGACTCTCCCCTCTAACCACTAGCCTACCTGCCTCCCCCCTCTAACCACTAGTCTTCCTGCCTCCCCCCTCTAACCACTAGGCTACCTGCCTCCCCCCTCTAAGCACTAGGCTACCTGCCTCCCCCCTCTAACCACTAGGCTACCTGCCTCCCCAACTCTAACCACTAGGCTACCTGCCTCTCCCCTCTAACCACTAGGCTACCTGCCTCCCGCCTCTAACCACTAGGCGACATGCCTCCCCCTTCTAACCACTAGGCTACCTGCCTCCCCCTCTAACCACTAGGCTACCTGCCTCCCCCCTCTAACCACTAGGCTACCTGCCTCTCCCCTCTAACCACTAGGCTACCTGCCTCCCCCCTCTAACCACTAGGCTACATGCCTCCCCCTTCTAACCACTAGGCTACCCGCCTCCCCCCTCTAACCACTAGGCTACCTGCCTCCCCCCTCTAACCACTAGGCTACCTGCCTCTCCCCTCTAACCACTAGGTTACCTTCCTCCCCTTCTCTAACCACTAGGCTACCTGCCTCCCCCCTCTAACCACTAGGCTACCTGCCTCTCCCCTCTAACCACTAGGCTACCTGCCTCCCCCCTCTAACCACAGGGCTACATGCCTCCCCCTTCTAACCACTAGGCTACCCGCCTCCCCCTCTAACCACTAGGCTACCTGCCTCAACCCTCTAACCACTTGGCTACCTGCCTCCCCCCTCTAAACACTAGGCTACCTGCCTCTCCCCCTTAACCATTAGGATACCTGCCTCCCCCCTCTAACCACTAGGCTACCTGCCTCCACACTCTAACCACTAGGCTACCTGACTCCCCCCTCTAACCACTAGTCTACCTGCCTCCCCCCTCTAACCACTAGGCTACCTGCCTCCCCGCTCTAACCACTAGGCTACCTGCCGCCCCCCTCTAACCACTAGGCTACCTGCCTCCCCCCTCTAACCACTAGGCTACCTGCCTCCCCCACTCTAACCACTAGGCTACTTGCCTCTCCACTCTAACCACTAGGCTACCTGCCTCCCCCCTCTAACCACTAGGCTACCTGCCTCTCCCCTCTAACCACTAGGCTACCTGCCTCCCCCGTCTAACCACTAGGCTACCTGCCTCCCCCCTCTAACCACTAAACTATCTGCTTCCCCCCTCTAACCACTAGGCTACCTGCCTCCCACCTCTAACCACTAGGCTACCTGCCTCCCACCTCTAACCACTAGGCTACCTGCCTCCCCCCTCTAACCACTAGGCTACCTGCCTCCCCCCTCTAACAACTAGGCTACCTGCCTCCCACCTCTAACCACTAGGCTACCTGCCTCCCCCCTCTAACCACTAGGCTACCTGCCTCCCCCCTCTAACCACTAGGCTACCTGCCTCCCCCCTCTAACCACGAGTCTACCTGCCTCCCCCCTCTAACCACTAGGCTACCTGCCTCCCCCCTCTAAAAACTAGGCTACCTGCCTCCCCCCTCTAACCACTAGGCTACCTGCCTCCCCCACTCTAACCACTAGGCTACCTGCCTCCCCCCTCTAACCACTAGGCTACCTGACCCCCCCTCTAACCACTAGGCTACCTGCCTCTCCCCTCTAACCACTAGACTACCTGCCTCCCCCCTCTAACCACTAGGCTACATGCCTCCGCCTTCTAACCACTAGGCTACCCGCCTCCCCCCTCTAACCACTAGGCTACCTGCCTCCCCCCTCTAACAACTAGGCTACCTGCCTCCCACCTCTAACCACTATCCTACCTGCTTACCCCCCTCTAACCAATAGGCTACCTGCCTCCCCCCTCTAACCACTAGGCTACCTGCCTCCCCCCTCTAACCACTAGGCTACCTGCCTCCCCCCTCTAACCTCTAGGCTACCTGCCTCCCCCCTCTAACCACTAGGCTACCTGCCTCCCCCCTCTAACCACTAGGCTACCTGCCTCCCCCACTCTAACCACTAGGCTACCTGCCTCTCCCCTCTAACCTCTAGGCTACCTGCCTCCCCCCTCTAACCACTAGGCTACCTGCCTCTCCCCTCTAACCACTAGTCTACCTGCCTCCCCCCTCTAACCACTAGGCTACATGCCTCCCCCTTCTAACCACTAGGCTACCCGCCTCCCACCTCTAACCACTAGGCTACCTGCCTCCCCCCTCTAACCACTAGGCTACCTGCCTCCCCCCTCTAACCACTAGGCTACCTACCTCCCCCCTCTAACCACGAGTCTACCTGCCTCCCCCCTCTAACCACTAGGCCACCTGCCTACCCCTCTAACCACTAGGCTACCTGCCTCCCCCCTCTAACCTCTAGGCTACCTGCCTCCCCCACTCTAACCACTAGGCTACCTGCCTCTCCCCTCTAACCACTAGGCTACCTGCCCCCCCCTCTAACCACTAGGCTACCTGCCTCTCCCCTCTAACCACTAGACTACCTGCCTCCCCCCTCTAACCACTAGGATACATGCCTCCGCCTTCTAACCACTAGGCTACCCGCCTCCCCCCTCTAACCACTATGCTACCTGCCTCCCCCCTCTAACCACTAGGCTACCTGCCTCCCACCTCTAACCACTATCCTACCTGCTTCCCCCCCTCTAACCAATAGGCTACCTGCCTCCCCCCTCTAACCACTAGGCTTCCTGCCTCCCCCCTCTAACCACTAGTCTACCTGCCTCCACCCTCTAACCACTAGGCTACCAGCCTCCCCCCTCTAACCACTAGGCTACCTGCCTCCCCCCTCTAACAACTAGGCTACCTGCCTCCCCCCTCTAAACACTAGGCTACCTGCATCTCCCCTCTAACCATTAGGCTACCTGCCTCCCCCCTCTAACCACTAGGCTACCTGCCTCCCCACTCTAACCACTAGGCTACCTGACTCCCCCCTCTAACCACTAGGCTACATGCCTCCCCCTTCTAACCACTAGGCTACCCGCCTCCCCCCTCTAACCACTAGGCTACCTGCCTCACCCCTCTAACCACTTGGCTACCTGCCTCCCCCCTCTAAACACTAGGCTACCTGCCTCTCCCCCCTAACCATTAGGCTACCTGCCTCCCCCCTCTAACCACTAGGCTACCTGCCTCCACACTCTAACCACTAGGCTACCTGACTCCCCCCTCTAACCACTAGTCTACCTGCCTCCCCCCTCTAACCACTAGGCTACCTGCCTCCCCCCTCTAACCACTAGGCTACCTGCCTACCCCCTCTAACCACTAGGCTACCTGCCATCCCCCTGTAACCACTAGGCTGCCTGCCTCCCCCACTCTAACCACTAGGCTACTTGCCTCTCCCCTCTAACCACTAGGCTACCTGCCGCCCCCCTCTAACCACTAGGCTACCTGCCTCCCCCCTCTAACCACTAGGCTACCTGCCTCCCCCCTCTAACCACTAGGCGACCTGCCTCCCACCTCTAACCACTAGGCTACCTGCCTCCCCCCTCTAACCACTAGGCTACCTGCCTCCCCCCTCTAACCACTAGGCTACCTGCCTCCCCCCTCTAACCACTAGTCTACCTGCCTCCCCCCTCTAACCACTAGGCTACCTGCCTCCCCCCTCTAACCACTAGGCTACCTGCCTCCCCCTCTAACCACTAGGCTACCTGCCTCCCCCACTCTAACCACTAGGCTACCTGCCTCTCCCCTCTAACCACTAGGCTACCTGCCCCCCCCTCTAACCACTAGGCAACCTGCCTCTCCCCTCTAACCACTAGGCTACCTGCCTCCCCCCTCTAACCACTAGGCTACATGCCTCCCCCTTCTAACCACTAGGCTACCCGCCTCCCCCCTCTAACCACTAGGCTACCAGCCTCACCCCTCTAACCACTTGGCTACCTGCCTCCCCCCTCTAACCACTAGGCTACCTGCCTCTCCCCTCTAACCATTAGGCTACTCGCCTCCCCCCTCTAACCACTAGGCTACCTGCCTCCCCCCTCTAACCACTAGGCTACCTGACTCCCCCCTCTAACCACTAGCCTACCTGCCTCCCCCCTCTAACCACTAGGCTTCCTGCCTCCCCCCTCTAACCACTAGGCTACCTGCCTCCCCACTCTAACCACTAGGCTACCTGACTCCCCCCTCTAACCACTAGGCTAGCTGCTTCCCCCCCTCTAACCACTAGGCTACATGCCTCCCCCTTCTAAACACTAGGCTACCCGCCTCCCCCCTCTAACCACTAGGCTACCTGCCTCACCCCTCTAACCACTTGGCTACCTGCCTCCCCCCTCTAAACACTAGGCTACCTGCCTCTCCCCCCTAACCATTAGGCTACCTGCCTCCCCCCTCTAACCACTAGGCTACCTGCCTCCACACTCTAACCACTAGGCTACCTGACTCCCCCCTCTAACCACTAGTCTACCTGCCTCCCCCCTCTAACCACTAGGCTACCTGCCTCCCCCCTCTAACCACTAGGCTACCTGCCTACCCCCTCTAACCACTAGGCTACCTGCCATCCCCCTGTAACCACTAGGCTGCCTGCCTCCCCCACTCTAACCACTAGGCTACTTGCCTCTCCCCTCTAACCACTAGGCTACCTGCCGCCCCCCTCTAACCACTAGGCTACCCGCCTCCCCCCTCTAACCACTAGGCTACCAGCCTCACCCCTCTAACCACTTGGCTACCTGCCTCCCCCCTCTAACCACTAGGCTACCTGCCTCTCCCCTCTAACCATTAGGCTACTCGCCTCCCCCCTCTAACCACTAGGCTACCTGCCTCCCCCCTCTAACCACTAGCCTACCTGCCTCCCCCCTCTAACCACTAGGCTTCCTGCCTCCCCCCTCTAACCACTAGGCTACCTGCCTCCCCACTCTAACCACTAGGCTACCTGACTCCCCCCTCTAACCACTAGGCTAGCTGCCTCCCCCCCTCTAACCACTAGGCTACATGCCTCCCCCTTCTAACCACTAGGCTACCCGCCTCCCCCCTCTAACCACTAGGCTACCTGCCTCACCCCTCTAACCACTTGGCTACCTGCCTCCCCCCTCTAAACACTAGGCTACCTGCCTCTCCCCCCTAACCATTAGGCTACCTGCCGCCCCCCTCTAACCACTAGGCTACCTGCCTCCCCCCTCTAACCACTAGGCTACCTGCCTCCCCCCTCTAACCACTAGGCGACCTGCCTCCCACCTCTAACCACTAGGCTACCTGCCTCCCCCCTCTAACCACTAGGCTACCTGCCTCCACCCTCTAACCACTAGGCTACCTGCCTCCCCCCTCTAACCACTAGTCTACCTGCCTCCCCCCTCTAACCACTAGGCTACCTGCCTCCCCCCTCTAACCACTAGGCTACCTGCCTCCCCCCTCTAACCACTAGGCTACCTGCCTCCCCCACTCTAACCACTAGGCTACCTGCCTCTCCCCTCTAACCACTAGGCTACCTGCCCCCCCCTCTAACCACTAGGCAACCTGCCTCTCCCCTCTAACCACTAGGCTACCTGCCTCCCCCCTCTAACCACTAGGCTACATGCCTCCCCCTTCTAACCACTAGGCTACCCGCATCCCCCCTCTAACCACTAGGCTACCAGCCTCACCCCTCTAACCACTTGGCTACCTGCCTCCCCCCTCTAACCACTAGGCTACCTGCCTCTCCCCTCTAACCATTAGGCTACTCGCCTCCCCCCTCTAACCACTAGGCTACCTGCCTCCCCCCTCTAACCACTAGGCTACCTGACTCCCCCCTCTAACCACTAGCCTACCTGCCTCCCCCCTCTAACCACTAGGCTACCTGCCTCCCCCCCCTAACCATTAGGCTACCTGCCTCCCCCCTCTAACCACTAGGCTACCTGCCTCCACACTCTAACCACTAGGCTACCTGACTCCCCCATCTAACCACTAGTCTACCTGCCTCCCCCCTCTAACCACTAGGCTACCTGCCTCCCCCCTCTAACCACTAGGCTACCTGCCTACCCCCTCTAACCACTAGGCTACCTGCCATCCCCCTGTAACCACTAGGCTGCCTGCCTCCCCCACTCTAACCACTAGGCTACTTGCCTCTCCCCTCTAACCACTAGGCTACCTGCCGCCCCCCTCTAACCACTAGGCTACCTGCCTCCCCCCTCTAACCACTAGGCTACCTGCCTCCCCCCTCTAACCACTAGGCGACCTGCCTCCCACCTCTAACCACTAGGCTACCTGCCTCCCCCCTCTAACCACTAGGCTACCTGCCTCCCCCCTCTAACCACTAGGCTACCTGCCTCCCCCCTCTAACCACTAGTCTACCTGCCTCCCCCCTCTAACCACTAGGCTACCTGCCTCCCCCCTCTAACCACTAGGCTACCTGCCTCCCCCCTCTAACCACTAGGCTACCTGCCTCCCCCACTCTAACCACTAGGCTACCTGCCTCTCCCCTCTAACCACTAGGCTACCTGCCCCCCCCCTCTAACCACTAGGCAACCTGCCTCTCCCCTCTAACCACTAGGCTACCTGCCTCCCCCCTCTAACCACTAGGCTACATGCCTCCCCCTTCTAACCACTAGGCTACCCGCCTCTCCCCTCTAACCATTAGGCTACTCGCCTCCCCCCTCTAACCACTAGGCTACCTGCCTCCCCCCTCTAACCACTAGGCTACCTGCCTCCCCCCTCTAACCATTAGGCTACCTGCCTCCCCCCTCTAACCACTAGGCTACCTGCCTCCACACTCTAACCACTAGGCTACCTGACTCCCCCCTCTAACCACTAGCCTACCTGCCTCCCCCCTCTAACCACTAGGCTACCTGCCTCCCCCCTCTAACCACTAGGCTACCTGCCTACCCCCTCTAACCACTAGGCTACCTGCCATCCCCCTGTAACCACTAGGCTGCCTGCCTCCCCCACTCTAACCACTAGGCTACTTGCCTCTCCCCTCTAACCACTAGGCTACCTGCCGCCCCCCTCTAACCACTAGGCTACCTGCCTCCCCCCTCTAACCACTAGGCTACCTGCCTCCCCCCTCTAACCACTAGGCTACCTGCCTCCCCCACTCTAACCACTAGGCTACCTGCCTCTCCCCTCTAACCACTAGGCTACCTGCCTCCCCCCTCTAACCATTAGGCTACTCGCCTCCCCCCTCTAACCACTAGGCTACCTGCCTCCCCCCTCTAACCACTAGGCTACCTGCCTCCCCCCTCTAACCATTAGGCTACCTGCCTCCCCCCTCTAACCACTAGGCTACCTGCCTCCACACTCTAACCACTAGGCTACCTGACTCCCCCCTCTAACCACTAGCCTACCTGCCTCCCCCCTCTAACCACTAGGCTACCTGCCTCCCCCCTCTAACCACTAGGCTACCTGCCTACCCCCTCTAACCACTAGGCTACCTGCCATCCCCCTGTAACCACTAGGCTGCCTGCCTCCCCCACTCTAACCACTAGGCTACTTGCCTCTCCCCTCTAACCACTAGGCTACCTGCCGCCCCCCTCTAACCACTAGGCTACCTGCCTCCCCCCTCTAACCACTAGGCTACCTGCCTCCCCCCTCTAACCACTAGGCTACCTGCCTCCCCCACTCTAACCACTAGGCTACCTGCCTCTCCCCTCTAACCACTAGGCTACCTGCCTCCCCCCTCTAACCACTAGGCTACCTGCCTCCCCCCTCTAACCACTAGTCTACCTGCCTCCCCCCTCTAACCACTAGGCTACCTGCCTCCCCCCTCTAACCACTAGGCTACCTGCCTCCCCCCTCTAACCACTAGGCTACCTGCCTCCCCCACTCTAACCACTAGGCTACCTGCCTCTCCCCTCTAACCACTAGGCTACCTGCCCCCCCCTCTAACCACTAGGCAACCTGCCTCTCCCCTCTAACCACTAGGCTACCTGCCTCCCCCCTCTAACCACTAGGCTACATGCCTCCCCCTTCTAACCACTAGGCTACCCGCCTCCCCCCTCTAACCACTAGGCTACCAGCCTCACCCCTCTAACCACTTGGCTACCTGCCTCCCCCCTCTAACCACTAGGCTACCTGCCTCTCCCCTCTAACCATTAGGCTACTCGCCTCCCCCCTCTAACCACTAGGCTACCTGCCTCCCCCCTCTAACCACTAGGCTACCTGACTCCCCCCTCTAACCACTAGCCTACCTGCCTCCCCCCTCTAACCACTAGGCTTCCTGCCTCCCCCCTCTAACCACTAGGCTACCTGCCTCCCCCCTCTAAGCACTAGGCTACTTGCCTCTCCCCTCTAACCACTAGGCTACCTGCCTCCCCCCTCTAACCACTAGGCTACCTGCCTCTCCCCTCTAACCACTAGGCTACCTGCCTCCCCCGTCTAACCACTAGGCTACCTGCCTCCCCCCTCTAACCACTAGGCTATCTGCCTCCCACCTCTAACCACTAGGCTACCTGCCTCCCACCTCTAACCACTATCCTACCTGCCCCCCCCTCTAACCACTAGGCTACCTGCCTCTCCCCTCTAACCACTAGGCTACCTGCCTCCCCCCTCTAACCACTAGGCTACATGCCTCTGCCTTCTAACCACTAGGCTACCCGCCTCCCCCCTCTAACCACTAGGCTACCCGCCTCCCCCCTCTAACCACTAGGCTACCTGCCTCCCACCTCTAACCAGTATCCTACCTGCCTCCCCCCCTCTAACCAATAGGCTACCTGCCTCCCCCCTCTAACCACTAGGCTACCTGCCTCCCCCCTCTAACCACAAGGCTACCTGCCTCCCCCCTCTAACCACTAGGCTACCTGCCTCCCCCCTCTAACCACTAGTCTACCTGCCTCCCCCCTCTAACCACTAGGCTACCTGCCTCCCCCCTCTAACCACTAGGCTACCTGCCTCCCCCCTCTAACCACTAGGCTACCTGCCTCCCCCCTCTAACCTATAGGCTACCTGCCTCCCCCCTCTAACCACTAGGCTACCTGCCTCTCCCCTCTAACCACTAGTCTACCTGCATCTCCCCTCTAACCATTAGGCTACCTGCCTCTCCCCTCTAACCACTAGGCTACCTGCCTCTCCCCTCTAACCACTAGGCTACCTGCCTCCCCCTCTAACCACTGGGCTACATGCCTCCCCCTTCTAACCACTAGGCTACCCGCCTCCCCCCTCTAACCACTAGGCTACCTGCCTCACCCCTCTAACCACTTGGCTACCTGCCTCCCCCCTCTAAACACTAGGCTACCTGCCTCTCCCCCTTAACCATTAGGCTACCTGCCTCCCCCCTCTAACCACTAGGCTACCTGCCTCCACACTCTAACCACTAGGCTACCTGACTCCCCCCTCTAACCACTAGTCTACCTGCCTCCCCCCTCTAACCACTAGGCTACCTGCCTCCCCGCTCTAACCACTAGGCTACCTGCCTCCCCCCTCTAACCACTAGGCTACCTGCCTCCCCCCTCTAACCACTAGGCTACCTGCCTCCCCCACTCTAACCACTAGGCTACTTGCCTCTCCCCTCTAACCACTAGGCTACCTGCCTCCCCCCTCTAACCACTAGGCTACCTGCCTCTCCCCTCTAACCACTAGGCTACCTGCCTCCCCCGTCTAACCACTAGGCTACCTGCCTCCCCCCTCTAACCACTAGGCTATCTGCCTCCCCCCTCTAACCACTAGGCTACCTGCCTCCCACCTCTAACCACTAGGCTACCTGCCTCCCACCTCTAACCACTAGGCTACCTGCCTCCCCCCTCTAACCACTAGGCTACCTGCCTCCCCCCTCTAACAACTAGGCTACCTGCCTCCCACCTCTAACCACTAGGCTACCTGCCTCCCCCCTCTAACCACTAGGCTACCTGCCTCCCCCCTCTAACCACTAGGCTACCTGCCTCCCCCCTCTAACCACGAGTCTACCTGCCTCCCCCCTCTAACCACTAGGCTACCTGCCTCCCCCCTCTAACCACTAGGCTACCTGCCTCCCCCCTCTAACCACTAGGCTACCTGCCTCCCCCACTCTAACCACTAGGCTACCTGCCTCTCCCCTCTAACCACTAGGCTACCTGCCCCCCCCTCTAACCACGAGGCTACCTGCCTCTCCCCTCTAACCACTAGGCTACCTGCCTCCCCCCTCTAACCACTAGGCTACATTTCTCCGCCTTCTAACCACTAGGCTACCCGCCTCCCCCCTCTAACCACTAGGCTACCTGCCTCCCCCCTCTAACCACTAGGCTACCTGCCTCCCACCTCTAACCACTATCCAACCTGCCTCCCCCCCTCTAACCAATAGGCTACCTGCCTCCCCCCTCTAACCACTAGGCTACCTGCCTCCCCCCTCTAACCACAAGACTACCTGCCTCCCACCTCTAACCACTAGGCTACCTGCCTCCCCCCTCTAACCACTAGGCTACCTGCCTCCCCCCTCTAACCACTAGGCTACCTGCCTCTCACCTCTAACCACTAGTCTACCTGCATCTCCCCTCTAACCATTAGGCTAACTGCCTCTCCCCTCTAACCACTAGGCTACCTGCCTCCCCACTTTAACCACTAGGCTACATGACTCCCCCCTCTAACCACTAGGCTACCTGCCTCCCCCCCTCTAACCACTAGGCTACCTGCCTCCCCCCTCTAACCACTAGGCTACCTGCCTCCCCCCTCTAACCACTAGGCTACGTGCCTCCCCCATCTAACCACTAGGCTACCTGCCTCCCCCCTCTAACCACTAGGCTACCTGCCTCCCCCCTCTAACCACTAGGCTACCTGCCTCCCCCCTCTAACCACTAGCCTACCTGCCTCCCCCCTCTAACCACTAGTCTACCTGCCTCCCCCCTCTAACCACTAGGCTACCTGCCTCCCCCCTCTAACCACTAGGCTACCTGCCTCCCCCCTCTAACCACTAGGCTACCTGCCTCCCCCTCTAACCACTAGGCTACCTGCCTCCCCCCTCTAACCACTAGGCTACCTGCCTCCCCCACTCTATCCACTAGGCTACTTGCCTCTCCCCTCTAACCACTAGGCTACCTGCCTCCCCCCTCTAACCACTAGGCTACCTGCCTCTCCCCTCTAACCACTAGGCTACCTGCCTCCCCCCTCTAAACACTAGGCTATCTGCCTCCCCCCTCTAACCACTAGGCTACCTGCCTCCCCCCTCTAACCACTAGGCTACCTGCCTCCCACCTCTAACCACTAGGCTACCTGCCTCACCCCTCTAACCACTAGGCTACCTGCCTCCCCCCTCTAACCACTAGGCTACCTGCCTCCCCCCTCTAACCACGAGTCTACCTGCCTCCCCCCTCTAACCACTAGGCTACCTGCCTCCCCCCTCTAACCACTAGGCTACCTGCCTCCCACCTCTAACCACTAGGCTACCCGCCTCCCCCCTCTAACCACTAGGCTACCTGCCTCCCCCACTCTAACCACTAGGCTACCTGCCTCTCCACTCTAACCACTAGGCTACCTGCCCCCCCTCTAACCACTAGGCTACCTGCCTCTCCCCTCTAACCACTAGGCTACCTGCCTCCCCCCTCTAACCACTAGGCTACATGCCTCCGCCTTCTAACCACTAGGCTACCCGCCTCCCCCCTCTAACCACTAGGCTACCTGCCTCCCCCCTCTAACCACTAGTCTACCTGCCTCCCACCTCTAACCACTATCCTACCTGCCTCCCCCCCTCTAACCATTAGGCTACCTGCCTCTCCCCTCTAACCACTAGGCTACCTGCCTCCCCACTCTAACCACTAGGCTACATGACTCCCCCCTCTAACCACTAGGCTACCTGCCTCCCCCCCTCTAACCACTAGGCTACCTGCCTCCCCCCTCTAACCACTAGGCTACCTGCCTCCCCCCTCTAACCACTAGGCTACCTGCCTCCCCCACTCTAACCACTAGGCTACTTGCCTCTCCCCTCTAACCACTAGGCTACCTGCCTCCCCCCTCTAACCACTAGGCTACCTGCCTCTCCCCTCTAACCACCAGGCTACCTGCCTCCCCCCTCTAACCACTAGGCTATCTGCCTCCCCCCTCTAACCACTAGGCTACCTGCCTCCCACCTCTAACCACTAGGCTACCTGCCTCCCACCTCTAACCACTAGGCTACCTGCCTCCCCCCTCTAACCACTAGGCTACCTGCCTCCCCCCTCTAACCACTAGGCTACCTGCCTCCCACCTCTAACCACTAGGCTACCTGCCTCCCCCCTCTAACCACTAGGCTACCTGCCTCCCCCCTCTAACCACTAGGCTACCTGCCTCCCCCCTCTAACCACGAGTCTACCTGCCTCCCCCCTCTAACCACTAGGCTACCTGCCTCCCCCCTCTAACCACTAGGCTACCTGCCTCCCCCCTCTAACCACTAGGCTACCTGCCTCCCCCACTCTAACCACTAGGCTACATGCCTCTCCCCTCTAACCACTAGGCTACCTGCCCCCCCCTCTAACCACTAGGCTACCTGCCTCCCCCCTCTAACCACTAGGCTACCTGCCTCCCCCCTCTAACCACTAGGCTACCTGCCTCCCCCACTCTAACCACTAGGCTACCTGCCTTTCCCCTCTAACCACTAGGCTACCTTCCCCCCCCTCTAACCACTAGGCTACCTGCCTCTCCCCTCTAACCACTAGGCTACCTGCCTCCCCCCTCTAACCACTATGCTACATGCCTCCGCCTTCTAACCACTAGGCTACCCGCCTCCCCCCTCTAACCACTAGGCTACCTGCCTCCCCCCTCTAACCACTAGGCTACCTGCCTCCCACCTCTAACCACTCTCCTACCTGCCTCCCCCCCTCTAACCAATAGGCTACCTGCCTCCCCCCTCTAACCACTAGGCTACCTGCCTCCCCCCTCTAACCACAAGACTACCTGCCTCCCCCCTCTAACCACTAGGCTACCTGCCTCCCCCCTCTAACCACTAGGCTACCTGCCTCCCCCCTCTAACCACTAGGCTACCTGCCTCTCCCCTCTAACCACTAGTCTACCTGCATCTCCCCTCTAACCATTAGGCTACCTGCCTCTCCCCTCTAACCACTAGGCTACCTGCCTCCCCACTCTAACCACTAGGCTTCATGACTCCCCCCTCTAACCACTAGGCTACCTGCCTCCCCCCCTCTAACCACTAGGCTACCTGCCTCCCCCCTCTAACCACTAGGCTACCTGCCTCCCCCCTCTAACCACTAGGCTACGTGCCTCCCCCATCTAACCACTAGGCTACCTGCTTCCCCCCTCTAACCACTAGGCTACCTGCATCCCCCCTCTAACCACTAGGCTATCTGCCTCCCCCCTCTAACCACTAGGCTACCTGCCTCCCACCTCTAACCACTAGGCTACCTGCCTCCCACCTCTAACCACTAGGCTACCTGCCTCCCCCCTCTAACCACTAGGCTACCTGCCTCCCC
Organism: Salmo salar; assembly: GCF_965601325.2. NCBI lineage: Eukaryota > Metazoa > Chordata > Actinopteri > Salmoniformes > Salmonidae > Salmo > Salmo salar. The sequence goes on from NC_138300.1 coordinate 59,539,689, forward strand.
CCTCTAACCACTGGGCTACCTGCCTCCCCCCTCTAACCACTAGGCTACATGCCTCCGCCTTCTAACCACTAGGCTACCCGCCTCCCCCCTCTAACCACTAGGCTACCTGCCACCCCCCTCTAACCACTAGGCTACCTGCCTCCCACCTCTAACCACTAGCCTACCTGCCTCCCCCCCTCTAACCACTAGGCTACCTGCCTCCCCCCTCTAACCACTATGCTACCTGCCTCCCCCCTCTAACCACAAGACTATTTGCCTCCCCCCTCTAACCACTAGGCTACCTGCCTCCCCCCTCTAACCACTAGGCTATCTGCCTCCCCCCTCTAACCACTAGGCTACCTGCCTCTCCCCTCTAACCACTAGTCTACCTGCATCTCCCCTCTAACCATTAGGCTACCTGCCTCTCCCCTCTAACCACTAGGCTACCTGCCTCCCCACTCTAACCACTAGGCTACCTGACTCCCCCCTCTAACCACGAGGCTACCTGCCTCCCCCCTCTAACCACTAGGCTACCTGCCTCCCCCCTCTAACCACTAGGCTACCTGCCTCCCCCCTCTAACCACTAGGCTACGTGCCTCCCCCATCTAACCACTAGGCTACCTGCCTCCCCCCTCTAACCACTAGGCTACCTGCCTCCCCCCTCTAACCACTAGGCTACCTGCCTCCCCCCTCTAACCACTAGCCTACCTGCCTCCCCCCTCTAACCACTAGGCTACCTGCCTCCCCCCTCTAACCACTAGGCTACCTGCCTCTCCCCTCTAACCACTAGGCTACCTGCCTCCCCCCTCTAACCACTAGGCTACATGCCTCCCCCTTCTAACCACTAGGCTACCCGCCTCCCCCCTCTAACCACTAGTCTACCTGCCTCCCCCCTCTAACCACTAGGCTACCTGCCTCCCCCCTCTAACCACTAGGCTACCTGCCTCCCCCCTCTAACCACTAGGCTACCTGCCTCTCCCCTCTAACCACTAGGCTACCTGCCTCCCCCCTCTAACCACTAGGCTATCTGCCTCCCCCCTCTAACCACTAGGCTACCTGCCTCCCACCTCTAACCACTAGGCTACCTGCCTCCCACCTCTAACCACTAGGCTACCTGCCTCCCCCCTCTAACCACTAGGCTACCTGCCTCCCCCCTCTAACCACTAGGCTACCTGCCTCCCACCTCTAACCACTAGGCTACCTGCCTCCCCCCTCTAACCACTAGGCTACCTGCCTCCCCCCTCTAACCACTAGGCTACCTGCCTCCCCCCTCTAACCACTAGGCTACCTGCCTCCCCCCTCTAACCACTAGGCTACCTGCCTCCCCCCTCTAACCACTAGGCTACCTGCCTCCCCCCTCTAACCACTAGGCTACCTGCCCCCCCCCTCTAACCACTAGGCTACCTGCCTCCCCACTCTAACCACTAGGCTACATGCCTCCCCCTTCTAACCACTAGGCTACCCGCCTCCCCCCTCTAACCACTAGGCTACCTGCCTCACCCCTCTAACCACTAGGCTACCTGCCTCCCCCCTCTAACCACTAGGCTACCTGCCTCCCCCCTCTAACCACTAGGCTACCTGCCTCCCCCTCTAACCACTAGGCTACCTGCCTCCCACCTCTAACCACTAGGCTACCTGCCTCCCACCTCTAACCACTAGGCTACCTGCCTCCACCCTCTAACCACTAGGCTACCTGCCTCCCCCCTCTAACCACTAGGCTACCTGCCTCCCCCCTCTAACCACTAGGCTACCTGCCTCCCCCCTCTAACCACTAGGCTACCTGCCTCCCCCCTCTAACCACTAGGCTACCTGCCTCCCCCCTCTAACCACTAGGCTACCTGCCTCCCCCCTCTAACCACTAGGCTACCTGCCTCCCCCCTCTAACCACTAGGCTACCTGCCTCCCCCACTCTAACCACTAGGCTACCTGCCTCTCCCCTCTAACCACTAGGCTACCTGCCCCCCCCTCTAACCACTAGGCTACCTGCCTCTCCCCTCTAACCACTAGGCTACCTGCCTCCCCCCTCTAACCACTAGGCTACATGCCTCCGCCTTCTAACCACTAGGCTACCCGCCTCCCCCCTCTAACCACTAGGCTACCTGCCTCCCCCCTCTAACCACTAGGCTACCTGCCTCCCACCTCTAACCACTAGCCTACCTGCCTCCCCCCCTCTAACCACTAGGCTACCTGCCTCCCCCCTCTAACCACTAGGCTACCTGCCTCCCCCCTCTAACCACAAGACTACCTGCCTCCCCCCTCTAACCACTAGGCTACCTGCCTCCCCCCTCTAACCACTAGGCTACCTGCCTCCCCCCTCTAACCACTAGGCTACCTGCCTCTCCCCTCTAACCACTAGGCTACCTGCCTCCCCCCTCTAACCACTAGGCTACCTGCCTCTCCCCTCTAACCACTAGGCTACCTGCCTCCCCCCTCTAACCACTAGGCTACCTGCCTCCCCCCTCTAACCACTAGGCTACCTGCCTCCCCCCTCTAACCACTAGGCTACCTGCCTCCCCCCTCTAACCACTAGGCTACCTGCCTCCCCCCTCTAACCACTAGGCTACGTGCCTCCCCCATCTAACCACTAGGCTACCTGCCTCCCCCCTCTAACCACTAGGCTACCTGCCTCCCCCCTCTAACCACTAGGCTACCTGCCTCCCCCCTCTAACCACTAGCCTACCTGCCTCCCCCCTCTAACCACTAGGCTACCTGCCTCCCCCCTCTAACCACTAGGCTACCTGCCTTCCCCCTCTAACCACTAGGCTACCTGCCTCCCCCCTCTAACCACTAGGCTACATGCCTCCCCCTTCTAACCACTAGGCTACCCGCCTCCCCCCTCTAACCACTAGGCTACCTGCCTCACCCCTCTAACCACTTGGCTACCTGCCTCCCCCCTCTAAACACTAGGCTACCTGCCTCTCCCCCCTAACCATTAGGCTACCTGCCTCCCCCCTCTAACCAATAGGCTACCTGCCTCCACACTCTAACCACTAGGCTACCTGACTCCCCCCTCTAACCACTAGTCTACCTGCCTCCCCCCTCTAACCACTAGGCTACCTGCCTCCCCCCTCTAACCACTAGGCTACCTGCCTCCCCCCTCTAACCACTAGGCTACCTGCCTCCCCCCTCTAACCACTAGGCTACCTGCCTCCCCCACTCTAACCACTAGGCTAACTGCCTCTCCCCTCTAACCACTAGGCTACCTGCCTCCCCCCTCTAACCACTAGGCTACCTGCCTCCCACCTCTAACCACTAGGCTACCTGCCTCCCACCTCTAACCACTAGGCTACCTGCCTCCCCCCTCTAACCACTAGGCTACCTGCCTCCCCCCTCTAACCACTAGGCTACCTGCCTCCCACCTCTAACCACTAGGCTACCTGCCTCCCCCCTCTAACCACTAGGCTACCTGCCTCCCCCCTCTAACCACTAGGCTACCTGCCTCCCCCTCTAACCACTAGGCTACCTGCCTCTCCCCTCTAACCACTAGGCTACCTGCCTCCCCCCTCTAACCACTAGGCTACTTGCCTCCGCCTTCTAACCACTAGGCTACCCGCCTCCCCCCTCTAACCACTAGGCTACCTGCCTCCCCCCTCTAACCACTAGGCTACCTGCCTCCCCCCTCTAACCACTAGGCTACCTGCCTCTCCCCTCTAACCACTAGGCTACCTGCCTCCCCCCTCTAACCACTAGGCTACCTGCCTCCCCCCTCTAACCACTAGGCTACCTGCCTCCCCCCTCTAACCACTAGGCTACCTGCCTCCCCCCTCTAACCACTAGGCTACCTGCCTCCCCCCTCTAACCACTAGCCTACCTGCCTCCCCCCTCTAACCACTAGGCTACCTGCCTCCCCCCTCTAACCACTAGGCTACCTGCCTCCCCCCTCTAACCACTAGGCTACCTGCCTCCCCCCTCTAACCACTAGGCTACCTGCCTCCCCCACTCTAACCACTAGGCTACCTGCCTCTCCCCTCTAACCACTAGGCTACCTGCCTCCCCCCTCTAACCACTAGGCTACCTGCCTCTCCCCTCTAACCACTAGGCTACCTGCCTCCCGCCTCTAACCACTAGGCTACATGCCTCCCCCTTCTAACCACTAGGCTACCTGCCTCCCCCCTCTAACCACTAGGCTACCTGCCTCTCCCCTCTAACCACTAGGCTACCTGCCTCCCCCCTCTAACCACTAGGCTACATGCCTCCCCCGTCTAACCACTAGGCTACCCGCCTCCCCCCTCTAACCACTAGGCTACCTGCCTCCCCCCTCTAACCACTAGGCTACCTGCCTCCCCCCTCTAACCACTAGGCTACCTGCCTCCCCCCTCTAACCACTAGGCTACCTGCCTCCCCCCTCTAACCACTAGGCTACCTGCCTCCCCCCTCTAACCACTAGGCTACCTGCCTCCCCCCTCTAACCACTAGGCTACCTGCCTCCCCCCTCTAACCACTAGGCTACCTGCCTCCCCCCTCTAACCACTAGGCTACCTGCCTCCCCCACTCTAACCACTAGGCTACCTGCCTCTCCCCTCTAACCACTAGGCTACCTGCCTCCCCCCTCTAACCACTAGGCTACCTGCCTCTCCCCTCTAACCACTAGGCTACCTGCCTCCCCCCTCTAACCACTAGGCTACCTGCCTCCCCCCTCTAACCACTAGGCTACCTGCCTCCCCCCTCTAACCACTAGGCTACCTGCCTCCCCCCTCTAACCACTAGGCTACCTGCCTCCCCCCTCTAACCACTAGGCTACCTGCCTCCCCCCTCTAACCACTAGGCTACCTGCCTCCCCCCTCTAACCACTAGGCTACCTGCCTCCCCCCTCTAACCACTAGGCTACCTGCCTCCCCCCTCTAACCACTAGGCTACCTGCCTCCCCCCTCTAACCACTAGGCTACCTGCCTCCCCCCTCTAACCACTAGGCTACCTGCCTCCCCCCTCTAACCACTAGGCTACCTGCCTCCCCCCTCTAACCACTAGGCTACCTGCCTCCCCCCTCTAACCACTAGGCTACCTGCCTCCCCCCTCTAACCACTAGGCTACCTGCCTCCCCCACTCTAACCACTAGGCTACCTGCCTCTCCCCTCTAACCACTAGGCTACCTGCCCCCCCCTCTAACCACTAGGCTACCTGCCTCTCCCCTCTAACCACTAGGCTACCTGCCTCCCCCCTCTAACCACTAGGCTACCTGCCTCCCCCTCTAACCACTAGGCTACCTGCCTCCCCCCTCTAACCACTAGGCTACCTGCCTCCCCCACTCTAACCACTAGGCTACCTGCCTCCCCCCTCTAACCACTAGGCTACCTGCCTCCCCCCTCTAACCACTAGGCTACCTGCCTCCCCCCTCTAACCACTAGGCTACCTGCCTCCCCCCTCTAACCACTAGGCTACCTGCCTCCCCCCTCTAACCACTAGGCTATCTGCCTCCCCCCTCTAACCACTAGGCTACCTGCCTCCCACCTCTAACCACTAGGCTACCTGCCTCCCACCTCTAACCACTAGGCTACCTGCCTCCCCCCTCTAACCACTAGGCTACCTGCCTCCCCCCTCTAACCACTAGGCTACCTGCCTCCCACCTCTAACCACTAGGCTACCTGCCTCCCCCCTCTAACCACTAGGCTACCTGCCTCCCCCCTCTAACCACTAGGCTACCTGCCGCCCCCCTCTAACCACGAGTCTACCTGCCTCCCCCCTCTAACCACTAGGCTACCTGCCTCCCCCCTCTAACCACTAGGCTACCTGCCTCCCCCCTCTAACCACTAGGCTACCTGCCTCCCCCACTCTAACCACTAGGCTACCTGCCTCTCCCCTCTAACCACTAGGCTACCTGCCCCCCCCTCTAACCACTAGGCTACCTGCCTCTCCCCTCTAACCACTAGGCTACCTGCCTCCCCCCTCTAACCACTAGGCTACATGCCTCCGCCTTCTAACCACTAGGCTACCCGCCTCCCCCCTCTAACCACTAGGCTACCTGCCTCCCCCCTCTAACCACTAGGCTACCTGCCTCCCACCTCTAACCACTAGCCTACCTGCCTCCCCCCCTCTAACCACTAGGCTACCTGCCACCCCCCTCTAACCACTAGGCTACCTGCCTCCCCCCTCTAACCACAAGACTACCTGCCTCCCCCCTCTAACCACTAGGCTACCTGCCTCCCCCCTCTAAGCACTAGGCTACCTGCCTCCCCCCTCTAACCACTAGGCTACCTGCCTCCCCCCTCTAACCACTAGGCTACCTGCCTCCCCCCTCTAACCACTAGGCTACCTGCCTCTCCCCTCTAACCACTAGGCTACCTGCCTCCCCACTCTAACCACTAGGCTACCTGACTCCCCCCTCTAACCACTAGGCTACCTGCCTCCCCCCCTCTAACCACTAGGCTACCTGCCTCCCCCCTCTAACCACTAGGCTACCTGCCTCCCCCCTCTAACCACTAGGCTACGTGCCTCCCCCATCTAACCACTAGGCTACCTGCCTCCCCCCTCTAACCACTAGGCTACCTGCCTCCCCCCTCTAACCACTAGGCTACCTGCCTCCCCCCTCTAACCACTAGCCTACCTGCCTCCCCCCTCTAACCACTAGGCTACCTGCCTCCCCCCTCTAACCACTAGGCTACCTGCCTTTCCCCTCTAACCACTAGGCTACCTGCCTCCCCCTCTAACCACTAGGCTACATGACTCCCCCTTCTAACCACTAGGCTACCCGCCTCCCCCCTCTAACCACTAGGCTACCTGCCTCACCCCTCTAACCACTTGGCTACCTGCCTACCTCCTCTAAACACTAGGCTACCTGCCTCTCCCCCCTAACCATTAGGCTACCTGCCTCCCCCCTCTAACCACTAGGCTACCTGCCTCCCCCCTCTAACCACTAGGCTACCTGCCTCCCCCCTCTAACCACTAGGCTACCTGCCTCCCCCCTCTAACCACTAGGCTACCTGCCTCCCCCCTCTAACCACTAGGCTACCTGCCTCTCCCCTCTAACCACTAGGCTACCTGCCTCCCCCCTCTAACCACTAGGCTACCTGCCTCCCCCCTCTAACCACTAGGCTACCTGCCTCCCCCGTCTAACCACTAGGCTACCTGCCTCCCCCCTCTAACCACTAGGCTACCTGCCTCCCCCCTCTAACCACTAGGCTACCTGCCTCCCACCTCTAACCACTAGGCTACCTGCCTCCCCCCTCTAACCACTAGGCTACCTGCCTCCCCCCTCTAACCACTAGGCTACCTGCCTCCCCCCTCTAACCACTAGGCTACCTGCCTCCCACCTCTAACCACTAGGCTACCTGCCTCCCCCCTCTAACCACTAGGCTACCTGCCTCCCCCCTCTAACCACTAGGCTACCTGCCTCCCCCCTCTAACCACGAGTCTACCTGCCTCCCCCCTCTAACCACTAGGCTACCTGCCTCCCCCCTCTAACCACTAGGCTACCTGCCTCCCCCCTCTAACCACTAGGCTACCTGCCTCCCCCCTCTAACCACTAGGCTACCTGCCTCCCCCCTCTAACCACTAGGCTACCTGCCTCCCCCCTCTAACCACTAGGCTACCTGCCTCCCCCCTCTAACCACTAGGCTACCTGCCTCCCCCCTCTAACCACTAGGCTACCTGCCTCCCCCCTCTAACCACTAGGCTACCTGCCTCTCCCCTCTAACCACTAGGCTACCTGCCTCTCCCCTCTAACCACTAGGCTACCTGCCTCTCCCCTCTAACCACTAGGCTACCTGCCTCCCCACTCTAACCACTAGGCTACCTGCCTCCCCCCTCTAACCACTAGGCTACCTGCCTCCCCCCTCTAACCACTAGGCTACCTGCCTCCCCCCTCTAACCACTAGGCTACCTGCCTCCCCCCTCTAACCACTAGGCTACCTGCCTCCCCCCTCTAACCACTAGGCTACCTGCCTCCCCCCTCTAACCACTAGGCTACCTGCCTCCCCCCTCTAACCACTAGGCTACCTGCCTCCCCCCTCTAACCACTAGGCTACCTGCCTCCCCCCTCTAACCACTAGGCTACCTGCCTCCCCCCTCTAACCACTAGGCTACCTGCCTCCCCCCTCTAACCACTAGGCTACCTGCCTCCCCCCTCTAACCACTAGGCTACCTGCCTCCCCCCTCTAACCACTAGGCTACCTGCCTCCCCCCTCTAACCACTAGGCTACCTGCCTCCCCCCTCTAACCACTAGGCTACCTGCCTCCCACCTCTAACCACTAGGCTACCTGCCTCCCCCCTCTAACCACTAGGCTACCTGCCTCCCCCTCTAACCACTAGGCTACCTGCCTCCCCCCTCTAACCACTAGGCTACCTGCCTCCCCCCTCTAACCACTAGGCTACCTGCCTCCCCCCTCTAACCACTAGGCTACCTGCCTCCCCCCTCTAACCACTAGGCTACCTGCCTCCCCCCTCTAACCACTAGGCTACCTGCCTCCGCCCTCTAACCACTAGGCTACCTGCCTCCCCCACTCTACCCACTAGGCTACCTGCCTCTCCCCTCTAACCACTAGGCTACCTGCCCCCCCCTCTAACCACTAGGCTACCTGCCTCTCCCCTCTAACCACTAGGCTACCTGCCTCCCCCCTCTAACCACTAGGCTACCTGCCTCCCCCACTCTAACCACTAGGCTACCTGCCTCCCCCCTCTAACCACTAGGCTACCTGCCTCCCCCCTCTAACCACTAGGCTACCTGCCTCCCCCCTCTAACCACTAGGCTACCTGCCTCCCCCCTCTAACCACTAGGCTACCTGCCTCCCCCCTCTAACCACTAGGCTACCTGCCTCTCCCCTCTAACCACTAGTCTACCTGCATCTCCCCTCTAACCATTAGGCTACCTGCCTCCCCCCTCTAACCACTAGGCTACCTGCCTCCCCACTCTAACCACTAGGCTACCTGACTCCCCCCTCTAACCACTAGGCTACCTGCCTCCCCCCCTCTAACCACTAGGCTACCTGCCTCCCCCCTCTAACCACTAGGCTACCTGCCTCCCCCCTCTAACCACTAGGCTACGTGCCTCCCCCATCTAACCACTAGGCTACCTGCCTCCCCCCTCTAACCACTAGGCTACCTGCCTCCCCCCTCTAACCACTAGGCTACCTGCCTCCCCCCTCTAACCACTAGCCTACCTGCCTCCCCCCTCTAACCACTAGGCTACCTGCCTCCCCCCTCTAACCACCAGGCTACCTGCCTTTCCCGTCTAACCACTAGGCTACCTGCCTCCCCCCTCTAACCACTAGGCTACATGCCTCCCCCTTCTAACCACTAGGCTACCCGCCTCCCCCCTCTAACCACTAGGCTACCTGCCTCACCCCTCTAACCACTTGGCTACCTGCCTCCCCCCTCTAAACACTAGGCTACCTGCCTCTCCCCCCTAACCATTAGGCTACCTGCCTCCCCCTCTAACCACTAGGCTACCTGCCTCCACACTCTAACCACTAGGCTACCTGCCTCCCCCCTCTAACCACTAGTCTACCTGCCTCCCCCCTCTAACCACTAGGCTACCTGCCTCCCCCCTCTAACCACTAGGCTACCTGCCTCCCCCCTCTAACCACTAGGCTACCTGCCTCCCCCCTCTAACCACTAGGCTACCTGCCTCCCCCACTCTAACCACTAGGCTACCTGCCTCTCCCCTCTAACCACTAGGCTACCTGCCTCCCCCCTCTAACCACTAGGCTACCTGCCTCCCCCCTCTAACCACTAGGCTACCTGCCTCCCCCCTCTAACCACTAGGCTACCTGCCTCCCCCCTCTAACCACTAGGCTACCTGCCTCCCCCCTCTAACCACTAGGCTACCTGCCTCCCCCCTCTAACCACTAGGCTACCTGCCTCTCCCCTCTAACCACTAGGCTACCTGCATCTCCCCTCTAACCACTAGGCTACCTGCCTCCCCCCTCTAACCACTAGGCTACCTGCCTCCCCACTCTAACCACTAGGCTACCTGCCTCCCCCCTCTAACCACTAGGCTACCTGCCTCCCCCCTCTAACCACTAGGCTACCTGCCTCCCCCCTCTAACCACTAGGCTACCTGCCTCCCCCCTCTAACCACTAGGCTACCTGCCTCCCCCCTCTAACCACTAGGCTACCTGCCTCCCCCCTCTAACCACTAGGCTACCTGCCTCCCCCCTCTAACCACTAGGCTACCTGCCTCCCCCCTCTAACCACTAGGCTACCTGCCTCCCCCCTCTAACCACTAGGCTACCTGCCTCCCCCCTCTAACCACTAGGCTACCTGCCTCTCCCCTCTAACCACTAGGCTACCTGCCTCCCCCCTCTAACCACTAGGCTACATGCCTCCCCCTTCTAACCACTAGGCTACCCGCCTCCCCCCTCTAACCACTAGGCTACCTGCCTCACCCCTCTAACCACTTGGCTACCTGCCTCCCCCCTCTAAACACTAGGCTACCTGTCTCTCCCCCCTAACCATTAGGCTACCTGCCTCCCCCCTCTAACCACTAGGCTACCTGCCTCCACACTCTAACCACTAGGCTACCTGACTCCCCCCTCTAACCACTAGTCTACCTGCCTCCCCCCTCTAACCACTAGGCTACCTGCCTCCCCCCTCTAACCACTAGGCTACCTGCCTCCCCCCTCTAACCACTAGGCTACCTGCCTCCCCCCTCTAACCACTAGGCTACCTGCCTCCCCCACTCTAACCACTAGGCTACTTGCCTCTCCCCTCTAACCACTAGGATACCTGCCTCCCCCTCTAACCACTAGGCTACCTGCCTCTCCCCTCTAACCACTAGGCTACCTGCCTCCCCCCTCTAACCAGTAGGCTATCTGCCTCCCCCCTCTAACCACTAGGCTACCTGCCTCCCACCTCTAACCACTAGGCTACCTGCCTCCCACCTCTAACCACTAGGCTACCTGCCTCCCCCCTCTAACCACTAGGCTACCTGCCTCCCCCCTCTAACCACTAGGCTACCTGCCTCCCACCTCTAACCACTAGGCTACCTGCCTCCCCCCTCTAACCACTAGGCTACCTGCCTCACCCCTCTAACCACTAGGCTACCTGCCTCCCCCCTCTAACCACTAGGCTACCTGCCTCTCCCCTCTAACCATCTAGGCTACCTGCCTCCCCCCTCTAACCACTAGGCTACCTGCCTCCCCCCTCTAACCACTAGCCTACCTGCCTCCCCCCTCTAACCACTAGGCTACCTGCCTCCCCCCTCTAACCACTAGGCTACCTGCCTCCCCCTTCTAACCACTAGGCTACCTGCCTCCGCCCTCTAACCACTAGGCTACCTGCCTCCCCCACTCTAACCACTAGGCTACCTGCCTCTCCCCTCTAACCACTAGGCTACCTGCCTCCCCCCTCTAACCACTAGGCTACGTGCCTCCCCCATCTAACCACTAGGCGACCTGCCTCCCCCCTCTAACCACTAGGCTACCTGCCTCCACACTCTAACCACTAGGCTACCTGACTCCCCCCTCTAACCACTAGTCTACCTGCCTCCCCCCTCTAACCACTAGGCTACCTGCCTCCCCCCTCTAACCACTAGGCTACCTGCCTCCCCCCTCTAACCACTAGGCTACCTGCCTCCCCCCTCTAACCACTAGGCTACCTGCCTCCCCCACTCTAACCACTAGGCTACTTGCCTCTCCCCTCTAACCACTAGGCTACCTGCCTCCCCCCTCTAACCACTAGGCTACCTGCCTCTCCCCCTAACCACTAGGCTACCTGCCTCCCACCTCTAACCACTAGGCTACCTGCCTCCCCCCTCTAACCACTAGGCTACCTGCCTCCCCCTCTAACCACTAGGCTACCTGCCTCCCACCTCTAACCACTAGGCTACCTGCCTCCCCCCTCTAACCACTAGGCTACCTGCCACCCCCCTCTAACCACTAGGCTACCTGCCTCCCCCCTCTAACCACTAGTCTACCTGCCTCCGCCCTCTAACCACTAGGCTACCTGCCTCCCCCACTCTAACCACTAGGCTACCTGCCTCTCCCCTCTAACCACTAGGCTACCTGCCCCCCCCTCTAACCACTAGGCAACCTGCCTCTCCCCTCTAACCACTAGGCTACCTGCCTCCCCCCTCTAACCACTAGGCTACATGCCTCCGCCTTCTAACCACTAGGCTACCCGCCTCCCCCCTCTAACCACTAGGCTACCTGCCTCACCCCTCTAACCACTAGGCTACCTGCCTCCCCCCTCTAACCACTAGGCTACCTGCCTCTCCCCTCTAACCATTAGGCTACCCTCCGCCCCCCTCTAACCACTAGGCTACCTGCCTCCCCCCTCTAACCACTAGGCTACCTGACTCACCCTCTAACCAATAGCCTACCTGCCTCCCCACTCTAACCACTAGGCTACCTGCCTCACCCCTCTAACCACTAGGCTACCTGCCTCCCCCCTCTAACCACTAGGCTACCTGCCTCCCCCCTCTAACCACTAGGCTACCTGCCTCCCCCACTCTAACCACTAGGCTACCTGCCTCTCCCCTCTAACCACTAGGCTACCTGCCTCCCCCCTCTAACCACTAGGCTACCTGCCTCTCCCCTCTAACCACTAGGCTACCTGCCTCCCGCCTCTAACCACTAGGCGACATGCCTCCCACTTCTAACCACTAGGCTACCTGCCTCCCCCCTCTAACCACTAGGCTACCTGCCTCTCCCCTCTAACCACTAGGCTACCTGCCTCCCCCCTCTAACCACTAGGCTACATGCCTCCCCCTTCTAACCACTAGGCTACCGGCCTCCCCCCTCTAACCACTAGGCTACCTGCCTCACCCCTCTATCCACTTGGCTACCTGCCTCCCCCCTCTAAACACTAGGCTACCTGCCTCTCCCCCCTAACCATTAGGCTACCTGCCTCCCCCCTCTAACCACTAGGCTACCTGCCTCCACACTCTAACCACTAGGCTACCTGACTCCCCCCTCTAACCACTAGTCTACCTGCCTCCCCCCTCTAACCACTGGGCTACCTGCCTCCCCCCTCTAACCACTAGGCTACCTGCCCCCCCCCTCTAACCACTAGGCTACCTGCCTCCCCCCTCTAACCACTAGGCTACCTGCCTCCCCCACTCTAACCACTAGGCTACTTGCCTCTCCCCTCTAACCACTAGGCTACCTGCCTCCCCCCTCTAACCACTAGGCTACCTGCCTCCCCCCTCTAACCACTAGGCTACCTGCCTCCCCCACTCTAACCACTAGGCTACCTGCCTCCCCCCTCTAACCACAAGACTACCTGCCTCCCCCCTCTAACCACTAGGCTACCTGCCTCCCCCCTCTAACCACTAGGCTACCTGCCTCCCCCCTCTAACCACTAGGCTACCTGCCTCCCCCCTCTAACCACTAGGCTACCTGCCTCTCCCCTCTAACCACTAGTCTACCTGCATCTCCCCTCTAACCATTAGGCTACCTGCCTCTCCCCTCTAACCACTAGGCTACCTGCCTCCCCACTCTAACCACTAGGCTACCTGACTCCCCCCTCTAACCACTAGGCTACCTGCCTCCCCCCCTCTAACCACTAGGCTACCTGCCTCCCCCCTCTAACCACTAGGCTACCTGCCTCCCCCCTCTAACCACTAGGCTACCTGCCTCCCCCCTCTAACCACTAGGCTACCTGCCTCCCCCCTCTAACCACTAGGCTACCTGCCTCCCCCCTCTAACCACTAGGCTACCTGCCTCCCCCCTCTAACCACTAGGCTACCTGCCTCCCCCCTCTAACCACTAGGCTACCTGCCTCCCCCCTCTAACCACCAGGCTACCTGCCTCTCCCCTCTAACCACTAGGCTACCTGCCTCCCCCCTCTAACCACTAGGCTACATGCCTCCCCCTTCTAACCACTAGGCTACCCGCCTCCCCCCTCTAACCACTAGGCTACCTGCCTCACCCCTCTAACCACTAGGCTACCTGCCTCCCCCCTCTAACCACTAGGCTACCTGCCTCTCCCCCCTAACCACTAGGCTACCTGCCTCCCCCCTCTAACCACTAGGCTACCTGCCTCCCCACTCTAACCACTAGGCTACCTGCCTCCCCCCTCTAACCACTAGTCTACCTGCCTCCCCCCTCTAACCACTAGGCTACCTGCCTCCCCCCTCTAACCACTAGGCTACCTGCCTCCCCCCTCTAACCACTAGGCTACCTGCCTCCCCCCTCTAACCACTAGGCTACCTGCCTCCCCCACTCTAACCACTAGGCTACCTGCCTCTCCCCTCTAACCACTAGGATACCTGCCTCCCCCCTCTAACCACTAGGCTACCTGCCTCCCCCACTCTAACCACTAGGCTACCTGCCTCCCCCCTCTAACCACTAGGCTACCTGCCTCCCCCCTCTAACCACTAGGCTACCTGCCTCCCCCCTCTAACCACTAGGCTACCTGCCTCCCCCCTCTAACCACTAGGCTACCTGCCTCTCCCCTCTAACCACTAGGCTACCTGCCTCTCCCCTCTAACCATTAGGCTACCTGCCTCCCCCCTCTAACCACTAGGCTACCTGCCTCCCCCCTCTAACCACTAGGCTACCTGACTCCCCCCTCTAACCACTAGGCTACCTGCCTCCCCCCTCTAACCACTAGGCTACCTGCCTCCCCCCTCTAACCACTAGGCTACCTGCCTCCCCCCTCTAACCACTAGGCTACCTGCCTCCCCCATCTAACCACTAGGCTACCTGCCTCCCCCCTCTAACCACTAGGCTACCTGCCTCCCCCCTCTAACCACTAGGCTACCTGCCTCCCCCCTCTAACCACTAGGCTACCTGCCTCCCCCCTCTAACCACTAGGCTACCTGCCTCCCCCCTCTAACCACTAGGCTACCTGCCTTTCCCCTCTAACCACTAGGCTACCTGCCTCCCCCCTCTAACCACTAGGCTACATGCCTCCCCCTTCTAACCACTAGGCTACCCGCCTCCCCCCTCTAACCACTAGGCTACCTGCCTCACCCCTCTAACCACTTGGCTACCTGCCTCCCCCCTCTAAACACTAGGCTACCTGTCTCTCCCCCCTAACCATTAGGCTACCTGCCTCCCCCCTCTAACCACTAGGCTACCTGCCTCCACACTCTAACCACTAGGCTACCTGACTCCCCCCTCTAACCACTAGTCTACCTGCCTCCCCCCTCTAACCACTAGGCTACCTGCCTCCCCCCTCTAACCACTAGGCTACCTGCCTCCCCCCTCTAACCACTAGGCTACCTGCCTCCCCCCTCTAACCACTAGTCTACCTGCCTCCCCCCTCTAACCACTAGGCTACCTGCCTCCGCCCTCTAACCACTAGGCTACCTGCCTCCCCCACTCTAACCACTAGGCTACCTGCCTCTCCCCTCTAACCACTAGGCTACCTCCCCCCCCCCCTCTAACCACTAGGCAACCTGCCTCTCCCCTCTAACCACTAGGCTACCTGCCTCCCCCCTCTAACCACTAGGCTACATGCCTCCGCCTTCTAACCACTAGGCTACCCGCCTCCCCCCTCTAACCACTAGGCTACCTGCCTCACCCCTCTAACCACTTGGCTACCTGCCTCCCCCCTCTAACCACTAGGCTACCTGCCTCTCCCCTCTAACCATTAGGCTACCCAACTCCCCCCTCTAACCACTAGGCTACCTGACTCCCCCCTCTAACCACTAGCCTACCTGCCTCCCCACTCTAACCACTAGGCTACCTGCCTCCCCCCTCTAACCACTAGGCTACCTGCCTCCCCCCTCTAACCACTAGGCTACCTGCCTCCCCCCTCTAACCACTAGGCTACCTGCCTCCCCCACTCTAACCACTAGGCTACCTGCCTCTCCCCTCTAACCACTAGGCTACCTGCCTCCCCCCTCTAACCACTAGGCTACCTGCCTCTCCCCTCTAACCACTAGGCTACCTGCCTCCCGCCTCTAACCACTAGGCGACATGCCTCCCACTTCTAACCACTAGGCTACCTGCCTCCCCCCTCTAACCACTAGGCTACCTGCCTCTCCCCTCTAACCACTAGGCTACCTGCCTCCCCCCTCTAACCACTAGGCTACATGCCTCCCCCTTCTAACCACTAGGCTACCCGCCTCCCCCCTCTAACCACTAGGCTACCTGCCTCACCCCTCTATCCACTTGGCTACCTGCCACCCCCCTCTAAACACTAGGCTACCTGCCTCTCCCCCCTAACCATTAGGCTACCTGCCTCCCCCCTCTAACCACTAGGCTACCTGCCTCCACACTCTAACCACTAGGCTACCTGACTCCCCCCTCTAACCACTAGCCTACCTGCCTCCCCCCTCTAACCACTGGGCTACCTGCCTCCCCCCTCTAACCACTAGGCTACCTGCCTCCCCCCTCTAACCACTAGGCTACCTGCCTCCCCCCTCTAACCACTAGGCTACCTGCCTCCCCCACTCTAACCACTAGGCTACTTGCCTCTCTCCTCTAACCACTAGGCTACCTGCCTCCCCCCTCTAACCACTAGGCTACCTGCCTCTCCCCTCTAACCACTAGGCTACCTGCCTCCCCCATCTAACCACTAGGCTACCTCCCTCCCCCCTCTAACCACTAGGCTATCTGCCTCCCCCCTCTAACCACTAGGCTACCTGCCTCCCACCTCTAACCACTAGGCTACCTGCCTCCCACCTCTAACCACTAGGCTACCTGCCTCCCCCCTCTAACCACTAGGCTACCTGCCTCCCCCCTCTAACCACTAGGCTACCTGCCTCCCACCTCGAACCACTAGGCTACCTGCCTCCCCCCTCTAACCACTAGGCTACCTGCCTCCCCCCTCTAACCACTAGGCTACCTGCCTCCCCCCTCTAACCACGAGTCTACCTGCCTCCCCCCTCTAACCACTAGGCTACCTGCCTCCCCCCTCTAACCACTAGGCTACCTGCCTCCCCCCTCTAACCACTAGGCTACCTGCCTCCCCCACTCTAACCACTAGGCTACCTGCCTCTCCCCTCTAACCACTAGGCTACCTGCCCCCCCTCTAACCACTAGGCTACCTGCCTCTCCCCTCTAACCACTAGGCTACCTGCCTCCCCCCTCTAACCACTAGGCTACATGCCTCCGCCTTCTAACCACTAGGCTACCCGCCTCCCCCCTCTAACCACTAGGCTACCTGCCTCCCCCCTCTAACCACTAGTCTACCTGCCTCCCCCCTCTAACCACTAGGCTACCTGCCTCCGCCCTCTAACCACTAGGCTACCTGCCTCCCCCACTCTAACCACTAGGCTACCTGCCTCTCCCCTCTAACCACTAGGCTACCTCCCCCCCCCCTCTAACCACTAGGCAACCTGCCTCTCACCCTCTACCCACTAGGCTACCTGCCTCCCCCCTCTAACCACTAGGCTACATGCCTCCGCCTTCTAACCACTAGGCTACCCGCCTCCCCCCTCTAACCACTAGGCTACCTGCCTCACCCCTCTAACCACTTGGCTACCTGCCTCCCCCTCTAACCACTAGGCTACCTGCCTCTCCCCTCTAACCATTAGGCTACCCGCCTCCCCCCTCTAACCACTAGGCTACCTGCCTCCCCCCTCTAACCACTAGGCTACATGCCTCCGCCTTCTAACCACTAGGCTACCCGCCTCCCCCCTCTAACCACTAGGCTACCTGCCTCACCCCTCTAACCACTTGGCTACCTCCCTCTCCCCTCTAACCACTAGGCTACCTGCCTCTCCCCTCTAACCATTAGGCTACCCAACTCCCCCCTCTAACCACTAGGCTACCTGACTCCCCCCTCTAACCACTAGCCTACCTGCCTCCCCACTCTAACCACTAGGCTACCTGCCTCCCCCC
Organism: Salmo salar; assembly: GCF_965601325.2. Classification (NCBI taxonomy): domain Eukaryota; kingdom Metazoa; phylum Chordata; class Actinopteri; order Salmoniformes; family Salmonidae; genus Salmo; species Salmo salar. The sequence goes on from NC_138300.1 coordinate 59,557,338, forward strand.
TCTAACCACTAGGCTACCTGCCTCCCCCCTCTAACCACTAGGCTACCTGCCTCCCCCCTCTAACCACTAGGCTACCTGCCTCCCCCACTCTAACCACTAGGCTACCTGCCTCTCCCCTCTAACCACTAGGCTACCTGCCTCCCCCCTCTAACCACTAGGCTACCTGCCTCTCCCCTCTAACCACTAGGCTACCTGCCTCCCGCCTCTAACCACTAGGCGACATGCCTCCCACTTCTAACCACTAGGCTACCTGCCTCCCCCCTCTAACCACTAGGCTACCTGCCTCTCCCCTCTAACCACTAGGCTACCTGCCTCCCCCCTCTAACCACTAGGCTACATGCCTCCCCCTTCTAACCACTAGGCTACCCGCCTCCCCCCTCTAACCACTAGGCTACCTGCCTCACCCCTCTATCCACTTGGCTACCTGCCACCCCCCTCTAAACACTAGGCTACCTGCCTCTCCCCCCTAACCATTAGGCTACCTGCCTCCCCCCTCTAACCACTAGGCTACCTGCCTCCACACTCTAACCACTAGGCTACCTGACTCCCCCCTCTAACCACTAGCCTACCTGCCTCCCCCTCTAACCACTGGGCTACCTGCCTCCCCCCTCTAACCACTAGGCTACCTGCCTCGCCCCTCTAACCACTAGGCTACCTGCCTCCCCCCTCTAACCACTAGGCTACCTGCCTCCCCCACTCTAACCACTAGGCTACTTGCCTCTCCCCTCTAACCACTAGGCTACCTGCCTCCCCCCTCTAACCACTAGGCTACCTGCCTCTCCCCTCTAACCACTAGGCTACCTGCCTCCCCCATCTAACCACTAGGCTACCTCCCTCCCCCCTCTAACCACTAGGCTATCTGCCTCCCCCCTCTAACCACTAGGCTACCTGCCTCCCACCTCTAACCACTAGGCTACCTGCCTCCCACCTCTAACCACTAGGCTACCTGCCTCCCCCCTCTAACCACTAGGCTACCTGCCTCCCCCCTCTAACCACTAGGCTACCTGCCTCCCCCCTCTAACCACTAGTCTACCTGCCTCCCCCCTCTAACCACTAGGCTACCTGCCTCCGCCCTCTAACCACTAGGCTACCTGCCTCCCCCACTCTAACCACTAGGCTACCTGCCTCTCCCCTCTAACCACTAGGCTACCTCCCCCCCCCCCTCTAACCACTAGGCAACCTGCCTCTCCCCTCTAACCACTAGGCTACCTGCCTCCCCCCTCTAACCACTAGGCTACATGCCTCCGCCTTCTAACCACTAGGCTACCCGCCTCCCCCCTCTAACCACTAGGCTACCTGCCTCCCCCCTCTAACCACTAGGCTACCTGCCTCTCCCCTCTAACCATTAGGCTACCCAACTCCCCCCTCTAACCACTAGGCTACCTGACTCCCCCCTCTAACCACTAGCCTACCTGCCTCCCCACTCTAACCACTAGGCTACCTGCCTCCCCCCTCTAACCACTAGGCTACCTGCCTCCCCCCTCTAACCACTAGGCTACCTGCCTCCCCCCTCTAACCACTAGGCTACCTGCCTCCCCCACTCTAACCACTAGGCTACCTGCCTCTCCCCTCTAACCACTAGGCTACCTGCCTCCCCCCTCTAACCACTAGGCTACCTGCCTCTCCCCTCTAACCACTAGGCTACCTGCCTCCCGCCTCTAACCACTAGGCGACATGCCTCCCACTTCTAACCACTAGGCTACCTGCCTCCCCCCTCTAACCACTAGGCTACCTCCCTCTCCCCTCTAACCACTAGGCTACCTGCCTCCCCCCTCTAACCACTAGGCTACATGCCTCCCCCTTCTAACCACTAGGCTACCCGCCTCCCCCCTCTAACCACTAGGCTACCTGCCTCACCCCTCTATCCACTTGGCTACCTGCCACCCCCCTCTAAACACTAGGCTACCTGCCTCTCCCCCCTAACCATTAGGCTACCTGCCTCCCCCCTCTAACCACTAGGCTACCTGCCTCCACACTCTAACCACTAGGCTACCTGACTCCCCCCTCTAACCACTAGCCTACCTGCCTCCCCCCTCTAACCACTGGGCTACCTGCCTCCCCCCTCTAACCACTAGGCTACCTGCCTCCCCCCTCTAACCACTAGGCTACCTGCCTCCCCCCTCTAACCACTAGGCTACCTGCCTCCCCCACTCTAACCACTAGGCTACTTGCCTCTCTCCTCTAACCACTAGGCTACCTGCCTCCCCCCTCTAACCACTAGGCTACCTGCCTCTCCCCTCTAACCACTAGGCTACCTGCCTCCCCCATCTAACCACTAGGCTACCTCCCTCCCCCCTCTAACCACTAGGCTATCTGCCTCCCCCCTCTAACCACTAGGCTACCTGCCTCCCACCTCTAACCACTAGGCTACCTGCCTCCCACCTCTAACCACTAGGCTACCTGCCTCCCCCCTCTAACCACTAGGCTACCTGCCTCCCCCCTCTAACCACTAGGCTACCTGCCTCCCACCTCGAACCACTAGGCTACCTGCCTCCCCCCTCTAACCACTAGGCTACCTGCCTCCCCCCTCTAACCACTAGGCTACCTGCCTCCCCCCTCTAACCACGAGTCTACCTGCCTCCCCCCTCTAACCACTAGGCTACCTGCCTCCCCCCTCTAACCACTAGGCTACCTGCCTCCCCCCTCTAACCACTAGGCTACCTGCCTCCCCCACTCTAACCACTAGGCTACCTGCCTCTCCCCTCTAACCACTAGGCTACCTGCCCCCCCTCTAACCACTAGGCTACCTGCCTCTCCCCTCTAACCACTAGGCTACCTGCCTCCCCCCTCTAACCACTAGGCTACATGCCTCCGCCTTCTAACCACTAGGCTACCCGCCTCCCCCCTCTAACCACTAGGCTACCTGCCTCACCCCTCTAACCACTTGGCTACCTGCCTCCCCCCTCTAACCACTAGGCTACCTGCCTCTCCCCTCTAACCATTAGGCTACCCAACTCCCCCCTCTAACCACTAGGCTACCTGACTCCCCCCTCTAACCACTAGCCTACCTGCCTCCCCACTCTAACCACTAGGCTACCTGCCTCCCCCCTCTAACCACTAGGCTACCTGCCTCCCCCCTCTAACCACTAGGCTACCTGCCTCCCCCCTCTAACCACTAGGCTACCTGCCTCCCCCACTCTAACCACTAGGCTACCTGCCTCTCCCCTCTAACCACTAGGCTACCTGCCTCCCCCCTCTAACCACTAGGCTACCTGCCTCTCCCCTCTAACCACTAGGCTACCTGCCTCCCGCCTCTAACCACTAGGCGACATGCCTCCCACTTCTAACCACTAGGCTACCTGCCTCCCCCCTCTAACCACTAGGCTACCTGCCTCTCCCCTCTAACCACTAGGCTACCTGCCTCCCCCCTCTAACCACTAGGCTACATGCCTCCCCCTTCTAACCACTAGGCTACCCGCCTCCCCCCTCTAACCACTAGGCTACCTGCCTCACCCCTCTATCCACTTGGCTACCTGCCACCCCCCTCTAAACACTAGGCTACCTGCCTCTCCCCCCTAACCATTAGGCTACCTGCCTCCCCCCTCTAACCACTAGGCTACCTGCCTCCCCTCTCCCTGCCCTGCCCCCCCTCTAACCACTAGCCCCGCCCCCCCTCTACCCTGGGCTACCTGCCTCCCCCCTCTAACCACTAGGCTACCTGCCTCCCCCCTCTAACCACTAGGCTACCTGCCTCCCCCCTCTAACCACTAGGCTACCTGCCTCCCCCACTCTAACCACTAGGCTACTTGCCTCTCTCCTCTAACCACTAGGCTACCTGCCTCCCCCCTCTAACCACTAGGCTACCTGCCTCTCCCCTCTAACCACTAGGCTACCTGCCTCCCCCATCTAACCACTAGGCTACCTCCCTCCCCCCTCTAACCACTAGGCTATCTGCCTCCCCCCTCTAACCACTAGGCTACCTGCCTCCCACCTCTAACCACTAGGCTACCTGCCTCCCACCTCTAACCACTAGGCTACCTGCCTCCCCCCTCTAACCACTAGGCTACCTGCCTCCCCCCTCTAACCACTAGGCTACACCCCTCCGCCTCCCCCCCACCACTACCCGCCTCCGCCCTCTAACCACTAGGCTACCTGCCTCCCCCCTCTAACCACTAGGCTACCTGCCTCTCCCCTCTAACCACTAGGCTACCCCCCCCCCCTCTAACCACTAGGCAACCTGCCTCTCCCCTCTAACCACTAGGCTACCTGCCTCCCCCCTCTAACCACTAGGCTACATGCCTCCGCCTTCTAACCACTAGGCTACCCGCCTCCCCCCTCTAACCACTAGGCTACCTGCCTCACCCCTCTAACCACTTGGCTACCTGCCTCCCCCCTCTAACCACTAGGCTACCTGCCTCTCCCCTCTAACCATTAGGCTACCCAACTCCCCCCTCTAACCACTAGGCTACCTGACTCCCCCCTCTAACCACTAGCCTACCTGCCTCCCCACTCTAACCACTAGGCTACCTGCCTCCCCCCTCTAACCACTAGGCTACCTGCCTCCCCCCTCTAACCACTAGGCTACCTGCCTCCCCCCTCTAACCACTAGGCTACCTGCCTCCCCCACTCTAACCACTAGGCTACCTGCCTCTCCCCTCTAACCACTAGGCTACCTGCCTCCCCCCTCTAACCACTAGGCTACCTGCCTCTCCCCTCTAACCACTAGGCTACCTGCCTCCCGCCTCTAACCACTAGGCGACATGCCTCCCACTTCTAACCACTAGGCTACCTGCCTCCCCCCTCTAACCACTAGGCTACCTGCCTCTCCCCTCTAACCACTAGGCTACCTGCCTCCCCCCTCTAACCACTAGGCTACATGCCTCCCCCTTCTAACCACTAGGCTACCCGCCTCCCCCCTCTAACCACTAGGCTACCTGCCTCACCCCTCTATCCACTTGGCTACCTGCCACCCCCCTCTAAACACTAGGCTACCTGCCTCTCCCCCCTAACCATTAGGCTACCTGCCTCCCCCCTCTAACCACTAGGCTACCTGCCTCCACACTCTAACCACTAGGCTACCTGACTCCCCCCTCTAACCACTAGCCTACCTGCCTCCCCCCTCTAACCACTGGGCTACCTGCCTCCCCCCTCTAACCACTAGGCTACCTGCCTCCCCCCTCTAACCACTAGGCTACCTGCCTCCCCCCTCTAACCACTAGGCTACCTGCCTCCCCCACTCTAACCACTAGGCTACTTGCCTCTCCCCTCTAACCACTAGGCTACCTGCCTCCCCCCTCTAACCACTAGGCTACCTGCCTCTCCCCTCTAACCACTAGGCTACCTGCCTCCCCCATCTAACCACTAGGCTACCTCCTCCCCCTCTAACCACTAGGCTACTCCTCCCCCTCTAACCACTAGGCTATCTGCCTCCCCCCTCTAACCACTAGGCTACCTGCCTCCCACCTCTAACCACTAGGCTACCTGCCTCCCACCTCTAACCACTAGGCTACCTGCCTCCCCCCTCTAACCACTAGGCTACCTGCCTCCCCCCTCTAACCACTAGGCTACCTGCCTCCCACCTCGAACCACTAGGCTACCTGCCTCCCCCCTCTAACCACTAGGCTACCTGCCTCCCCCCTCTAACCACTAGGCTACCTGCCTCCCCCCTCTAACCACGAGTCTACCTGCCTCCCCCCTCTAACCACTAGGCTACCTGCCTCCCCCCTCTAACCACTAGGCTACCTGCCTCCCCCCTCTAACCACTAGGCTACCTGCCTCCCCCACTCTAACCACTAGGCTACCTGCCTCCCCCCTCTAACCACTAGGCTACCTGCCCCCCCTCTAACCACTAGGCTACCTGCCTCTCCCCTCTAACCACTAGGCTACCTGCCTCCCCCCTCTAACCACTAGGCTACATGCCTCCGCCTTCTAACCACTAGGCTACCCGCCTCCCCCCTCTAACCACTAGGCTACCTGCCTCCCCCCTCTAACCACTAGCCTACCTGCCTCCCCCTCTAACCACTAGGCTACCTGCCTCCCCCCTCTAACCACTAGGCTACCTGCCTCCCCCCTCTAACCACTAGGCTACCTGCCTCCCCCCTCTAACCACTAGGCTACCTGCCTCCCCCACTCTAACCACTAGGCTACCTGCCTCTCCCCTCTAACCACTAGGCTACCTGCCTCCCCCCTCTAACCACTAGGCTACCTGCCTCTCCCCTCTAACCACTAGGCTACCTGCCTCCCCCCTCTAACCACTAGGCTACCTGCCTCCCCCCTCTAACCACTAGGCTACCTGCCTCCCCCCTCTAACCACTAGGCTACCTGCCTCCCCCCTCTAACCACTAGGCTACCTGCCTCCCACCTCTAACCACTAGGCTACCTGCCTCCCCCCTCTAACCACTAGGCTACCTGCCTCCCCCCTCTAACCACTAGGCTACCTGCCTCCCCCCTCTAACCACTAGGCTACCTGCCTCCCCCCTCTAACCACTAGGCTACCTGCCTCCGCCCTCTAACCACTAGGCTACCTGCCTCCCCCACTCTAACCACTAGGCTACCTGCCTCTCCCCTCTAACCACTAGGCTACCTCCCCCCCCCCCTCTAACCACTAGGCTACCTGCCTCTCCCCTCTAACCACTAGGCTACCTGCCTCCCCCCTCTAACCACTAGGCTACCTGCCTCCGCCCTCTAACCACTAGGCTACCCGCCTCCCCCCTCTAACCACTAGGCTACCTGCCTCCCCCCTCTAACCACTAGGCTACCTGCCTCTCCCCTCTAACCATTAGGCTACCCAACTCCCCCCTCTAACCACTAGGCTACCTGACTCCCCCCTCTAACCACTAGCCTACCTGCCTCCCCACTCTAACCACTAGGCTACCTGCCTCCCCCCTCTAACCACTAGGCTACCTGCCTCCCCCCTCTAACCACTAGGCTACCTGCCTCCCCCCTCTAACCACTAGGCTACCTGCCTCCCCCACTCTAACCACTAGGCTACCTGCCTCTCCCCTCTAACCACTAGGCTACCTGCCTCCCCCCTCTAACCACTAGGCTACCTGCCTCTCCCCTCTAACCACTAGGCTACCTGCCTCCCGCCTCTAACCACTAGGCGACATGCCTCCCACTTCTAACCACTAGGCTACCTGCCTCCCCCCTCTAACCACTAGGCTACCTCCCTCTCCCCTCTAACCACTAGGCTACCTGCCTCCCCCCTCTAACCACTAGGCTACATGCCTCCCCCTTCTAACCACTAGCCTACCCGCCTCCCCCCTCTAACCACTAGGCTACCTGCCTCACCCCTCTATCCACTTGGCTACCTGCCACCCCCCTCTAAACACTAGGCTACCTGCCTCTCCCCCCTAACCATTAGGCTACCTGCCTCCCCCCTCTAACCACTAGGCTACCTGCCTCCACACTCTAACCACTAGGCTACCTGACTCCCCCCTCTAACCACTAGCCTACCTGCCTCCCCCCTCTAACCACTGGGCTACCTGCCTCCCCCCTCTAACCACTAGGCTACCTGCCTCCCCCCTCTAACCACTAGGCTACCTGCCTCCCCCCTCTAACCACTAGGCTACCTGCCTCCCCCACTCTAACCACTAGGCTACTTGCCTCTCTCCTCTAACCACTAGGCTACCTGCCTCCCCCCTCTAACCACTAGGCTACCTGCCTCTCCCCTCTAACCACTAGGCTACCTGCCTCCCCCATCTAACCACTAGGCTACCTCCCTCCCCCCTCTAACCACTAGGCTATCTGCCTCCCCCCTCTAACCACTAGGCTACCTGCCTCCCACCTCTAACCACTAGGCTACCTGCCTCCCACCTCTAACCACTAGGCTACCTGCCTCCCCCCTCTAACCACTAGGCTACCTGCCTCCCCCCTCTAACCACTAGGCTACCTGCCTCCCACCTCGAACCACTAGGCTACCTGCCTCCCCCCTCTAACCACTAGGCTACCTGCCTCCCCCCTCTAACCACTAGGCTACCTGCCTCCCCCCTCTAACCACGAGTCTACCTGCCTCCCCCCTCTAACCACTAGGCTACCTGCCTCCCCCCTCTAACCACTAGGCTACCTGCCTCCCCCCTCTAACCACTAGGCTACCTGCCTCCCCCACTCTAACCACTAGGCTACCTGCCTCTCCCCTCTAACCACTAGGCTACCTGCCCCCCCTCTAACCACTAGGCAACCTGCCTCTCCCCTCTAACCACTAGGCTACCTGCCTCCCCCCTCTAACCACTAGGCTACATGCCTCCGCCTTCTAACCACTAGGCTACCCGCCTCCCCCCTCTAACCACTAGGCTACCTGCCTCACCCCTCTAACCACTTGGCTACCTGCCTCCCCCCTCTAACCACTAGGCTACCTGCCTCTCCCCTCTAACCATTAGGCTACCCAACTCCCCCCTCTAACCACTAGGCTACCTGACTCCCCCCTCTAACCACTAGCCTACCTGCCTCCCCACTCTAACCACTAGGCTACCTGCCTCCCCCCTCTAACCACTAGGCTACCTGCCTCCCCCCTCTAACCACTAGGCTACCTGCCTCCCCCCTCTAACCACTAGGCTACCTGCCTCCCCCACTCTAACCACTAGGCTACCTGCCTCTCCCCTCTAACCACTAGGCTACCTGCCTCCCCCCTCTAACCACTAGGCTACCTGCCTCTCCCCTCTAACCACTAGGCTACCTGCCTCCCGCCTCTAACCACTAGGCGACATGCCTCCCACTTCTAACCACTAGGCTACCTGCCTCCCCCCTCTAACCACTAGGCTACCTGCCTCTCCCCTCTAACCACTAGGCTACCTGCCTCCCCCCTCTAACCACTAGGCTACATGCCTCCCCCTTCTAACCACTAGGCTACCCGCCTCCCCCCTCTAACCACTAGGCTACCTGCCTCACCCCTCTATCCACTTGGCTACCTGCCACCCCCCTCTAAACACTAGGCTACCTGCCTCTCCCCCCTAACCATTAGGCTACCTGCCTCCCCCCTCTAACCACTAGGCTACCTGCCTCCACACTCTAACCACTAGGCTACCTGACTCCCCCCTCTAACCACTAGCCTACCTGCCTCCCCCCTCTAACCACTGGGCTACCTGCCTCCCCCCTCTAACCACTAGGCTACCTGCCTCCCCCCTCTAACCACTAGGCTACCTGCCTCCCCCCTCTAACCACTAGGCTACCTGCCTCCCCCACTCTAACCACTAGGCTACTTGCCTCTCTCCTCTAACCACTAGGCTACCTGCCTCCCCCCTCTAACCACTAGGCTACCTGCCTCTCCCCTCTAACCACTAGGCTACCTGCCTCCCCCATCTAACCACTAGGCTACCTCCCTCCCCCCTCTAACCACTAGGCTATCTGCCTCCCCCCTCTAACCACTAGGCTACCTGCCTCCCACCTCTAACCACTAGGCTACCTGCCTCCCACCTCTAACCACTAGGCTACCTGCCTCCCCCCTCTAACCACTAGGCTACCTGCCTCCCCCCTCTAACCACTAGGCTACCTGCCTCCCACCTCGAACCACTAGGCTACCTGCCTCCCCCCTCTAACCACTAGGCTACCTGCCTCCCCCCTCTAACCACTAGGCTACCTGCCTCCCCCCTCTAACCACGAGTCTACCTGCCTCCCCCCTCTAACCACTAGGCTACCTGCCTCCCCCCTCTAACCACTAGGCTACCTGCCTCCCCCCTCTAACCACTAGGCTACCTGCCTCCCCCACTCTAACCACTAGGCTACCTGCCTCCCCCCTCTAACCACTAGGCTACCTGCCCCCCCTCTAACCACTAGGCTACCTGCCTCTCCCCTCTAACCACTAGGCTACCTGCCTCCCCCCTCTAACCACTAGGCTACATGCCTCCGCCTTCTAACCACTAGGCTACCCGCCTCCCCCCTCTAACCACTAGGCTACCTGCCTCCCCCCTCTAACCACTAGTCTACCTGCCTCCCCCCTCTAACCACTAGGCTACCTGCCTCCGCCCTCTAACCACTAGGCTACCTGCCTCCCCCACTCTAACCACTAGGCTACCTGCCTCTCCCCTCTAACCACTAGGCTACCTCCCCCCCCCCTCTAACCACTAGGCAACCTGCCTCTCACCCTCTACCCACTAGGCTACCTGCCTCCCCCCTCTAACCACTAGGCTACATGCCTCCGCCTTCTAACCACTAGGCTACCCGCCTCCCCCCTCTAACCACTAGGCTACCTGCCTCACCCCTCTAACCACTTGGCTACCTGCCTCCCCCTCTAACCACTAGGCTACCTGCCTCTCCCCTCTAACCATTAGGCTACCCGCCTCCCCCCTCTAACCACTAGGCTACCTGCCTCCCCCCTCTAACCACTAGGCTACATGCCTCCGCCTTCTAACCACTAGGCTACCGCCTCCCCCCTCTAACCACTAGGCTACCTGCCTCACCCCTCTAACCACTTGGCTACCTCCCTCCCCCTCTAACCACTAGGCTACCTGCCTCTCCCCTCTAACCATTAGGCTACCCCTCCCCCCTCTAACCACTAGGCTACCTGACTCCCCCCTCTAACCACTAGCCTACCTGCCTCCCCACTCTAACCACTAGGCTACCTGCCTCCCCCCTCTAACCACTAGGCTACCTGCCTCCCCCCTCTAACCACTAGGCTACCTGCCTCCCCCCTCTAACCACTAGGCTACCTGCCTCCCCCACTCTAACCACTAGGCTACCTGCCTCTCCCCTCTAACCACTAGGCTACCTGCCTCCCCCCTCTAACCACTAGGCTACCTGCCTCTCCCCTCTAACCACTAGGCTACCTGCCTCCCGCCTCTAACCACTAGGCGACATGCCTCCCACTTCTAACCACTAGGCTACCTGCCTCCCCCCTCTAACCACTAGGCTACCTGCCTCTCCCCTCTAACCACTAGGCTACCTGCCTCCCCCCTCTAACCACTAGGCTACATGCCTCCCCCTTCTAACCACTAGGCTACCCGCCTCCCCCCTCTAACCACTAGGCTACCTGCCTCACCCCTCTATCCACTTGGCTACCTGCCACCCCCCTCTAAACACTAGGCTACCTGCCTCTCCCCCCTAACCATTAGGCTACCTGCCTCCCCCCTCTAACCACTAGGCTACCTGCCTCCACACTCTAACCACTAGGCTACCTGACTCCCCCCTCTAACCACTAGCCTACCTGCCTCCCCCTCTAACCACTGGGCTACCTGCCTCCCCCCTCTAACCACTAGGCTACCTGCCTCCCCCCTCTAACCACTAGGCTACCTGCCTCCCCCCTCTAACCACTAGGCTACCTGCCTCCCCCACTCTAACCACTAGGCTACTTGCCTCTCCCCTCTAACCACTAGGCTACCTGCCTCCCCCCTCTAACCACTAGGCTACCTGCCTCTCCCCTCTAACCACTAGGCTACCTGCCTCCCCCATCTAACCACTAGGCTACCTCCCTCCCCCCTCTAACCACTAGGCTATCTGCCTCCCCCCTCTAACCACTAGGCTACCTGCCTCCCACCTCTAACCACTAGGCTACCTGCCTCCCACCTCTAACCACTAGGCTACCTGCCTCCCCCCTCTAACCACTAGGCTACCTGCCTCCCCCCTCTAACCACTAGGCTACCTGCCTCCCCCCTCTAACCACTAGGCTACCTGCCTCCCCCCTCTAACCACTAGGCTACCTGCCTCCGCCCTCTAACCACTAGGCTACCTGCCTCCCCCACTCTAACCACTAGGCTACCTGCCTCTCCCCTCTAACCACTAGGCTACCTCCCCCCCCCCCTCTAACCACTAGGCAACCTGCCTCTCCCCTCTAACCACTAGGCTACCTGCCTCCCCCCTCTAACCACTAGGCTACATGCCTCCGCCTTCTAACCACTAGGCTACCCGCCTCCCCCCTCTAACCACTAGGCTACCTGCCTCCCCCCTCTAACCACTAGGCTACCTGCCTCTCCCCTCTAACCATTAGGCTACCCAACTCCCCCCTCTAACCACTAGGCTACCTGACTCCCCCCTCTAACCACTAGCCTACCTGCCTCCCCACTCTAACCACTAGGCTACCTGCCTCCCCCCTCTAACCACTAGGCTACCTGCCTCCCCCCTCTAACCACTAGGCTACCTGCCTCCCCCCTCTAACCACTAGGCTACCTGCCTCCCCCACTCTAACCACTAGGCTACCTGCCTCTCCCCTCTAACCACTAGGCTACCTGCCTCCCCCCTCTAACCACTAGGCTACCTGCCTCTCCCCTCTAACCACTAGGCTACCTGCCTCCCGCCTCTAACCACTAGGCGACATGCCTCCCACTTCTAACCACTAGGCTACCTGCCTCCCCCCTCTAACCACTAGGCTACCTGCCTCTCCCCTCTAACCACTAGGCTACCTGCCTCCCCCCTCTAACCACTAGGCTACATGCCTCCCCCTTCTAACCACTAGGCTACCCGCCTCCCCCCTCTAACCACTAGGCTACCTGCCTCTCCCCCCTCACCATTAGGCTACCTGCCTCCCCCCTCTAACCACTAGGCTACCTGCCTCCACACTCTAACCACTAGGCTACCTGACTCCCCCCTCTAACCACTAGCCTACCTGCCTCCCCCCTCTAACCACTGGGCTACCTGCCTCCCCCCTCTAACCACTAGGCTACCTGCCTCCCCCCTCTAACCACTAGGCTACCTGCCTCCCCCCTCTAACCACTAGGCTACCTGCCTCCCCCACTCTAACCACTAGGCTACCTGCCTCTCCCCTCTAACCACTAGGCTACCTGCCTCCCCCCTCTAACCACTAGGCTACCTGCCTCTCCCCTCTAACCACTAGGCTACCTGCCTCCCCCATCTAACCACTAGGCTACCTGCCTCCCCCCTCTAACCACTAGGCTACCTGCCTCCCCCCTCTAACCACTAGGCTACCTGCCTCCCCCCTCTAACCACTAGGCTACCTGCCTCCCCCCTCTAACCACTAGGCTACCTGCCTCCCCCCTCTAACCACTAGGCTACCTGCCTCCCCCCTCTAACCACTAGGCTACCTGCCTCCCCCCTCTAACCACTAGGCTACCTGCCTCCCCCCTCTAACCACTAGGCTACCTGCCTCCCCCCTCTAACCACTAGGCTACCTGCCTCCCCCCTCTAACCACTAGGCTACCTGCCTCCCCCCTCTAACCACTAGGCTACCTGCCTCCCCCCTCTAACCACTAGGCTACCTGCCTCTCCCCTCTAACCACTAGGCTACCTGCCTCCCCCCTCTAACCACTAGGCTACATGCCTCCCCCTTCTAACCACTAGGCTACCCGCCTCCCCCCTCTAACCACTAGGCTACCTGCCTCCCCCCTCTAACCACTAGTCTACCTGCCTCCCCCCTCTAACCACTAGGCTACCTGCCTCCCCCCTCTAACCACTAGGCTACCTGCCTCCCCCCTCTAACCACTAGGCTACCTGCCTCCCCCTCTAACCACTAGGCTACCCCCCCCCCCTCTAACCACTAGGCACCTGCCTCACCCTCTACCCACTAGGCTACCTGCCTCCCCCCTCTAACCACTAGGCTACCTGCCTCCCCCCTCTAACCACTAGGCTACCTGCCTCCCCCCTCTAACCACTAGGCTACCTGCCTCCCCCCTCTAACCACTAGGCTACCTGCCTCCCCCTCTAACCACTAGGCTACCTGCCTCCCCCCTCTAACCACTAGGCTACCTGCCTCCCCCCTCTAACCACTAGGCTACCTGCCTCCCCCCTCTAACCACTAGGCTACCTGCCTCCCCCCTCTAACCACTAGGCTACCTGCCTCCCCCCTCTAACCACTAGGCTACCTGCCTCCCCCCTCTAACCACTAGGCTACCTGCCTCCCCCCTCTAACCACTAGGCTACCTGCCTCCCCCCTCTAACCACTAGTCTACCTGCCTCCCCCCTCTAACCACTAGGCTACCTGCCTCCCCCCTCTAACCACTAGGCTACCTGCCTCCCCCCTCTAACCACTAGGCTACCTGCCTCCCCCCTCTAACCACTAGGCTACCTGCCTCCCCCCTCTAACCACTAGGCTACCTGCCTCTCCCCTCTAACCACTAGGCTACCTGCCTCCCCCCTCTAACCACTAGGCTACATGCCTCCCCCTTCTAACCACTAGGCTACCCGCCTCCCCCCTCTAACCACTAGGCTACCTGCCTCCCCCCTCTAACCACTAGGCTACCTGCCTCCCCCCTCTAACCACTAGGCTACCTGCCTCCCCCCTCTAACCACTAGGCTACCTGCCTCCCCCCTCTAACCACTAGGCTACCTGCCTCCCCCCTCTAACCACTAGGCTACCTGCCTCCCCCCTCTAACCACTAGGCTACCTGCCTCCCCCTCTAACCACTAGGCTACCTGCCTCCCCCCTCTAACCACTAGGCTACCTGCCTCCCCCCTCTAACCACTAGGCTACCTGCCTCCCCCCTCTAACCACTAGGCTACCTGCCTCCCCCCTCTAACCACTAGGCTACCTGCCTCCCCCCTCTAACCACTAGGCTACCTGCCTCCCCCCTCTAACCACTAGCCTACCTGCCTCCCCCCTCTAACCACTAGGCGACCTGCCTCCCCCCTCTAACCACTAGGCTACCTGCCTCCCCCCTCTAACCACTAGGCTACCTGCCTCCCCCCTCTAACCACTAGGCTACCTGCCTCCCCCCTCTAACCACTAGGCTACCTGCCTCCCCCCTCTAACCACTAGGCTACCTGCCTCCCCCCTCTAACCACTAGGCTACCTGCCTCCCCCCTCTAACCACTAGGCTACCTGCCTCCCCCCTCTAACCACTAGGCTACCTGCCTCCCCCCTCTAACCACTAGGCTACCTGCCTCCCCCCTCTAACCACTAGGCTACCTGCCTCCCCCCTCTAACCACTAGGCTACCTGCCTCCCCCCTCTAACCACTAGGCTACCTGCCTCCCCCCTCTAACCACTAGGCTACCTGCCTCCCCCCTCTAACCACTAGGCTACCTGCCTCCCCCCTCTAACCACTAGGCTACCTGCCTCCCCCCTCTAACCACTAGGCTACCTGCCTCCCCCCTCTAACCACTAGGCTACCTGCCTCCCCCTCTAACCACTAGGCTACCTGCCTCCCCCCTCTAACCACTAGGCTACCTGCCTCCCCCCTCTAACCACTAGGCTACCTGCCTCCCCCTCTAACCACTAGGCTACCTGCCTCCCCCTCTAACCACTAGGCTACCCGCCTCCCCCCTCTAACCACTAGGCTACCTGCCTCCCCCCTCTAACCACTAGCCTACCTGCCTCCCCCCCTCTAACCACTAGGCTACCTGCCACCCCCCTCTAACCACTAGCCTACCTGCCTCCCCCCTCTAACCACAAGGCTACCTGCCTCCCCCCTCTAACCACTAGGCTACCTGCCTCCCCCCTCTAACCACTAGGCTACCCGCCTCCCCCCTCTAACCACTAGGCTACCTGCCTCCCCCCTCTAACCACTAGGCTACCTGCCTCCCCCACTCTAACCACTAGCCTACCTGCCTCCCCCCTCTAACCACTAGGCTACCTGCCTCCCCCCTCTAACCACTAGGCTACCTGCCTCTCCCCGTCTAACCACTCGGCTACCTGCCTCCCCCCTCTAACCACTAGGCTACCTGCCTCCCACCATCTAACCACTAGGCTACCTGCCTCCCCCCTCTAACCACTAGGCTACCTGCCTCCCCCCTCTAACCACTAGGCTACCTGCCTCCCCCCTCTAACCACTAGCCTACCTGCCTCCCCCCTCTAACCACTAGGCTACCTGCCTCCCCCCTCTAACCACTAGGCTACCTGCCTCCCCCCTCTAACCACTAGGCTACCTGCCACCCCCCTCTAACCACGAGGCTACCTGCCTCCCCCACTCTAACCACTAGGCTACCTGCCTCCCCCCTCTAACCACTAGGCTACCTGCCTCCCCCCTCTAACCACTAGGCTACCTGCCTCCCCCACTCTAACCACTAGGCTACCTGCCTCCCCCCTCTAACCACTCGGCTACCTGCCTCCCCCCTCCTAACCACTAGGCTACCTGCCTCCCCCCTCTAACCACTAGGCTACCTGCCTCCCCCCTCTAACCACTAGGCTACCTGCCTCCTCACTACTAACCACTAGGCTATCGTGCCTCCCCCATCTAACCACTAGGCTACCTGCCTCCCCCCTCTAACCACTAGGCTACCCGCCTCCCCCCTCTAACCACTAGGCTACCTGCCTCCCCCCTCTAACCACTAGCCTACCTGCCTCCCCCCTCTAACCACTAGGCTACCTGCCTCCCCCCTCTAACCACTAGCCTACCTGCCTCCCCCCTCTAACCGCTAGGCTACCTGCCTCCCCCCTCTAACCACTAGGCTACCTGCCTCCCCCACTCTAACCACTAGGCTACCCGCCTCCCCCCTCTAACCACTAGGCTACCTGCCTCCCCCCTCTAACCACTAGGCTACCTGCCTCCCCCCTCTAACCACTAGCCTACCTGCCTCCCCCCTCTAACCACTCGGCTACCTGCCTCCCCCCTCCTAACCACTAGGCTACCCGCCTCCCCCCTCTAACCACTAGGCTACCTGCCTCCCCCCTCTAACCACTAGGCTACCTGCCTCCCACCTCTAACCACTAGGCTACCTGCCTCCCACCTCTAACCACTAGGCTACCTGCCTCCCCCCTCTAACCACTAGGCTACCTGCCACCCCCCTCTAACCACGAGGCTACCTGCCTCCCCCCTCTAACCACTAGCCTACCTGCCTCCCCCCTCTAACCACTAGGCTACCTGCCTCCCCCCTCTAACCACTAGGCTACCTGCCTCCCCCACTCTAACCACTAGGCTACCCGCCTCCCCCCTCTAACCACTAGGCTACCTGCCTCCCCCCTCTAACCACTAGGCTACCTGCCTCTCCACCTCTAACCACTAGGCTACCTGCCTCCCCCCTCTAACCACTAGGCTACCTGCCTCCCCCCTCTAACCACTAGGCTACCCGCCTCCCCCCTCTAACCACTAGCCTACCTGCCTCCCCCCTCTAACCACTAGGCTACCTGCCACCCCCCTCCAACCACTAGCCTACCTGCCTCCCCCCCTCTAACCACAAGGCTACCTGCCACCCCCCTCTAACCACTAGGCTACCTGCCTCCCCCCTCTAACCACAAGGCTACCTGCCTCCCCCCTCTAACCACTAGGCTACCTGCCTCCCCCCTCTAACCACTAGGCTACCTGCCTCCCCCACTCTAACCACTAGGCTACCTGCCTCCCCCCTCTAACCACTAGGCTACCTGCCTCCCCCACTCTAACCACTAGGCTACCTGCCTCTCCCCTCTAACCACTAGGCTACCTGCCTCCCCCCTCTAACCACTAGGCTACCTGCCTCTCCCCATCTAACCACTAGGCTACCTGCCTCCTCCTCTAACCAGTAGGCTACGTGCCTCCCCCATCTAACCACTAGGCTACCTGCCTCCCCCCTCTAACCACTAGGCTACCTGCCTCCCCCCTCTAACCATTAGTCTACCTGCCTTCCCCCCTCTAACCACTAGCCTACCTGCCTCCCCCCTCTAACCACTAGGCTACCTGCCTCCCCCCTCTAACCACTAGGCTACCTGCATCCCCCCTCTAACCGCTAGGCTACCTGCCTCCCCCCTCTAACCACTAGGCTACCTGCCTCCCCCACTCTAACCACTAGGCTACCTGCCTCTCCCCTCTAACCACTAGGCTACCTGCCTCCCCCCTCTAACCACTAGGCTACCTGCCTCTCCCCTCTAACCACTAGTCTACCTGCCTCCCCCCTCTAACCACTCGGCTACCTGCCTCCCCCTTCCTAACCACTAGGCTACCCGCCTCCCCCCTCTAACCACTAGGCTATCTGCCTCCCCCCTCTAACCACTAGGCTACCTGCCTCCCACCTCTAACCACTAGGCTACCTGCCTCCCCCCTCTAACCACTAGGCTACCTGCCTCCCCCCTCTAACCACTAGGCTACCTGCCTCCCCCCTCTAACCACTAGGCTACCTGCCTCCCCCCTCTAACCACTAGGCTACCTGCCTCCCCCCTCTAACCACTAGGCTACCTGCCTCCCCCCTCTAACCACTAGGCTACCTGCCTCCCCCCTCTAACCACTAGGCTACCTGCCTCCCCCCTCTAACCACTAGGCTACCTGCCTCCCCCTCTAACCACTAGGCTACCTGCCTCCCCCCTCTAACCACTAGGCTACCTGCCTCCCCCCTCTAACCACTAGGCTACCTGCCTCCCCCACTCTAACCACTAGGCTACCTGCCTCTCCCCACTAACCACTAGGCTACCTGCCTCTCCCCTCTAACCACTAGGCTACCTGCCTCCCCCTCTAACCACTAGGCTACCTGCCTCTCCCCTCTAACCACTAGGCTACCTGCCTCCCCCCTCTAACCACTAGGCTACCTGCCTCCCCCCTCTAACCACTAGGCTACCCGCCTCCCCCCTCTAACCACTAGGCTACCTGCCTCCCCCCTCTAACCACTAGGCTACCTGCCTCCCCCCTCTAACCACTAGGCTACCTGCCTCCCCCTTCTAACCACTAGGCTACCCGCCTCCCCCCTCTAACCACTAGGCTACCTGCCTCCCCCCTCTAACCACTAGCCTACCTGCCTCCCCCCTCTAACCACTAGGCTACCTGCCTCCCCCCTCTAACCACTAGCCTACCTGCCTCTCACCTCTAACCACTAGGCTATCTGCCTCCCCCCTCTAACAACTAGGCTACATGCCTCCCCCTTCTAACCACTAGGCTACCCGCCTCCCCCCTCTAACCACTAGGCTACCTGCCTCCCCCCTCTAACCACTAGTCTACCTGCCTCCCCCCTCTAACCACTAGCCTACCTGCCTCCCCCCTCTAACCACTAGGCTACCTGCCTCCCCCCTCTAACCACTAGGCTACCTGCCTCCCCCGTCTAACCACTAGGCTACCTGCCTCCCCCCTCTAACCACTAGGCTATCTGCCTCCCCCCTCTAACCACTAGGCTACCTGCCTCCCCCCTCTAACCACTAGGCTACCTGCCTCCCCCCTCTAACCACTAGGCTACCTGCCTCCTCCCTCTAACCACTAGGCTACCTGCCTCCCCCCTCTAACCACTAGGCTACCTGCCTCCCACCTCTAACCACTAGGCTACCTGCCTCCCCCCTCTAACCACTAGGCTACCTGCCTCCCCCCTCTAACCACTAGGCTACCTGCCACCCCCTCTAACCACGAGGCTACCTGCCTCCCCCCTCTAACCACTAGGCTACCTGCCTCCCCCCTCTAACCACTAGGCTACCTGCCTCCCCCCTCTAACCACTAGGCTACCTGCCTCCCCCACTCTAACCACTAGGCTACCTGCCTCTCCCCTCTAACCACTAGGCTACCTGCCTCCCCCCTCTAACCACTAGGCTACCTGCCTCCCCCCTCTAACCACTAGGCTACCTGCCTCCCCCCTCTAACCACTAGGCTACCTGCCTCCGCCCTCTAACCACTAGGCTACCTGCCTCCCCCCTCTAACCACTAGGCTACCTGCCTCCCCCCTCTAACCACTAGGCTACCTGCCTCCCCCCTCTAACCACTAGGCTACCTGCCTCCCCCCTCTAACCACTAGGCTACCTGCCTCCCCCCTCTAACCACTAGGCTACCTGCCTCCCCCCTCTAACCACTAGGCTACCTGCCTCCCCCCTCTAACCACTAGGCTACCTGCCTCCCCCCTCTAACCACTAGGCTACCTGCCTCCCCCCTCTAACCACTAGGCTACCTGCCTCCCCCCTCTAACCACTAGGCTACCTGCCTCCCCCCTCTAACCACTAGGCTACCTGCCTCCCCCCTCTAACCACTAGGCTACCTGCCTCCCCCCTCTAACCACTAGGCTACCTGCCTCCCCCCTCTAACCACTAGTCTACCTGCCTCCCCCCTCTAACCACTAGCCTACCTGCCTCCCCCCTCTAACCACTAGGCTACCTGCCTCCCCCCTCTAACCACTAGGCTACCTGCCTCCCCCCTCTAACCACTAGGCTACCTGCCTCCCCCCTCTAACCACTAGGCTACCTGCCTCCCCCCTCTAACCACTAGGCTACCTGCCTCCCACCTCTAACCACTAGGCTACCTGCCTCCCCCCTCTAACCACTAGGCTACCTGCCTCCCCCCTCTAACCACTAGGCTACCTGCCTCCCCCCTCTAACCACTAGGCTACCTGCCTCCCCCCTCTAACCACTAGGCTACCTGCCTCCCCCCTCTAACCACTAGGCTACCTGCCTCCCCCCTCTAACCACTAGGCTACCTGCCTCCCCCCTCTAACCACTAGGCTACCTGCCTCCCCCCTCTAACCACTAGGCTACCTGCCTCCCCCCTCTAACCACTAGGCTACCTGCCTCCCCCCTCTAACCACTAGGCTACCTGCCTCCCCCCTCTAACCACTAGGCTACCTGCCTCCCCCCTCTAACCACTAGGCTACCTGCCTCCCCCCTCTAACCACTAGGCTACCTGCCTCTCCCCTCTAACCACTAGGCTACCTGCCTCCCCCCTCTAACCACTAGGCTACCTGCCTCCCCCTCTAACCACTAGGCTACCTGCCTCCCCCCTCTAACCACTAGGCTACCTGCCTCCCCCCTCTAACCACTAGGCTACCTGCCTCCCCCCTCTAACCACTAGGCTACCTGCCTCCCCCCTCTAACCACTAGGCTACCTGCCTCCCCCCTCTAACCACTAGGCTACCTGCCTCCCCCCTCTAACCACTAGGCTACCTGCCTCCCCCCTCTAACCACTAGGCTACCTGCCTCCCCCCTCTAACCACTAGGCTACCTGCCTCCCCCCTCTAACCACTAGGCTACCTGCCTCCCCCCTCTAACCACTAGGCTACCTGCCTCCCCCCTCTAACCACTAGGCTACCTGCCTCCCCCCTCTAACCACTAGGCTACCTGCCTCCCCCCTCTAACCACTAGGCTACCTGCCTCCCCCCTCTAACCACTAGGCTACCTGCCTCCCCCCTCTAACCACTAGGCTACCTGCCTCCCCCCTCTAACCACTAGGCTACCTGCCTCCCCCCTCTAACCACTAGGCTACCTGCCTCCCCCCTCTAACCACTAGGCTACCTGCCTCCCCCCTCTAACCACTAGGCTACCTGCCTCCCCCCTCTAACCACTAGGCTACCTGCCTCCCCCCTCTAACCACTAGGCTACCTGCCTCCCCCTTCTAACCACTAGGCTACCTGCCTCCCCCCTCTAACCACTAGGCTACCTGCCTCCCCCCTCTAACCACTAGGCTACCTGCCTCCCCCCTCTAACCACTAGGCTACCTGCCTCCCCCCTCTAACCACTAGGCTACCTGCCTCCCCCCTCTAACCACTAGGCTACCTGCCTCCCCCCTCTAACCACTAGGCTACCTGCCTCCCCCCTCTAACCACTAGGCTACCTGCCTCCCCCCTCTAACCACTAGGCTACCTGCCTCCCCCCTCTAACCACTAGGCTACCTGCCTCCCCCCTCTAACCACTAGGCTACCTGCCTCCCCCCTCTAACCACTAGGCTACCTGCCTCCCCCCTCTAACCACTAGGCTACCTGCCTCCCCCCTCTAACCACTAGGCTACCTGCCTCCCCCCTCTAACCACTAGGCTACCTGCCTCCCCCTCTAACCACTAGGCTACCTGCCTCCCCCCTCTAACCACTAGGCTACCTGCCTCCCCCCTCTAACCACTAGGCTACCTGCCTCCCCCCTCTAACCACTAGGCTACCTGCCTCCCCCCTCTAACCACTAGGCTACCTGCCTCCCCCCTCTAACCACTAGGCTACCTGCCTCCCCCCTCTAACCACTAGGCTACCTGCCTCCCCCCTCTAACCACTAGGCTACCTGCCTCCCCCCTCTAACCACTAGGCTACCTGCCTCCCCCCTCTAACCACTAGGCTACCTGCCTCCCCCCTCTAACCACTAGGCTACCTGCCTCCCCCCTCTAACCACTAGGCTACCTGCCTCCCCCCTCTAACCACTAGGCTACCTGCCTCCCCCTCTAACCACTAGGCTACCTGCCTCCCCCCTCTAACCACTAGGCTACCTGCCTCCCCCCTCTAACCACTAGGCTACCTGCCTCCCCCCTCTAACCACTAGGCTACCTGCCTCCCCCCTCTAACCACTAGGCTACCTGCCTCCCCCCTCTAACCACTAGGCTACCTGCCTCCCCCCTCTAACCACTAGGCTACCTGCCTCCCCCCTCTAACCACTAGGCTACCTGCCTCCCACCTCTAACCACTAGGCTACCTGCCTCCCCCCTCTAACCACTAGGCTACCTGCCTCCCCCCTCTAACCACTAGGCTACCTGCCTCCCACCTCTAACCACTAGGCTACCTGCCTCCCCCCTCTAACCACTAGGCTACCTGCCTCCCCCCTCTAACCACTAGGCTACCTGCCTCCCACCTCTAACCACTAGGCTACCTGCCTCCCCCCTCTAACCACTAGGCTACCTGCCTCCCCCCTCTAACCACTAGGCTACCTGCCTCCCCCCTCTAACCACTAGGCTACCTGCCTCCCCCCTCTAACCACTAGGCTACCTGCCTCCCCCCTCTAACCACTAGGCTACCTGCCTCCCCCCTCTAACCACTAGGCTACCTGCCTCCCCCACTCTAACCACTAGGCTACCTGCCTCTCCCCTCTAACCACTAGGCTACCTGCCTCCCCCTCTAACCACTAGGCTACCTGCCTCCCCCCTCTAACCACTAGGCTACCTGCCTCCCCCCTCTAACCACTAGGCTACCTGCCTCCCCCCTCTAACCACTAGGCTACCTGCCTCCCCCCTCTAACCACTAGGCTACCTGCCTCCCCCCTCTAACCACTAGGCTACCTGCCTCCCCCCTCTAACCACTAGGCTACCTGCCTCCCCCCTCTAACCACTAGGCTACCTGCCTCCCCCCTCTAACCACTAGGCTACCTGCCTCCCCCCTCTAACCACTAGGCTACCTGCCTCCCCCCTCTAACCACTAGGCTACCTGCCTCCCCCCTCTAACCACTAGGCTACCTGCCTCCCCCCTCTAACCACTAGGCTACCTGCCTCCCCCCTCTAACCACTAGGCTACCTGCCTCCCCCCTCTAACCACTAGGCTATCTGCCTCCCCCCTCTAACCACTAGGCTACATGCCTCCCCCTTCTAACCACTAGGCTACCCGCCTCCCCCCTCTAACCACTAGGCTACCTGCCTCCCCCCTCTAACCACTAGGCTACCTGCCTCCCCCCTCTAACCACTAGCCTACCTGCCTCCCCCCTCTAACCACTAGGCTACCTGCCTCCCCCCTCTAACCACTAGGCTACCTGCCTCCCCCCTCTAACCACTAGGCTACCTGCCTCCCCCCTCTAACCACTAGGCTACCTGCCTCCCCCCTCTAACCACTAGGCTACCTGCCTCCCCCCTCTAACCACTAGGCTACCTGCCTCCCCCCTCTAACCACTAGGCTACCTGCCTCCCCCACTCTAACCACTAGGCTACCTGCCTCTCCCCTCTAACCACTAGGCTACCTGCCTCCCCCCTCTAACCACTAGGCTACCTGCCTCTCCCCTCTAACCACTAGGCTACCTGCCTCCCCCCTCTAACCACTAGGCTACATGCCTCCCCCCTCTAACCACTAGGCTACCTGCCTCCCCCCTCTAACCACTAGGCTACCTGCCTCCCCCCTCTAACCACTAGGCTACCTGCCTCCCCCCTCTAACCACTAGCCTACCTGCCTCCCCCCTCTAACCACTAGGCTACCTGCCTCCCCCCTCTAACCACTAGGCTACCTGCCTCCCCCCTCTAACCACTAGGCTACCTGCCTCCCCCCTCTAACCACTAGGCTACCTGCCTCCCCCCTCTAACCACTAGGCTACCTGCCTCCCCCCTCTAACCACTAGGCTACCTGCCTCCCCCCTCTAACCACTAGGCTACCTGCCTCCCCCCTCTAACCACTAGGCTACCTGCCTCCCCCCTCTAACCACTAGGCTACCTGCCTCCCCCCTCTAACCACTAGGCTACCTGCCTCCCCCCTCTAACCACTAGGCTACCTGCCTCCCCCCTCTAACCACTAGGCTACCTGCCTCCCCCCTCTAACCACTAGGCTACCTGCCTCCCCCCTCTAACCACTAGGCTACCTGCCTCCCCCCTCTAACCACTAGGCTACCTGCCTCCCCCCTCTAACCACTAGGCTACCTGCCTCCCCCCTCTAACCACTAGGCTACCTGCCTCCCCCCTCTAACCACTAGGCTACCTGCCTCCCCCCTCTAACCACTAGGCTACCTGCCTCCCCCCTCTAACCACTAGGCTACCTGCCTCCCCCCTCTAACCACTAGGCTACCTGCCTCCCCCCTCTAACCACTAGGCTACCTGCCTCCCCCCTCTAACCACTAGGCTACCTGCCTCCCCCCTCTAACCACTAGGCTACCTGCCTCCCCCCTCTAACCACTAGGCTACCTGCCTCCCCCCTCTAACCACTAGGCTACCTGCCTCCCCCCTCTAACCACTAGGCTACCTGCCTCCCCCCTCTAACCACTAGGCTACCTGCCTCCCCCCTCTAACCACTAGGCTACCTGCCTCCCCCCTCTAACCACTAGGCTACCTGCCTCCCCCCTCTAACCACTAGGCTACCTGCCTCCCCCCTCTAACCACTAGGCTACCTGCCTCCCCCCTCTAACCACTAGGCTACCTGCCTCCCCCCTCTAACCACTAGGCTACCTGCCTCCCCCCTCTAACCACTAGGCTACCTGCCTCCCCCACTCTAACCACTAGGCTACCTGCCTCTCCCCTCTAACCACTAGGCTACCTGCCTCTCCCCTCTAACCACTAGGCTACCTGCCTCCCCCCTCTAACCACTAGGCTACCTGCCTCCCACCTCTAACCACTAGGCTACCTGCCTCCCCCCTCTAACCACTAGGCTACCTGCCTCCCCCCTCTAACCACTAGGCTACCTGCCTCCCCCCTCTAACCACTAGGCTACCTGCCTCCCCCCTCTAACCACTAGCCTACCTGCCTCCCCCCTCTAACCACTAGGCTACCTGCCTCCCCCCTCTAACCACTAGGCTACCTGCCTCCCCCCTCTAACCACTAGGCTACCTGCCTCCCCCCTCTAACCACTAGGCTACCTGCCTCCCCCCTCTAACCACTAGGCTACCTGCCTCCCCCCTCTAACCACTAGGCTACCTGCCTCCCCCCTCTAACCACTAGGCTACCTGCCTCCCCCCTCTAACCACTAGGCTACCTGCCTCCCCCCTCTAACCACTAGGCTACCTGCCTCCCCCCTCTAACCACTAGGCTACCTGCCTCCCCCCTCTAACCACTAGGCTACCTGCCTCCCCCCTCTAACCACTAGGCTACCTGCCTCCCCCCTCTAACCACTAGTCTACCTGCCTCCCCCCTCTAACCACTAGGCTACCTGCCTCCCCCCTCTAACCACTAGGCTACCTGCCTCCCCCCTCTAACCACTAGGCTACCTGCCTCCCCCACTCTAACCACTAGGCTACCTGCCTCCCCCCTCTAACCACTAGGCTACCTGCCTCCCCCCTCTAACCACTAGGCTACCTGCCTCCCCCCTCTAACCACTAGGCTACCTGCCTCCCCCCTCTAACCACTAGGCTACCTGCCTCCCCCCTCTAACCACTAGGCTACCTGCCTCCCCCCTCTAACCACTAGGCTACCTGCCTCCCCCCTCTAACCACTAGGCTACCTGCCTCCCACCTCTAACCACTAGGCTACCTGCCTCCCCCCCTCTAACCACTAGGCTACCTGCCTCCCACCTCTAACCACTAGGCTACCTGCCTCCCCCCTCTAACCACTAGGCTACCTGCCTCCCCCCTCTAACCACTAGGCTACCTGCCTCCCACCTCTAACCACTAGGCTACCTGCCTCCCCCCTCTAACCACTAGGCTACCTGCCTCCCCCCTCTAACCACTAGGCTACCTGCCACCCCCCTCTAACCACGAGTCTACCTGCCTCCCCCCTCTAACCACTAGGCTACCTGCCTCCCCCCTCTAACCACTAGGCTACCTGCCTCCCCCCTCTAACCACTAGGCTACCTGCCTCCCCCACTCTAACCACTAGGCTACCTGCCTCTCCCCTCTAACCACTAGGCTACCTGCCCCCCCTCTAACCACTAGGCTACCTGCCTCTCCCCTCTAACCACTAGGCTACCTGCCTCCCCCCTCTAACCACTAGGCTACATGCCTCCGCCTTCTAACCACTAGGCTACCCGCCTCCCCCCTCTAACCACTAGGCTACCTGCCTCCCCCCTCTAACCACTAGGCTACCTGCCTCCCACCTCTAACCACTAGCCTACCTGCCTCCCCCCCTCTAACCACTAGGCTACCTGCCACCCCCCTCTAACCACTAGGCTACCTGCCTCCCCCCTCTAACCACTAGGCTACCTGCCTCCCCCCTCTAACCACTAGGCTACCTGCCTCCCCCCTCTAACCACTAGGCTACCTGCCTCCCCCCTCTAACCACTAGGCTACCTGCCTCCCCCCTCTAACCACTAGGCTACCTGCCTCCCCCCTCTAACCACTAGGCTACCTGCCTCCCCCACTCTAACCACTAGGCTACCTGCCTCTCCCCTCTAACCACTAGGCTACCTGCCTCCCCCTCTAACCACTAGGCTACCTGCCTCTCCCCTCTAACCACTAGGCTACCTGCCTCCCCCCTCTAACCACTAGGCTACATGCCTCCCCCTTCTAACCACTAGGCTACCCGCCTCCCCCCTCTAACCACTAGGCTACCTGCCTCCCCCCTCTAACCACTAGGCTACCTGCCTCCCCCCTCTAACCACTAGCCTACCTGCCTCCCCCCCTCTAACCACTAGGCTACCTGCCTCCCCCCTCTAACCACTAGGCTACCTGCCTCCCCCCTCTAACCACTAGGCTACCTGCCTCCCCCCTCTAACCACTAGGCTACCTGCCTCCCACCTCTAACCACTAGGCTACCTGCCTCCCCCCTCTAACCACTAGGCTACCTGCCTCCCCCCTCTAACCACTAGGCTACCTGCCTCCCCCCTCTAACCACGAGTCTACCTGCCTCCCCCCTCTAACCACTAGGCTACCTGCCTCCCCCCTCTAACCACTAGGCTACCTGCCTCCCCCCTCTAACCACTAGGCTACCTGCCTCCCCCACTCTAACCACTAGGCTACCTGCCTCTCCCCTCTAACCACTAGGCTACCTGCCCCCCCCTCTAACCACTAGGCTACCTGCCTCTCCCCTCTAACCACTAGGCTATCTGCCTCCCCCCTCTAACCACTAGGCTACATGCCTCCGCCTTCTAACCACTAGGCTACCCGCCTCCCCCCTCTAACCACTAGGCTACCTGCCTCCCCCCTCTAACCACTAGGCTACCTGCCTCCCACCTCTAACCACTAGCCTACCTGCCTCCCCCCTCTAACCACTAGGCTACCTGCCTCCCCCCTCTAACCACTAGGCTACCTGCCTCCCCCACTCTAACCACTAGGCTACCTGCCTCTCCCCTCTAACCACTAGGCTACCTGCCCCCCCCTCTAACCACTAGGCTACCTGCCTCTCCCCTCTAACCACTAGGCTACCTGCCTCCCCCCTCTAACCACTAGGCTACATGCCTCCGCCTTCTAACCACTAGGCTACCCGCCTCCCCCCTCTAACCACTAGGCTACCTGCCTCCCCCCTCTAACCACTAGGCTACCTGCCTCCCACCTCTAACCACTAGCCTACCTGCCTCCCCCCCTCTAACCACTAGGCTACCTGCCACCCCCCTCTAACCACTAGGCTACCTGCCTCCCCCCTCTAACCACTAGGCTACCTGCCTCCCCCCTCTAACCACTAGGCTACCTGCCACCCCCCTCTAACCACGAGGCTACCTGCCTCCCCCCTCTAACCACTATGCTACCTGCCTCCCCCCTCTAACCACTAGGCTACCTGCCTCCCCCCTCTAACCACTAGGCTACCTGCCTCCCCCACTCTAACCACTAGGCTACCTGCCTCTCCCCTCTAACCACTAGGCTACCTGCCCCCCCCTCTCACCACGAGGCTACCTGCCTCTCCCCTCTAACCACTAGGCTATCTGCCTCCCCCCTCTAACCACTAGGCTACATGCCTCCGCCTTCTAACCACTAGGCTACCCGCCTCCCCCCTCTAACCACTAGGCTACCTGCCTCCCCCCTCTAACCACTAGGCTACCTGCCTCCCACCTCTAACCACTAGCCTACCTGCCTCCCCCCCTCTAACCACTAGGCTACCTGCCTCCCACCTCTAACCACTAGGCTACCTGCCTCCCCCCTCTAACCACTAGGCTACCTGCCTCCCCCCTCTAACCACTAGGCTACCTGCCTCCCACCTCTAACCACTAGGCTACCTGCCTCCCCCCTCTAACCACTAGGCTACCTGCCTCCCCCCTCTAACCACTAGGCTACCTGCCACCCCCCTCTAACCACGAGTCTACCTGCCTCCCCCCTCTAACCACTAGGCTACCTGCCTCCCCCCTCTAACCACTAGGCTACCTGCCTCCCCCCTCTAACCACTAGGCTACCTGCCTCCCCCACTCTAACCACTAGGCTACCTGCCTCTCCCCTCTAACCACTAGGCTACCTGCCCCCCCTCTAACCACTAGGCTACCTGCCTCTCCCCTCTAACCACTAGGCTATCTGCCTCCCCCCTCTAACCACTAGGCTACATGCCTCCGCCTTCTAACCACTAGGCTACCCGCCTCCCCCCTCTAACCACTAGGCTACCTGCCTCCCCCCTCTAACCACTAGGCTACCTGCCTCCCACCTCTAACCACTAGCCTACCTGCCTCCCCCCCTCTAACCACTAGGCTACCTGCCACCCCCCTCTAACCACTAGGCTACCTGCCTCCCCCCTCTAACCACAAGACTACCTGCCTCCCCCCTCTAACCACTAGGCTACCTGCCTCCCCCCTCTAAGCACTAGGCTACCTGCCTCCCCCCTCTAACCACTAGGCTACCTGCCTCCCCCCTCTAACCACTAGGCTACCTGCCTCCCCCACTCTAACCACTAGGCTACCTGCCTCTCCCCTCTAACCACTAGGCTACCTGCCTCCCCCACTCTAACCACTAGGCTACCTGCCTCTCCCCTCTAACCACTAGGCTACCTGCCTCCCCCCTCTAACCACTAGGCTACCTGCCTCTCCCCTCTAACCACTAGGCTACCTGCCTCCTCCTCTAACCAGTAGGCTACGTGCCTCCCCCATCTAACCACTAGGCTACCTGCCTCCCCCCTCTAACCACTAGTCTACCTGCCTCCCCCCTCTAACCACTAGCCTACCTGCCTCCCCCCTCTAACCACTAGGCTACCTGCCTCCCCCCTCTAACCACTAGGCTACCTGCATCCCCCCTCTAACCACTAGGCTACCTGCCTCCCCCCTCTAACCACTAGGCTACCTGCCTCCCCCCTCTAACCACTAGGCTACCTGCCTCCCCCCTCTAACCACTAGTCTACCTGCCTCCCCCCTCTAACCACTAGGCTACCTGCCTCCCCCCTCTAACCACTAGGCTACCTGCCTCCCCCCTCTAACCACTAGGCTACCTGCCTCCCCCACTCTAAACACTAAGCTACCTGCCTCTCCCCACTAACCACTATGCTACCTGCCTCTCCCCTCTAACCACTAGGCTACCTGCCCCCCCTCTAACCACTAGGCTACCTGCCTCTCCCCTCTAACCACTAGGCTACCTGCCTCACCCCTCTAACCACTAGGCTACATGCCTCCGCCTTCTAACCACTAGGCTACCCGCCTCCCCCCTCTAACCACTAGGCTACCTGCCTCTCCCCTCTAACCACTAGTCTACCTGCCTCCCCCCTCTAACAACTAGGCTACATGCCTCCCCCTTCTAACCACTAGGCTACCCGCCTCCCCCCTCTAACCACTAGGCTACCTGCCTCCCCCCTCTAACCACTAGTCTACCTGCCTCCCCCTCTAACCACTAGGCTACCTGCCTCCCCCCTCTAACCACTAGGCTACCTGCCTCCCCCCTCTAACCACTAGGCTACATGCCTCCCCCTTCTAACCACTAGGCTACCCGCCTCTCCCCTCTAACCACTAGGCTACCTGCCTCACCCCTCTAACCACTAGGCTACCTGCCTCCCCCCTCTAACCACTAGGCTACCTGCCTCCCCCCTCTAACCACTAGGCTACCTGCCTCCGCCCTCTAACCACTAGGCTACCTGCCTCCCCCCTCTAACCACTAGGCTACCTGCCTCACCCCTCTAACCACTAGCCTACCTGCCTCCCCCCTCTAACCACTAGGCTACCTGCCTCCCCCCTCTAACCACTAGGCTACCTGCCTTTCCCCTCTAACCACTAGGCTACCTGCCTCCCCCCTCTAACCACTAGGCTACATGCCTCCCCCTTCTAACCACTAGGCTACCCGCCTCCCCCCTCTAACCACTAGGCTACCTGCCTCACCCCTCTAACCACTTGGCTACCTGCCTCCCCCCTCTAAACACTAGGCTACCTGCATCTCCCCTCTAACCATTAGGCTACCTGCCTCCCCCCTCTAACCACTAGGCTACCTGCCTCCCCACTCTAACCACTAGGCTACCTGACTCCCCCCTCTAACCACTAGGCTACCTGCCTCCCCCCCTCTAAACACTAGGCTACCTGCATCTCCCCTCTAACCATTAGGCTACCTGCCTCCCCCCTCTAACCACTAGGCTACCTGCCTCCCCACTCTAACCACTAGGCTACCTGACTCCCCCCTCTAACCACTAGGCTACCTGCCTCCCCCCCTCTAACCACTAGGCTACCTGCCTCCCCCCTCTATCCACTAGGCTACCTGCCTCCCCCCTCTAACCACTAGGCTACGTGCCTCCCCCATCTAACCACTAGGCTACCTGCGTCCCCCCTCTAACCACTAGGCTACCTGCCTCCCCCCTCTAACCACTAGGCTACCTGCCTCACCCCTCTAACCACTAGCCTACCTGCCTCCCCCCTCTAACCACTAGGCTACCTGCCTCCCCCCTCTAACCACTAGGCTACCTGCCTTTCCCCTCTAACCACTAGGCTACCTGCCTCCCCCCTCTAACCACTAGGCTACATGCCTCCCCCTTCTAACCACTAGGCTACCCGCCTCCCCCCTCTAACCACTAGGCTACCTGCCTCACCCCTCTAACCACTTGGCTACCTGCCTCCCCCCTCTAAACACTAGGCTACATGCCTCCCCCTTCTAACCACTAGGCTACCCGCCTCCCCCTCTAACCACTAGGCTACCTGCCTCACCCCTCTAACCACTAGGCTCCCTGCCTCCCCCCTCTAACCACTAGGCTACATGCCTCCCCCTTCTAACCACTAGGCTACCCGCCTCCCCCCTCTAACCACTAGGCTACCTGCCTCACCCCTCTAACCACTTGGCTACCTGCCTCCCCCCTCTAAACACTAGGCTACCTGCATCTCCCCTCTAACCATTAGGCTACCTGCCTCCCCCCTCTAACCACTAGGCTACCTGCCTCCCCACTCTAACCACTAGGCTACCTGACTCCCCCCTCTAACCACTAGGCTACCTGCCTCCCCCCCTCTAACCACTAGGCTACCTGCCTCCCGCCTCTATCCACTAGGCTACCTGCCTCCCCCCTCTAACCACTAGGCTACGTGCCTCCCCCATCTAACCACTAGGCTACCTGCCTCCGCCCTCTAACCACTAGGCTACCTGCCTCCCCCCTCTAACCACTAGGCTACCTGCCTCACCCCTCTAACCACTAGCCTACCTGCCTCCCCCCTCTAACCACTAGGCTACCTGCCTCCCCCCTCTAACCACTAGGCTACCTGCCTTTCCCCTCTAACCACTAGGCTACCTGCCTCCCCCCACTAACCACTAGGCTACATGCCTCCCCCTTCTAACCACTAGGCTACCCGCCTCCCCCCTCTAACCACTAGGCTACCTGCCTCACCCCTCTAACCACTTGGCTACCTGCCTCCCCCTCTAAACACTAGGCTACCTGCATCTCCCCTCTAACCATTAGGCTACCTGCCTCCCCCCTCTAACCACTAGGCTACCTGCCTCCCCACTCTAACCACTAGGCTACCTGACTCCCCCCTCTAACCACTAGGCTACCTGCCTCCCCCCCTCTAAACACTAGGCTACCTGCATCTCCCCTCTAACCATTAGGCTACCTGCCTCCCCCCTCTAACCACTAGGCTACCTGCCTCCCCACTCTAACCACTAGGCTACCTGACTCCCCCCTCTAACCACTAGGCTACCTGCCTCCCCCCCTCTAACCACTAGGCTACCTGCCTCCCCCCTCTAACCACTAGGCTACCTGCCTCCCCCCTCTAACCACTAGGCTACGTGCCTCCCCCATCTAACCACTAGGCTACCTGCCTCCCCCCTCTAACCACTAGGCTACCTGCCTCCCCCCTCTAACCACTAGGCTACCTGCCTCACCCCTCTAACCACTAGCCTACCTGCCTCCCCCCTCTAACCACTAGGCTACCTGCCTCCCCCCTCTAACCACTAGGCTACCTGCCTTTCCCCTCTAACCACTAGGCTACCTGCCTCCCCCCTCTAACCACTAGGCTACATGCCTCCCCCTTCTAACCACTAGGCTACCCGCCTCCCCCCTCTAACCACTAGGCTACCTGCCTCACCCCTCTAACCACTTGGCTACCTGCCTCCCCCCTCTAAACACTAGGCTACCTGCCTCTCCCCCCTAACCATTAGGCTACCTGCCTCCCCCCTCTAACCACTAGGCTACCTGCCTCCACACTCTAACCACTAGGCTACCTGACTCCCCCCTCTAACCACTAGTCTACCTGCCTCCCTCCTCTAACCACTAGGCTACCTGCCTCCCCCCTCTAACCAATAGGCTACCTGCCTTTCCCCTCTAACCACTAGGCTACCTGCCTCCCCCCTCTAACCACTAGGCTACATGCCTCCCCCTTCTAACCACTAGGCTACCCGCCTCCCCCCTCTAACCACTAGGCTACCTGCCTCACCCCTCTAACCACTAGGCTATCTGCCTCCCCCCTCTAACCACTAGTCTACCTGCCTCCCCCCTCTAACCACTAGGCTACCTGCCTCCCCCCTCTAACCACTAGGCTATCTGCCTCCCCCCTCTAACCACTAGGCTACCTGCCTCCCACCTCTAACCACTAGGCTACCTGCCTCCCCCCTCTAACCACTAGGCTACCTGCCTCCCCCCTCTAACCACTAGGCTACCTGCCTCCCACCTCTAACCACTAGGCTACCTGCCCCCCCCCCTTCTATCCACTAGGCTACCTGCCTCTCCCCTCTAACCACTAGGCTACCTGCCTCCCCCCTCTAACCACTAGGCTACCTGCCTCCCCCCTCTAACCACTAGGCAACCTGCCTCCCCCCTCTAACCACTTGGCTACCTGCCTCCCCCTCTAAGCACTAGGCTACCTGCCTCTCCCCTCTAACCACTAGGCTACCTGCCTCCCCCCTCTAACCACTAGGCTACCTGCCTCCCTTCTAACCACTAGGCTACCTGCCGCCCCCCCTCTAACCACTAGGCTACCCGCCTCTCCCCTCTAACCACTAGGCTCCCTGCCTCCCACCTCTAACCACTAGGCTACCCGCCTCCCCCCTCTAACCACTAGGCTACCTGCCTCCCCCTCTAACCACTAGGCTACCTACCTCCCCCCTCTAACCACTAGGCTACCCGCCTCCCCCCTCTAACCACTAGGCTCCCTGCCTCCCACCTCTAACCACTAGGCTACCTGCCTCCCCCCTCTAACCACTAGGCTACCTGCCTCCCCCCTCTAACCACTAGGCTACCTGCCTCCCCCCTCTAACCACTAGGCTACCTGCCTCTCCCCTCTAACCACTAAACCCCGTCTCTACCTCTGAATCCCCACCCCAGTCTCTACTTCTGAATAAACACCCCCCCAGTCTCTACCTCTGAATAAACCCCCCCAGTCTCTACTTCTGAATAACCCCCCCAGTCTCTACCTCTGATTAACCCCCCAGTCTCTACCTCTGAATAACCCCCCCAGTCTCTACCTCTGAATAAACCCCCCCAGTCTCTACCTCTGAATAACCCCCCCAGTCTCTACCTCTGAATAAACACCCCCCAGTCTCTACCTCTGAATAACCCCCCCAGTCTCTACCTCTGAATAACCCCCCCAGTCTCTACCTCTGAATAACCCCCCCTAGTCTCTTCCTCTGAATAACCCCCCCAGTCTCTACCTCTGAATAACCCCCCAGTCTCTACCTCTGAATAACCCCCCAGTCTCTACCTCTGAATAAACCCCCCAGTCTCTACCTCTGAATAAACCCCCCCAGTCTCTACCTCTGAATAAACCACCCCAGTCTCTACCTCTGAATAACCCCCCCAGTCTCTACCTCTGAATAAACCCCTACCAGTCTCTACCTCTGAATAAAACCCTACCAGTCTCTACCTCTGAATAACCCCCCCAGTCTCTTCCTCTGAATAAACCCCCCCAGTCTCTACCTCTGAATAACCCCCCCAGTCTCTACCTCTGAATAACCCCCCCTAGTCTCTACCTCTGAATAAACCCCCCAGTCTCTACCTCTGAATAAACCCCCCCAGTCTCTACCTCTGAATAAACCCCCCCAGTCTCTACCTCTGAATAACCCCCCCAGTCTCTACCTCTGAATAACCCCCCCAGTCTCTACCTCTGAATAACCCCCCAGTCTCTACCTCTGAATAACCCCCCCAGTCTCTACCTCTGAATAACCCCCCAGTCTCTACCTCTGAATAACCCCCACAGTCTCTACCTCTGAATAAACCCCCCCAGTCTCTACCTCTGAATAACCCCCCCTAGTCTCTACCTCTGAATAAACCCCCCAGTCTCTACCTCTGAATAAACCACCCCAGTCTCTATCTCTGAATAAACCTCCCCAGTCTCTACCTCTGAATAAACCTCCCAGTCTCTACCTCTGAATAAACCCCCCCTGTCTCTACCTCTGAATAAAACCCCCAGTCTCTACCTCTGAATAAACCCCCCCCAGTCTCTACCTCTGAATAAACCCCCAGTCTCTACCTCTGAATAACCCCCCCAGTCTCTACCTCTGAATAAACCCCCCCAGTCTCTACCGCTGAATAACCACCCCAGTCTGTACCTCTGAATAACCCCCCTCAATCTCTACCTCTGAATAACACCCCCTACTCTCTACCTCTGAATAAACCCACCCAGTCTCTACCTCTGAATAAACCCCCCAGACTCTACCTCTGAATAAACCCCTCTCTCCACAGCTCGCATGCACGCACAAACACACAATCACAAAGCGCACACACACAACCGCTCACACACGAACACACACACACACAACCACTCACACATGAACACACACACACAACCACTCACACATGAACACACACACACACACACACACACACACACACACACACACACACACACACACACACACACACACACACACACACAACCACTCACAGACGAACACACACACACACTCCAGGGGTCCATTGTGCCATTTGTGAATGTCTCGTCCTAATACTCAGAACGACGGTCTGAATTATTTACCAGGAAGTGGCTGAGGGAAAGGACAGGGATGGAGAAGTGTGTGTGTTTGTTGTTTGAGAGGAATCAGGGGAATGCGGGAGGTTGGGAGTGGGGCATTGCCGGGCTACAACTAACACATACAGTAATCTCATAATCATAAAACATTGTGTTATTGTAGCCCCATGGAATCAACAGATCTCAGCTCCACTGTGTACCTCAACATGGAATAACAGATCTCAGCTCCACTGTGTACCTCAACATGGAATAACAGATCTCAGCTCCACTGTGTACCTCAACATGGAATAACAGATCTCAGTTCCACTGTGTACCTCAACATGAAATAACAGATCTCAGCTCCACTGTGTACCTCAACATGGAATAACAGATCTCAGCTCCACTGTGTACCTCAAGATGGAATAACAGATCTCAGCTCCTGTACAATACTGTGTACCTCAACATGGAATAACAGATCTCAGCTCCAGTACACTACTGTGTACCTCAACATGGAATAACAGATCTCAGCTCCACTGTGTACCTCAACATGGAATAACAGATCTCAGCTCCACTGTGTACCTCAACATGGAATAACAGATCTCAGCTCCAGTACACTACTGTGTACCTCAACATGGAATAACAGATCTCAGCTCCACTGTGTACCTCAACATGGAATAACAGATCTCAGCTCCAGTACACTACTGTGTACCTCAACATGGAATAACAGATCTCAGCTACACTGTGTACCTCAACATGGAATAACAGATCTCAGCTCCACTGTGTACTTCAACATGGAATAACAGATCTCAGCTCCACTCCGTACCTCTGTGTTCTGTCAGTTGTCTGCTGTGTTCTGTCAGTTGTCTGCTGTGTTGTCAGTTGTCTGCTGTGTTCTGTCAGTTATCTGCTGTGTTCTGTCAGTTGTGTGTTGTGTTCTGTCAGTTGTGTGTTGTGTTCTGTCGGTTATCTGCTGTGTTCTGTCAGTTGTCTGCTGTGTTGTCAGTTGTCTGCTGTGTTCTGTCAGTTATCTGCTGTGTTCTGTCAGTTATCTGCTCTGTTCTGTCAGTTGTCTGCTGTGTTCTGTCAGTTGTCTGCTGTGTTGTCAGTTGTCTGCTGTGTTCTGTCAGTTGTCTGTTGTGTTCTGTCAGTTGTCTGCTGTGTTGTCAGTTGTCTGCTGTGTTCTGTCAGTCGTCTGCTGTGTTCTGTCAGTCGTCTGCTGTGTTCTGTCAGTTGTCTGCTGTGTTCTGTCAGTTATCTGTTGTGTTCTGTCAGTCATCTGCTGTGTTCTGTCAGTTGTCTGCTGTGTTCTGTCAGTTATCTGTTGTGTTCTGTCAGTTATCTGCTGTGTTCTGTCAGTTGTCTGCTGTGTTCTGTCAGTTGTCTGCTGTGTTCTGTCAGTTGTCTGCTATGTTCTGTCAGTTGTCTGCTGTGTTCTGTCAGTTGTCTGCTGTGTTGTCAGTTATCTGCTGTGTTGTCAGTTGTCTGCTGTGTTCTGTCAGTTGTCTGCTGTGTTGTCAGTTGTCTGCTGTGTTGTCAGTTATCTGCTGTGTTGTCAGTTATCTGCTGTGTTGTCAGTTATCTGCTGTGTTGTCAGTTGTCTGCTGTGTTGTCAGTTATCTGCTGTGTTCTGTCAGTTATCTGCTGTGTTCTGTCAGTTGTCTGCTGTGTTGTCAGTTATCTGCTGTGTTCTGTCAGTTATCTGCTGTGTTCTGTCAGTTGTCTGCTGTGTTCTGTCAGTTATCTGCTGTGTTCTGTCAGTTATCTGCTGTGTTCTGTCAGTTGTCTGCTGTGTTCTGTCAGTTATCTGCTGTGTTCTGTCAGTTGTCTGCTGTGTTCTGTCAGTTATCTGCTGTGTTCTGTCAGTTATCTGCTGTGTTGTCAGTTATCTGCTGTGTTGTCAGTTATCTGCTGTGTTGTCAGTTGTCTGCTGTGTTGTCAGTTATCTGCTGTGTTCTGTCAGTTATCTGCTGTGTTCTGTCAGTTGTCTGCTGTGTTGTCAGTTATCTGCTGTGTTCTGTCAGTTATCTGCTGTGTTCTGTCAGTTGTCTGCTGTGTTCTGTCAGTTATCTGCTGTGTTCTGTCAGTTGTCTGCTGTGTTCTGTCAGTTATCTGCTGTGTTCTGTCAGTGGCAGGGCTTCACAATACCACTGAGACTGAATAATGGTTTGACCTGTGAATTTTTTTACCTTGTAATTGTGTTAATAGCAGCTGGAAAATCTTCCTTTGTCCGTGTTCTTTTTCAGAGTTATAATGACGTCTTAAGAGTTTCATTCAGACACACATTGTTCTCTCTCCTGCTACAGACAGACAGAGGGCATTTTAAATGTTACTTACTTCTGGTGTTAAACAAGTCTTACCAAACTTTTCTTACGAAACCTTCATAAGTTCATTAGATGACAACGACCATAAGCACACAG
>NC_138300.1:59600000-59607500 GCF_965601325.2 Salmo salar
TTGTGTTATCTGACGTGAGACAATGAAGAGGGATAATGTGGGGTATTGATATCAGCAGTTAATTTCCCACAAGCCATTTGATGGAGTCATGTGACTGGATCAGTTACACACTGTATCCACTTGTTGTTTGTAGACTGTTAACTTTGATCATGTGGATTTTTAGCAAAATAAATGTTTAAAGAAATGAATAATTGAGGAACTTTGTTAAAAGCGTAACTTTTTTTTTTTTTAAACCATCCATGAAACGTCTACTGTATTTATTTGTAGTATTAAGATGAGAAGAGGGAGAGAGAGAACATACCCATGTGGTCTTAATAACATCACTGAGAAACAGTAAGGACCGAATCCTTCTTTGAAAGTCCTTGGACTGAGTGTTATTTGATCAGGCATAATAAGTCCAGCCACACAGCGCTATTAAAGCTTAACACGCCTGTCCCTTGGATGTAGAACAAAGGCATGGAAACACCACTCTGATAAATTATTCACATCTAACTTGTCAAACTTCCCCCTCACTCTTCTTCTTTTTATTAGTTTTCTCAAAGACACTCCAAACTGATTTAACTCCTCCGAGCAGAGAGGAGAGGAGAGCAGAGGAGGGGACTGGAGAGGAGAGGAGAGGAGAGGAGAGGAGAGGAGAGGAGAGGTGAGGAGAGGAGGGGACAGGAGAGGAGAGGAGGGGAGAGGAGGGGACAGGAGAGGAGAGGAGGGGTGAGGAGGGGACAGGACAAAGAGAGGAGAGGAGGGGACAGGAGAGGAGAGGAGGGGACAGGAGAGGAGGTTACAGGAGAGGAGCGGTCTGATTAGTTGTGGTTACTCACCCTTCCCTCCATCCCTGGTGTGTCATGAGAATCATGTTCTGGTAAGATGTTCTCCTCCCTGCCAACATTCTAGAGGAAGTGGAACAGTGGAACAAGCACCAGGGGATACAGTTAAGAGCCTTGATGGGGTTTATATTATTAAATGGCTGCATCTATTGAATGTAGAATCAGACTGGAAGTGCAGACTAGTTCAGCACTAGTCCCTGCTCCGACCAATATTATACAAGACAAACAGAGGGGTTAATATCTGATTGTGTTAAACATTTGTTTGAGAAGATTTTGTGGAGATATTTTTCTGAATCAGAACGGCTTTGTTTTCCCAGAAACCTTTCGAATAAACAATCCTTTTTTTTCATATCCAGGAATTCTTTGTTTTAGTGCTGCATGGAGCC
The DNA here is from genome assembly GCF_965601325.2 of Salmo salar. Classification (NCBI taxonomy): domain Eukaryota; kingdom Metazoa; phylum Chordata; class Actinopteri; order Salmoniformes; family Salmonidae; genus Salmo; species Salmo salar. Next base: position 59,601,211 of record NC_138300.1, read on the forward strand.
CCGCTGCCACAAACCTTTTAAGTTATAGTACAAAGGCATATCGTTAAGGACGTAAAATCACAAGTGTTTTGTTCCTCTAAGCTTTGAGAGCACTGGGGTTGTTTTTCCTGTCGAAGCACAAGATGGTCTGCAGTGCAGGATGTGGAGAAAACATTTTTCTTCCAGCTGTCTTAGTGTCTGTATATACATGTGACAGACAGTGACACATTCAATACCTGACAGTGACATACTCTTGCCTGCATCTTGCTGATCTATTGTGTAATCTTTAGTCCAAACAAGAGTTTCTATTGGACAAATTCAGGTATGTTTATCACCGTTTTTTGTTCCGTTTGCTTCCATTTAAGAAACGTTTTCCAAAATCACCCGAGTACCCGGACACATACACTACATGACCAAAAGTATTTGGACACCTGCTCGTCGAACATCTCATTCCAAAATCATGGGCATTAATATGGAGTTGGACCCCCCTTTGCTGCTATAACAGCCTCCACTCTTCTGGGAAGGCTTTCCACTAGATGTTGGAACTTGCTGCGGGGACTTGCTTCCATTCAGCCACAAGAGCATTAGTGAGGTCGGACACTGATGTTGGGCGACTAGGCCTGGCTCGCAGTCGGCATTCCAATTTATCCCAAAGGTGTTAGATGGGGGTTGAGGTCAGGGCTCTGTGCATGCCGGTCAAGTTCTTATACACAGATCTCGACAAACAATTTCTGTATGGACCTCGCTTTGTGCACCGGGGCATTGTTATGCTGAAACAGGAAAGGGCCTTTCCCAAACTGTTACCACAAGTTGAAAGCACAGAATCGTCTAGAATTTCATTGTATTCTGTAGCGTTAAGATTTCCCTTGGCGGATCATGTTTTGGAGGACACGTGACTTGACCTGTTGGAGTGTTGTAGCGATGAGACAAGATCGCCATTGGATATCATGAAAGTGGTGAGAAAAAGGGGGTAAAATACAACAACAACAAAAAAATTGTTGTACAACTACTAATAGGCCTACAACTAATAAAAATGACTAATAAAAAAACAATACTGCTAGAACTATTAACAGATGGAATACAGGCTTGTTATTAAGGCACATGAAAGTTCACATGTTCCAGAAGGCATTATTGTCAATAAACACATTAAAAATAAAATAATTAAGTTTAAATGCCTCTCCCTGTAACAGTCATCTGAAGGTGAAGAAGTGGAGCAAAGCGCAGCGTGATAAGTGCTCATAATATTTATTTTCAAGAAACACTCAAACAAAATAACAAAAGGGAGAAAAAAAACGAAAATGCACAGTTCCGTCAGGCACATACGCTAAACAGAAAATAACCTCCCACAAAACTCAGGTGGAAAACAGGCTGCCTAAGTATGATTCCCAATTAGAGACAACGATAGACAGCTGCCTCTGATTGGGAACCACACACTCGGCTCAAAAACAAAGAAATAGAAAACCTAGATATTCCCACCCGAGTCACACCCTGACCTAACCGAACATAGAGAATAAATAAGATCTCTAAGGTCAGGGCGTGACACTCCCGTGACATAGTGACTCGGAACATACGCACAGTTTCCTGAAATTAGTCATATATTTAATGCACTACTTTTGACCAGGGCCCATAGAGAATAGGGTGCCATTTGGGATTCATCCGCTCTGGCCTGGAAGAATATTCATCATGTTTTAGAGCCCCTTCTCTCTCTCTCTCTGTTCTCAAGGCCTCGTTCTGGGGGAATGAATGACCACTGTCTACTGTCTACGATGTGGAATACAATGAGCATATTTGTCTGCATGTGTTAATATTTCGTCAGAACATGCTTGTTTGTGGGCACTCAACGTTGCAACATCGTTTTATGGCTCTGTTTATTTAGCCAGCAGCTGGTTTCAGCACACACACACACACACACACACACACACACACACACACACACACACACACACACACACACACACACACACACACACAAAAAGAGTATTTTCCCAACAGTTCACGGATAGTTTGAAACAAGCACGCTTGGTGTTTTTACTGCCATTGAACAAGTATTCATTTAATCGTTCCTGCGTAGTGTTGTTTCAAAATGAATGTGTGTGTGTGTGTGTGTGTCAGTGGCGGTCGGAGCTGTTTAAGATGAGGGAGGACAATTCTATTTTTAATGAGCATGGCCTTATTTCTATTACAGCATATTGATTAATATGGCCGTATTTCTATTACAGCATATTGATTAATATGGCCTTATTTCTATTACAGCATATTGGATGACTGTCATTCCTATTCCATTCACCCAGTTCAATGTAACATTCATAGTTTTAGGTTACTACATGATACTGTAATTATCCCAGTATCCATCATGAGGTTGCTACAGCCTAGACTATGAATGAAAGTTTACAACGTACTAGGTGGACACAGGTCGAGAGACACATTTAGGATGTAATCATTAGTCCAACAGTTGCAAACAAGAATTTATATTAGACAAATTCAAGTATGTTTTTCCCCATTTTGTTCCGTTTTGCTTCCGTTTAAGAAACGTTTTTCAACAGAATAGACGGAATGAATACACCCCTGATAAAGCGTTAACACAGTTCACTTTCATAGCAGCCACGTGTATTCCTTCTCACATCTACATGCTCTCCTCCTCTCACCTCTTCCCTTCGCTTGTGGACAACACATCAACTGTATGTGACCAGGTGAAAGAAACTGTTCCAAGCCAAACCATGTCATAACTGTTACACACAGCCTACATCGTTAAAGTCATAGTCAACATAGCATCTAGAACTAACGCGTTAGTAAACCTGCTACAATCATGTAGTAACGTTACAGTGTACATTCAGCAAATTAACAAATATCTCTCTCTCTCTCTCTCTCGAAAATGTAGTCTGAGATTGTAACAGTAATCAAGGGAGGCGGAAAATGAAAACGAAGACATTCAGTTTACTCCCCCAATAAGGCCTAGTGGAGAACATGTTTTGGAATTAAGTTCTGAACACACACGCATACACCAAGGCAGGCTCCTCAGAGGAGGAAGGGGAGGATTTAAAAAACATTTCTATATAGCCCACAGTCCGGAGCCAGCAGAGACGGCCCGCAGTCCGGAGCCAACAGAGACGGCCCGCAGTCCGGAACCGACAGAGACGGCCCGCAGTCCGGAACCGACAGAGACGGCCCGCAGTCCGGAACCGACAGAGACGGCCCGCAGTCCGGAACCGACAGAGATGGCCCGCAGTCCGGAACCGGCGCAGCCAGAGTTGCCCTCCAGTCCGGAACCGGCGCAGCCAGAGTCGCCCTCCAGTCCGGAACCGGCGCAGCCAGAGTCGCCCTCCAGTCCGGAACCGGCGCAGCCAGAGTCGCCCTCCAGTCCGGAACCGGCGCAGCCAGAGTCGCCCTCCAGTCCGGAACCGGCGCAGCCAGAGTCGCCCTCCAGTCCGGAACCGGCGCAGCCAGAGTCGCCCTCCAGTCCGGAGCTCCCAGAGTCGCCCTCCAGTCCGGAGCTCCCAGAGTCGCCCTCCAGTCCGGAGCTCCCAGAGTCGCCCTCCAGTCCGGAGCTCCCAGAGTCGCCCTCCAGTCCGGAACTCCCAGAGTCGCCCTCCAGTCCGAGGTCTCCAGTGACGCGCATCAGTCCGAGGTCTCCAGCAACGCGCATCAGCCTGAGGTCTTCAGCAATGTGCCTTAGTCCAGAGACTTCGGGAAGGGTAATATATAATAACCAGTTAGCGGGGGTGGACAGGTTAGGTTGGGGAGTAAGGCCGGAGCCTGAGCCACCTCCGTAGTAGGAGGTTGGGGAGGGGGGGGGGGGGGTGTAGCACAAGAACCGTCGGTGACGGTGGCCACCCTCCCTTCCCCCCCTTTAGTTTGGGATTATTTTTGTGTTTTTGTTTAAGGTGCCTCCGGGGTCTGCACCTTTGGGGGGTACTGTCACATCCTGACCAGTATAAGGGGTTATTTGTTATTGTAGTTTGGTCAGGACGTGGCAGGGGTGTGTTTGTTTAGAGTGTTTCGGGATTTGTTGGGTTATGTTCTTGTTAGTCTATTTCTATGTTAGTTCTAGTATGTCTATTTCTATGTGGTGTTTGTTGGGTTGACCTTCAATTGGAAGCAGCTGCTCCTAGTTGCTTCTAATTGAAGGTCCTATTTAAGAGAGGTGTTTTTCTATGGGATTTTGTGGGTAGTTGTTCCTTGTATAGCTGTAAGCCTTACAAGACTGTTTATCGTCGTTGTTTTTGTATACGTGTGTTTTGTTTTGGTTTTGCTTCTTTCTGCCTAATAAAAAGAAGATGAGTATACACACTCCCGCTGCGTTTTGGTCAAATCCATACGACACCCGTGACATGAAACACGGCGAAGCCCCAAAATGTCCCTCCCTGGAAGCCTATGTTTCAGACATAAGGAAGTGAATGGCGGAAAATGTTTTACATTTAAACTCGGACAAAACAGAGATGCTAGTTTTAGGTCCCAAGAAAGAAAGAGATTTTCTTTTGGATCTGACAATTAATCTTGATGGTTGTACAGTCGTCTCAAATGAATCTGTAATAATAAATCTCGGCGTTACTCTGGACCCTGATCTCTCTTTAGACGAACATATCAAGATTTTCCCATCTTCGTAACAAAATCGAAATGTCCAAAAATTATGCAGAAAAATTTATCCATGCTTTTGTCACTTCTAGGTTAGACTACTGCAATTCTCTACTTTCCGGCTACCCAGATAAAGCACTAAATAACCTAGAATATTTTTATTTGACCTTTTTTTAACTAGGCAAGTCAGTTAAGAACAAATTCTTATGACGGCCTACCATCATTGTAGGGGCAGAACGGCATATTTTTACTTTGTCAGCTCGGGGATTTGATCCAGCAACCTTTCAGTTACTGGCCCAATGCTCTAACCACTTGACTAGAACCAAAGAATTTATCATATTACTCCAATGCTAGCCTCTCTACACTGGCTTCCTGTTAAGGCTTGGGCTGATTTCAAGGTTTTACTGCTAAACTACAAAGCATTACATTTTAGTCGTTTAGCAGACGCTCTTATCCAGAGCAACTTACAGTAGTGAATGCATACATTACATACATTTTTTTTTCTTCCGTACTGGTCCCCCGTGGGAATCAAACCCACAACCTTGGCGTTGCAAACACCATGCTCTACCAACTGAGCCACATGGGGCTTGCTCCTACCTATCTTTCCGATTTGGTCCTGCCGTACATACCTACACGTACGCTACGGTCACAAGACGCAGGCCTCCTAATTGTTCCTAGAATTTCTAAGCAAACAGCTGGAGGCAGACCTTTCTCCTATAGAGTTCAATTTTTATGGAATGGTCTGCCTGTCCATGTTAGAGACGCAGACTCGGTCTCAACCTTTAAGTCTTTATTGAAGACTCATCTCTTCAGTAGGTCCTATGATTGAGTGTAGTCTGGCCCAGGGGTGTGAAGGTGAACGGAAATGCACTGGAGCAACAGACTGCCCTTGCTGTCTCTGCCTGGCTGGTTCCCCTCTCTCCCCTGGGATTCTATGCCTCTAACCCTTTTACAGGGGCTGAGTCACTGGCTTACTGGTGCTCTTCCATGCCGTCCCTAGGAGGGGTGCGTCACTTGAGTGGGTTGAGTCACAGACATGATCTTCCTGTCCGGGTTTGGCGCCCCACTTGGGTTCGTTCTGTGGGGGAGATCTTTGTGGGCTATACTCGGTCTTGTCTCAGGATGGTAAGTTGGTGGTTGAAGATATCCCTCTAGTGGTGTGGGGGCTGTGCTTTGGCAAAGTGAGTGGGGTTATATCCTGCCTGGTTGGCCCTGTCCGGGGGTATCATCGGACGGGGCCGAAGTGTCTGCCGACCCCTCCTGTCTCAGCCTCCAGTATTTATGCTGCAGTAGTTTATGTGTCGGGGGGCTAAGGTCAGTCTGTTACATCTGGAGTATTTCTTCTGACTTATCCTTTGTCCTGTGTGAATTTAAGTGTGCTCCCTCTAATTCTCTCTCTTTCTCTCGGAGGACCTGAGCTCTAGGACCATGCCTCAGGACTACCTGGCCTGATGACTCCTTGCTGTCCCCAGTCCACCTGGTCGTGCTGCTGCTCCAGTTTCAACTCTTCTACCTGTGGCTATGGAACCCTGACCTGTTCACCGGACGTGCTACCTGTCCCAGACCTGCTGTTTCAACTCTCTAGAGACAGCAGGAGCGGTAGAGATACTCTGAATGATCAGCTATGAAAAGCCAACTGACATTTACTCCTGAGGTGCTGACCTGTTGCACCCTCGACAACCACTGTGATTATTATTATTTGACCCTGCTGGTCATCTATGAACATTTGAACATCTTGG
>NC_138300.1:59612500-59920000 GCF_965601325.2 Salmo salar
TGAAATGAAAAGGTTTGAACTGAATTCACCTGGTGTGGATGTACTGAAATGAAAAGGTTTGAATAGAAATCACATGGTGTGGATGTACAGAAATGAAAAGGTTTGAACTGAAATCACCTGGAGTGGATGTACTGAAATGAAAAGGTTTGAATAGAAATCACCTGGTGTGGATGTACTGAAATGAAAAGGTTTGAATAGAAATCACCTGGTGTGGATGTTCTGAAATGAAAAGGTTTGAACTGAAACCACCTGGTGTGGATGTACTGAAATGAAACGTTTTCAATAGAAATCACCTGGAGTGGATGTACTGAAATGAAAAGGTTTGAACTGAAATAACCTGGTGTGGATGTACTGAAATGAAAAGGTTTGAACAGAAATCACCTGGTGTGGATGTACTGAAATGAGAAGGTTTGAACTGAAATCACCTGGTGTGGATGTACTGAAATGTAAAGGTTTGAACAGAAATCACCTGGTGTGGATGTACTGAAATGAAAAGGTTTGAATAGAAATCACCTGGTGTGGATGTACTGAAATGAAAAGGTTTGAATAGAAATCACCTGGTGTGGATGTACTGAAATGAAAAGGTTTGAATAGAAATCACCTGGTGTGGTTGTACTGAAATGAAAAGGTTTGAACAGAAATCACCTGGTGTGGATGTACTGAAATGAAAAGGTTTGAACTGAAATCACCTGGTGTGGATGTACTGAAATGAAAAGGTTACAACAGAAAACACCTGGTGTGGATGTACTGAAAATAAAAGGTTTGAATAGAAATCACCTGTTGTGGATGTACTGAAATGAAAAGGTTTGAACTGAAGTCAGCTGGTGTGGATGTACTGAAATATAAAGGTTTGAATAGAAATCACCTGGTGTGGATGTACTGAAATGAAAAGGTTTGAACTGAAATCACCTGGTGTGGATGTACTGAAATGAAAAGGTTTGATCAGAAATCACCTGGTGTGGATGTACTGAAATAAAAAGGTTTGAATAGAAATCACTTGGTGTGGATGTACTGAAATGAAAAGGTTTGAATAGAAATCACTTGGTGTGGATGTACTGTAATGAAAAGGTTTGAACTGAAATCACCTAGTGTGGATGTACTGTAATGAAAAGGTTTGAACAGAAATCACCTGGTGTGGATGTACTGAAATGAAAAGGTTTGAATTGAAATCACCTGGTGTGGATGTACTGAAATTAAAAGGTTTGAACTGAAATCACCTGGTGTGGATGTACTGAAATGAATTTCTTTGAACTGAAATCACCTGGTGTGGATGTACTGAAATGAAAAGGTTTGAACAGAAATCACCTGGTGTGGATGTACTGAAATGAAAAGGTTTGAACTGAAATCACCTGGTGTGGATGTACTGAAATGAAAAGGTTAGAACTGAAAACACCTGGTGTGGATGTACTGAAAATAAAAGGTTTGAATAGAAATCACCTGGTGTGGATGTACTGAAATGAAAAGGTTTGAACTGAAGTCAGCTGGTGTGGATGTACTGAAATATAAAGGTTTGAATAGAAATCACCAGGTGTGGATGTACTGAAATGAAAAGGTTTGAATAGAAATCACCTGGTGTGGATGTACTGAAATGAAAAGGTTTGACCTGAAATCACCTGGTGTGGATGTACTGAAATGAAAAGATTTGACCTGAAATCCCCTGGTGTGGATGTACTGAAATGAAAAGGTTTGAATAGAAATCACCAGGTGTGGATGTACTGAAATGAAAAGGTTTGAATAGAAATCACCTGGTGTGGATGTACTGAAATGAAAAGGTTTGAATAGAAATCACCTGGTGTGGATGTTCTGAAATGAAAAGGTTTGAACTGAAACCACCTGGTGTGGATGTACTGAAATGAAACGTTTTCAATAGAAATCACCTGGAGTGGATGTACTGAAATGAAAAGGTTTGAACTGAAATAACCTGGTGTGGATGTACTGAAATGAAAAGGTTTGAACAGAAATCACCTGGTGTGGATGTACTGAAATGAGAAGGTTTGAACTGAAATCACCTGGTGTGGATGTACTGAAATGTAAAGGTTTGAACAGAAATCACCTGGTGTGGATGTACTGAAATGAAAAGGTTTGAATAGAAATCACCTGGTGTGGATGTACTGAAATGAAAAGGTTTGAATAGAAATCACCTGGTGTGGATGTACTGAAATGAAAAGGTTTGAATAGAAATCACCTGGTGTGGTTGTACTGAAATGAAAAGGTTTGAACAGAAATCACCTGGTGTGGATGTACTGAAATGAAAAGGTTTGAACTGAAATCACCTGGTGTGGATGTACTGAAATGAAAAGGTTACAACAGAAAACACCTGGTGTGGATGTACTGAAAATAAAAGGTTTGAATAGAAACCACCTGTTGTGGATGTACTGAAATGAAAAGGTTTGAACTGAAGTCAGCTGGTGTGGATGTACTGAAATATAAAGGTTTGAATAGAAATCACCTGGTGTGGATGTACTGAAATGAAAAGGTTTGAACTGAAATCACCTGGTGTGGATGTACTGAAATGAAAAGGTTTGATCAGAAATCACCTGGTGTGGATGTACTGAAATAAAAAGGTTTGAATAGAAATCACTTGGTGTGGATGTACTGAAATGAAAAGGTTTGAATAGAAATCACTTGGTGTGGATGTACTGTAATGAAAAGGTTTGAACTGAAATCACCTAGTGTGGATGTACTGTAATGAAAAGGTTTGAACAGAAATCACCTGGTGTGGATGTACTGAAATGAAAAGGTTTGAATTGAAATCACCTGGTGTGGATGTACTGAAATTAAAAGGTTTGAACTGAAATCACCTGGTGTGGATGTACTGAAATGAATTTCTTTGAACTGAAATCACCTGGTGTGGATGTACTGAAATGAAAAGGTTTGAACAGAAATCACCTGGTGTGGATGTACTGAAATGAAAAGGTTTGAACTGAAATCACCTGGTGTGGATGTACTGAAATGAAAAGGTTAGAACTGAAAACACCTGGTGTGGATGTACTGAAAATAAAAGGTTTGAATAGAAATCACCTGGTGTGGATGTACTGAAATGAAAAGGTTTGAACTGAAGTCAGCTGGTGTGGATGTACTGAAATATAAAGGTTTGAATAGAAATCACCAGGTGTGGATGTACTGAAATGAAAAGGTTTGAATAGAAATCACCTGGTGTGGATGTACTGAAATGAAAAGGTTTGACCTGAAATCACCTGGTGTGGATGTACTGAAATGAAAAGATTTGACCTGAAATCACCTGGTGTGGATGTACTGAAATGAAAAGGTTTGAATAGAAATCACCAGGTGTGGATGTACTGAAATGAAAAGGTTTGAATAGAAATCACCTGGTGTGGATGTACTGAAATGAAAAGGTTTGACCTGAAATCACCTGGTGTGGATGTACTGAAATGAAAATATTTGATCAGAAATCACCTGGTGTGGATGTACTGAAATGAAAAGGTTTGAATAGAAATCACCTGGTGTGGATGTACTGAAATGAAAAGGTTTGAATAGAAATCACTTGGTGTGGATGTACTGTAATGAAAAGGTTTGAACTGAAATCACCTGGTGTGGATGTACTGTAATGAAAAGGTTTGAACAGAAATCACCTGGTGTGGATGTACTGAAATGAAAAGGTTTGAACTGAAATCACCTGGTGTGGATGTACTGAAATGAAAAGGTTTGAACTGAAATCACCTGGTGTGGATGTACTGAAATGAAAAGGTTTGAATAGAAATCACCTGGTGTGGAGGTTTGAACTGAAATCACCTGGTGTGGATGTACTGAAATGAAAAGGTTTGAACAGAAATCACCTGGTGTGGATGTACTGCAATGAGAAGGTTTGAACTGAAATCACCTGGTGTGGATGGACTGAAATGTAAAGGTTTGAACAGAAATCACCTGGTGTGGATGTACTGAAATGAAAAGGTTTGAATTGAAATCACCTGGTGTGGATGTACTGAAATTAAAAGGTTTGAACTGAAATCACCTGGTGTGGATGTACTGAAATGAATTTCTTTGAACTGAAATCACCTGGTGTGGATGTACTGAAATGAAAAGGTTTGAACAGAAATCTCCTGGTGTGGATGTACTGAAATGAAAAGGTTTGAACTGAAATCACCTGGTGTGGATGTACTGAAATGAAAAGGTTAGAACTGAAAACACCTGGCGTGGATGTACTGAAAATAAAAGGTTTGAATAGAAATCACCTGGTGTGGATGTACTGAAATGAAAAGGTTTGAACTGAAGTCAGCTGGTGTGGATGTACTGAAATATAAAGGTTTGAATAGAAATCACCTGGTGTGGATGTACTGAAATGAAAAGGTTTGAATAGAAATCACCTGGTGTGGATGTACTGAAATGAAAAGGTTTGAATAGAAATCACCAGGTGTGGATGTACTGAAATGAAAAGGTTTGAATAGAAATCACCTGGTGTGGAGGTTTGAACTGAAATCATCTGGTGTGGATGTACTGAAATGAAAAGGTTTGAATAGAAATCACCTGGTGTGGATGTACTGAAATGAAAAGGTTTGAATAGAATTCACTTGGTGTGGATGTACTGTAATGAAAAGGTTTGAACTGAAATCACCTGGTGTGGATGTACTGTAATGAAAAGGTTTGAACAGAAATCACCTGGTGTGGATGTACTGAAATGAAAAGGTTTGAACTGAAATCACCTGGTGTGGGTGTACTGAAATGAAAAGGTTTGAACTGAAATCACCTGGAGTGGATGTAATGAAATGAAAAGGTTTGAATAGAAATCACCTGGTGTGGATGTACTGAAATGAAAAGGTTTGACTCGAAATCACCTGGTGTGGATGTTCTGAAATGAAAAGGTTATAACTGAAATCACCTGGTGTGGATGTACTGAAATGAAAAGTTTTGAATAGAAATCACCTGGTGTGGATGTTCTGAAATGAAAAGGTTTGAATAGAAATCACCTTGTGTGGATGTACTGAAATGAAAAGGTTTGAATAGAAATCACCTGGTGTGGATGTACTGAAATATAAAGGTTTGAATAGAAATCACCTGGTGTGGAGGTTTGAACTGAAATCACCTGGTGTGGATGTACTGAAATGAAAAGGTTTGAATAGAAATCACCAGGTGTGGATGTACTGAAATGAAAAGGTTTGAATAGAAATCACCTGGTGTGGAGGTTTGAACTGAAATCACCTGGTGTGGATGTACTGAAATGAAAAGGTTAGAACTGAAAACACCTGGTGTGGATGTACTGAAAATAAAAGGTTTGAATAGAAATCACCTGGTGTGGATGTACTGAAATGAAAAGGTTTGAATAGAAATCACTTGGTGTGGATGTACTGTAATGAAAAGGTTTGAACTGAAATCACCTGGTGTGGATGTACTGAAATGATTTTTTTTTAACTGAAATCACCTGGTGTGGATGTACTGAAATGAAAAGGTTAGAACTGAAAACACCTGGTGTGGATGTACTGAAAATAAAAGGTTTGAATAGAAATCACCTGGTGTGGATTTACTGAAATGAAAAGGTTTGAATAGAAATCACTTGGTGTGGATGTACTGTAATGAAAAGGTTTGAACTGAAATCACCTGGTGTGGATGTACTGTAATGAAAAGGTTTGAACAGAAATCACCTGGTGTGGATGTACTGAAATGAAAAGGTTTGAACTGAAATCACCTGGTGTGGGTGTACTGAAATGAAAAGGTTTGAACTGAAATCACCTGGAGTGGATGTAATGAAATGAAAAGGTTTGAATAGAAATCACCTGGTGTGGATGTACTGAAATGAAAAGGTTTGACTCGAAATCACCTGGTGTGGATGTTCTGAAATGAAAAGGTTATAACTGAAATCACCTGGTGTGGATGTACTGAAATGAAAAGTTTTGAATAGAAATCACCTGGTGTGGATGTTGTGAAATGAAAAGGTTTGAATAGAAATCACCTTGTGTGGATGTACTGAAATGAAAAGGTTTGAATAGAAATCACCTGGTGTGGATGTACTGAAATATAAAGGTTTGAATAGAAATCACCTGGTGTGGAGGTTTGAACTGAAATCACCTGGTGTGGATGTACTGAAATGAAAAGGTTTGAATAGAAATCACCAGGTGTGGATGTACTGAAATGAAAAGGTTTGAATAGAAATCACCTGGTGTGGAGGTTTGAACTGAAATCACCTGGTGTGGATGTACTGAAATGAAAAGGTTAGAACTGAAAACACCTGGTGTGGATGTACTGAAAATAAAAGGTTTGAATAGAAATCACCTGGTGTGGATGTACTGAAATGAAAAGGTTTGAATAGAAATCACTTGGTGTGGATGTACTGTAATGAAAAGGTTTGAACTGAAATCACCTGGTGTGGATGTACTGAAATGATTTTTTTTTAACTGAAATCACCTGGTGTGGATGTACTGAAATGAAAAGGTTAGAACTGAAAACACCTGGTGTGGATGTACTGAAAATAAAAGGTTTGAATAGAAATCACCTGGTGTGGATTTACTGAAATGAAAAGGTTTGAATAGAAATCACTTGGTGTGGATGTACTGTAATGAAAAGGTTTGAACTGAAATCACCTGGTGTGGATGTACTGAAATTATTTTTTTTAACTGAAATCACCTGGTGTGGATGTACTGAAATGAAAAGGTTTGAACAGAAATCACCTGGTGTGGATGTACTGAAATGAAAAGGTTTGAATAGAAATCACCAAGTGTGGATGTACTGAAATGAAAAGGTTTGAATAGAAATCAACTGGTGTGGAGGTTTGAACTGAAATCACCTGGTGTGGATGTACTGAAATGAAAAGGTTAGAACTGAAAACACCTGGTGTGGATGTACTGAAAATAAAAGGTTTGAATAGAAATGACCTGGTGTGGATGTACTGAAATGAAAAGGTTTGAATAGAAATCACTTGGTGTGGATGTACTGTAATGAAAATGTTTGAACAGAAATCACCTGGTGTGGATGTACTGAAATGAAAAGGTTTGAATAGAAATAACCTTGTGTGGATGTACTGAAATGAAAAGGTTTGAATAGAAATCACCTGGTGTGGATGTACTGAAATGAAAAGGTTTGAATAGAAATCACCTGGTGTGGTTGTACAGAAATGAAAAGGTTTGAACAGAAATCACCTGGTGTGGATGTACTGAAATGAAAAGGTTTGAACTGAAATCACCTGGTGTGGATGTACTGAAATGAAAAGGTTAGAACTGAAAACACCTGGTGTGGAGGTACTGAAAATAAAAGGTTTGAATAGAAATCACCTGGTGTGGATGTACTGAAATGAAAAGATTTGAATAGAAATCACCAGGTGTGGATGTACTGAAATGAAAAGGTTTGAATAGAAATCACCTGGTGTGGAGGTTTGAACTGAAATCACCTGGTGTGGATGTACTGAAATGAAAAGGTTAGAACTGAAAACACCTGGTGTGGATGTACTGAAAATAAAAGGTTTGAATAGAAATCACCTGGTGTGGATGTACTGAAATGAAAAGGTTTGAATAGAAATCACTTGGTGTGGATGTACTGTAATGAAAAGGTTTGAACTGAAATCACCTGGTGTGGATGTACTGAAATGATTTTTTTTTAACTGAAATCACCTGGTGTGGATGTACTGAAATGAAAAGGTTTGAACAGAAATCACCTGGTGTGGATTTACTGAAATGAAAAGGTTTGAATAGAAATCACCTGGTGTGGATGTACTGAAATGAAAAGGTTTGAACTGAATTCACCTGGTGTGGATGTACTGAAATGAAAAGGTTTGAATAGAAATAACCTGGTGTGGATGTACTGAAATGAAAAGGTTTGAATAGAAATCACCTGGTGTGGATGTACTGAAATGAAAAGGTTTGAATAGAAACCACCTGGTGTGGATGTACAGAAATGAAAAGGATTGAACAGAAATCACCTGGTGTGGATGTACTGAAATGAAAAGGTTTGAACTGAAATCACCTGGTGTGGATGTACTGAAATGAAAAGGTTAGAACTGAAAACACCTGGTGTGGAGGTACTGAAAATAAAAGGTTTGAATAGAAATCACCTGGTGTGGATGTACTGAAATGAAAAGATTTGAACTGAAATCACCTGGTGTGGATGTACTGAAATGTAAAGGTTTGAATAGAAATCACCTGGTGTGGATGTACTGAAATATAAAGGTTTGAATAGAAATCACCTGGTGTGGAGGTTTGAACTGAAATCACCTGGTGTGGATGTTCTGAAATGAAAAGGTTATAACTGCAATCACCTGGTGTGGATGTACTGAAATGAAAAGGTTTGAACTGAAGTCAGCTGGTGTGGATGTACTGAAATATAAAGGTTTGAATAGAAATCACCAGGTGTGGATGTACTGAAATGAAAAGGTTTGAACAGAAATCACCTGGTGTGGATGTACTGAAATGAAAAGGTTTGAACTGAAATCACCTGGTGTGGGTGTACTGAAATGAAAAGGTTTGAACTGAAATCACCTGGAGTGGATGTAATGAAATGAAAAGGTTTGAATAGAAATCAACAGGTGTGGATGTACTGAAATGAAAAGGTTTGACTCGAAATCACCTGGTGTGGATGTTCTGAAATGAAAAGGTTATAACTGAAATCACCTGGTGTGGATGTACTGAAATGAAAAGTTTTGAATAGAAATCACCTGGTGTGGATGTTCTGAAATGAAAAGGTTTGAATAGAAATCACCTTGTGTGGATGTACTGAAATGAAAAGGTTTGAATAGAAATCACCTGGTGTGGATGTACTGAAATATAAAGGTTTGAATAGAAATCACCTGGTGTGGAGGTTTGAACTGAAATCACCTGGTGTGGATGTACTGAAATGAAAAGGTTTGAATAGAAATCACCAGGTGTGGATGTACTGAAATGAAAAGGTTTGAATAGAAATCACCTGGTGTGGAGGTTTGAACTGAAATCACCTGGTGTGGATGTACTGAAATGAAAAGGTTAGAACTGAAAACACCTGGTGTGGATGTACTGAAAATAAAAGGTTTGAATAGAAATCACCTGGTGTGGATGTACTGAAATGAAAAGGTTTGAATAGAAATCACTTGGTGTGGATGTACTGTAATGAAAAGGTTTGAACTGAAATCACCTGGTGTGGATGTACTGAAATGATTTTTTTTTAACTGAAATCACCTGGTGTGGATGTACTGAAATGAAAAGGTTAGAACTGAAAACACCTGGTGTGGATGTACTGAAAATAAAAGGTTTGAATAGAAATCACCTGGTGTGGATTTACTGAAATGAAAAGGTTTGAATAGAAATCACTTGGTGTGGATGTACTGTAATGAAAAGGTTTGAACTGAAATCACCTGGTGTGGATGTACTGAAATGATTTTTTTTAACTGAAATCACCTGGTGTGGATGTACTGAAATGAAAAGGTTTGAACAGAAATCACCTGGTGTGGATGTACTGAAATGAAAAGGTTTGAATAGAAATCACCAAGTGTGGATGTACTGAAATGAAAAGGTTTGAATAGAAATCAACTGGTGTGGAGGTTTGAACTGAAATCACCTGGTGTGGATGTACTGAAATGAAAAGGTTAGAACTGAAAACACCTGGTGTGGATGTACTGAAAATAAAAGGTTTGAATAGAAATGACCTGGTGTGGATGTACTGAAATGAAAAGGTTTGAATAGAAATCACCTGGTGTGGATGTACTGTAATGAAAAGGTTTGAACAGAAATCACCTGGTGTGGATGTACTGAAATGAAAAGGTTTGAATAGAAATAACCTGGTGTGGATGTACTGAAATGAAAAGGTTTGAATAGAAATCACCTGGTGTGGATGTACTGAAATGAAAAGGTTTGAATAGAAATCACCTGGTGTGGTTGTACAGAAATGAAAAGGTTTGAACAGAAATCACCTGGTGTGGATGTACTGAAATGAAAAGGTTTGAACTGAAATCACCTGGTGTGGATGTACTGAAATGAAAAGGTTAGAACTGAAAACACCTGGTGTGGAGGTACTGAAAATAAAAGGTTTGAATAGAAATCACCTGGTGTGGATGTACTGAAATGAAAAGATTTGAATAGAAATCACCAGGTGTGGATGTACTGAAATGAAAAGGTTTGAATAGAAATCACCTGGTGTGGAGGTTTGAACTGAAATCACCTGGTGTGGATGTACTGAAATGAAAAGGTTAGAACTGAAAACACCTGGTGTGGATGTACTGAAAATAAAAGGTTTGAATAGAAATCACCTGGTGTGGATGTACTGAAATGAAAAGGTTTGAATTGAAATCACTTGGTGTGGATGTACTGTAATGAAAAGGTTTGAACTGAAATCACCTGGTGTGGATGTACTGAAATGATTTTTTTTTAACTGAAATCACCTGGTGTGGATGTACTGAAATGAAAAGGTTTGAACAGAAATCACCTGGTGTGGATTTACTGAAATGAAAAGGTTTGAATAGAAATCACCTGGTGTGGATGTACTGAAATGAAAAGGTTTGAACTGAATTCACCTGGTGTGGATGTACTGAAATGAAAAGGTTTGAACAGAAATCACCTGGTGTGGATGTACTGAAATGAAAAGGTTTGAATAGAAATCACCTGGTGTGGATGTACTGAAATGAAAAGGTTTGAATAGAAATCACCTGGTGTGGATGTACTGAAATGAAAAGGTTTGAATAGAAACCACCTGGTGTGGATGTACAGAAATGAAAAGGATTGAACAGAAATCACCTGGTGTGGATGTACTGAAATGAAAAGGTTTGAACTGAAATCACCTGGTGTGGATGTACTGAAATGAAAAGGTTAGAACTGAAAACACCTGGTGTGGAGGTACTGAAAATAAAAGGTTTGAATAGAAATCACCTGGTGTGGATGTACTGAAATGAAAAGATTTGAACTGAAATCACCTGGTGTGGATGTACTGAAATGTAAAGGTTTGAATAGAAATCACCTGGTGTGGATGTACTGAAATATAAAGGTTTGAATAGAAATCACCTGGTGTGGAGGTTTGAACTGAAATCACCTGGTGTGGATGTTCTGAAATGAAAAGGTTATAACTGAAATCACCTGGTGTGGATGTACTGAAATGAAAAGTTTTGAATAGAAATCACCTGGTGTGGATGTTCTGAAATGAAAAGGTTTGAATAGAAATCACCTGGTGTGGATGTACTGAAATGAAAAGGTTTGAATAGAAATCACCTGGTGTGGAGGTTTGAACTGAAATCACCTGGTGTGGATGTACTGAAATGAAAAGGTTTGAATAGAAATCCCCTGGTTTGGATGTACTGAAATGAAAAGGTTTGAATCGAAATCACCTGGTGTGGATGTACTGAAATATAAAGGTTTGAATAGAAATCACCTGGTGTGGAGGTTTGAACTGAAATCACCTGGTGTGGATGTACTGAAATGAAAAGGTTTGAATAGAAATCACCAGGTGTGGATGTACTGAAATGAAAAGGTTTGAATAGAAATCACCTGGTGTGGAGGTTTGAACTGAAATCACCTGGTGTGGATGTACTGAATTGAAAAGGTTAGAATAGAAATCACCTGGTGTGGAGGTTTGAACTGAAATCACCTGGTGTGGATGTACTGAAATGAAAAGGTTTGAATAGAAATAACCTGGTGTGGATGTACTGAAATGAAAAGGTTTGAATAGAAATCACCTGGTGTGGATGTACTGAAATATAAAGGTTTGAATAGAAATCACCTGGTGTGGAGGTTTGAACTGAAATCACCTGGTGTGGATGTACTGAAATGAAAAGGTTTGAATAGAAATCACCAGGTGTGGATGTACTGAAATGAAAAGGTTTGAATAGAAATCACTTGGTGTGGATGTACTGTAATGAAAAGGTTTGAACTGAAATCACCTAGTGTGGATGTACTGTAATGAAAAGGTTTGAACAGAAATCACCTGGTGTGGATGTACTGAAATGAAAAGGTTTGAATTGAAATCACCTGGTGTGGATGTACTGAAATTAAAAGGTTTGAACTGAAATCACCTGGTGTGGATGTACTGAAATGAAAAGGTTTGAACTGAAATCACCTGGTGTGGATGTACTGAAATGAAAAGGTTAGAACTGAAAACACCTGGTGTGGATGTACTGAAAATAAAAGGTTTGAATAGAAATCACCTGGTGTGGATGTACTGAAATGAAAAGGTTTGAACTGAAGTCAGCTGGTGTGGATGTACTGAAATATAAAGGTTTGAATAGAAATCACCAGGTGTGGATGTACTGAAATGAAAAGGTTTGAATAGAAATCACCTGGTGTGGATGTACTGAAATGAAAAGGTTTGACCTGAAATCACCTGGTGTGGATGTACTGAAATGAAAAGATTTGACCTGAAATCCCCTGGTGTGGATGTACTGAAATGAAAAGGTTTGAATAGAAATCACCAGGTGTGGATGTACTGAAATGAAAAGGTTTGAATAGAAATCACCTGGTGTGGATGTACTGAAATGAAAAGGTTTGAATAGAAATCACCTGGTGTGGATGTTCTGAAATGAAAAGGTTTGAACTGAAACCACCTGGTGTGGATGTACTGAAATGAAACGTTTTCAATAGAAATCACCTGGAGTGGATGTACTGAAATGAAAAGGTTTGAACTGAAATAACCTGGTGTGGATGTACTGAAATGAAAAGGTTTGAACAGAAATCACCTGGTGTGGATGTACTGAAATGAGAAGGTTTGAACTGAAATCACCTGGTGTGGATGTACTGAAATGTAAAGGTTTGAACAGAAATCACCTGGTGTGGATGTACTGAAATGAAAAGGTTTGAATAGAAATCACCTGGTGTGGATGTACTGAAATGAAAAGGTTTGAATAGAAATCACCTGGTGTGGATGTACTGAAATGAAAAGGTTTGAATAGAAATCACCTGGTGTGGTTGTACTGAAATGAAAAGGTTTGAACAGAAATCACCTGGTGTGGATGTACTGAAATGAAAAGGTTTGAACTGAAATCACCTGGTGTGGATGTACTGAAATGAAAAGGTTACAACAGAAAACACCTGGTGTGGATGTACTGAAAATAAAAGGTTTGAATAGAAACCACCTGTTGTGGATGTACTGAAATGAAAAGGTTTGAACTGAAGTCAGCTGGTGTGGATGTACTGAAATATAAAGGTTTGAATAGAAATCACCTGGTGTGGATGTACTGAAATGAAAAGGTTTGAACTGAAATCACCTGGTGTGGATGTACTGAAATGAAAAGGTTTGATCAGAAATCACCTGGTGTGGATGTACTGAAATGAAAAGGTTTGAATAGAAATCACCTGGTGTGGATGTACTGAAATGAAAAGGTTTGAATAGAAATCACCTGGTGTGGATGTACTGTAATGAAAAGGTTTGAACTGAAATCACCTGGTGTGGATGTACTGAAATGAAAAGGTTTGAACAGAAATCACCTGGTGTGGATGTACTGAAATGAAAAGGTTTGAATAGAAATCACCTGGTGTGGATGTACTGAAATGAAAAGGTTTGAACTGAAATCACCTGGTGTGGATGTACTGAAATGAATTTCTTTGAACTGAAATCACCTGGTGTGGATGTACTGAAATGAAAAGGTTTGAACAGAAATCACCTGGTGTGGATGTACTGAAATGAAAAGGTTTGAACTGAAATCACCTGGTGTGGATGTACTGAAATGAAAAGGTTAGAACTGAAAACACCTGGTGTGGATGTACTGAAAATAAAAGGTTTGAATAGAAATCACCTGGTGTGGATGTACTGAAATGAAAAGGTTTGAACTGAAATCACCTGGTGTGGATGTACTGAAATGATAAAGGTTTGAATAGAAATCACCTGGTGTGGATGTACTGAAATGAAAAGGTTTGAATAGAAATCACCTGGTGTGGATGTACTGAAATGAAAAGGTTTGAACTGAAATCACCTGGTGTGGATGTACTGAAATGAAAAGGTTTGAACTGAAATCACCTGGTGTGGATGTACTGAAATGAAAAGGTTTGAATAGAAATCACCTGGTGTGGATGTACTGAAATGAAAAGGTTTGAATAGAAATCACCTGGTGTGGATGTACTGAAATGAAAAGGTTTGAACTGAAATCACCTGGTGTGGATGTACTGAAATGAAAATGTTTGAACAGAAATCACCTGGTGTGGATGTACTGAAATGAAAAGGTTTGAATAGAAATCACCTGGTGTGGATGTACTGAAATGAAAAGGTTTGAATAGAAATCACTTGGTGTGGATGTACTGTAATGAAAAGGTTTGAACTGAAATCACCTGGTGTGGATGTACTGTAATGAAAAGGTTTGAACAGAAATCACCTGGTGTGGATGTACTGAAATGAAAAGGTTTGAACTGAAATCACCTGGTGTGGATGTACTGAAATGAAAAGGTTTGAACTGAAATCACCTGGTGTGGATGTACTGAAATGAAAAGGTTTGAATAGAAATCACCTGGTGTGGAGGTTTGAACTGAAATCACCTGGTGTGGATGTACTGAAATGAAAAGGTTTGAACAGAAATCACCTGGTGTGGATGTACTGCAATGAGAAGGTTTGAACTGAAATCACCTGGTGTGGATGTACTGAAATGAAAAGGTTTGAACAGAAATCACCTGGTGTGGATGTACTGAAATGAAAAGGTTTGAATAGAAATCACCTGGTGTGGATGTACTGAAATGAAAAGGTTTGAACTGAAATCACCTGGTGTGGATGTACTGAAATGAATTTGTTTGAACTGAAATCACCTGGTGTGGATGTACTGAAATGAAAAGGTTTGAACAGAAATCACCTGGTGTGGATGTACTGAAATGAAAAGGTTTGAACTGAAATCACCTGGTGTGGATGTACTGAAATGAAAAGGTTAGAACTGAAAACACCTGGTGTGGATGTACTGAAATGAAAAGGTTTGAATAGAAATCACCTGGTGTGGATGTACTGAAATGAAAAGGTTTGAACTGAAATCACCTGGTGTGGATGTACTGAAATGAAAAGGTTTGAATAGAAATCACCTGGTGTGGATGTACTGAAATGAAAAGGTTTGAATAGAAATCACCTGGTGTGGATGTACTGAAATGAAAAGGTTTGAATAGAAATCACCTGGTGTGGATGTACTGAAATGAAAAGGTTTGAATAGAAATCACCTGGTGTGGAGGTTTGAACTGAAATCACCTGGTGTGGATGTACTGAAATGAAAAGGTTTGAATAGAAATCACCTGGTGTGGATGTACTGAAATGAAAAGGTTTGAATAGAAATCACCTGGTGTGGATGTACTGAAATGAAAAGGTTTGAACTGAAATCACCTGGTGTGGATGTACTGAAATGAAAAGGTTTGAACAGAAATCACCTGGTGTGGATGTACTGAAATGAAAAGGTTTGAACTGAAATCACCTGGTGTGGATGTACTGAAATGAAAAGGTTTGAATAGAAATCACCTGGTGTGGATGTACTGAAATGAAAAGGTTTGAATAGAAATCACCTGGTGTGGATGTACTGAAATGAAAAGGTTTGAACTGAAATCACCTGGTGTGGATGTACTGAAATGAAAAGGTTTGAACTAGAAATCACCTGGTGTGGATGTACTGAAATGAAAAGGTTTGAACTGAAATCACCTGGTGTGGATGTACTGAAATGAAAAGGTTTGAATAGAAATCACCTGGTGTGGATGTACTGAAATGAAAAGGTTTGAATAGAAATCACCTGGTGTGGATGTACTGAAATATAAAGGTTTGAATAGAAATCACCTGGTGTGGAGGTTTGAACTGAAATCACCTGGTGTGGATGTACTGAAATGAAAAGGTTTGAATAGAAATCACCTGGTGTGGATGTACTGAAATGAAAAGGTTTGAATAGAAATCACCTGGTTGTGGAGGTTTGAACTGAAATCACCTGGTGTGGATGTACTGAAATGAAAAGGTTAGAACTGAAAACACCTGGTGTGGATGTACTGAAAATAAAAGGTTTGAATAGAAATCACCTGGTGTGGATGTACTGAAATGAAAAGGTTTGAATAGAAATCACCTGGTGTGGATGTACTGAAATGAAAAGGTTTGAACTGAAATCACCTGGTGTGGATGTACTGAAATGAAAAGGTTTGAACAGAAATCACCTGGTGTGGATGTACTGAAATGAAAAGGTTTGAACTGAAATCACCTGGTGTGGATGTACTGAAATGAAAAGGTTTGAATAGAAATCACCTGGTGTGGATGTACTGAAATGAAAAGGTTTGAATAGAAATCACCTGGTGTGGATGTACTGAAATGAAAAGGTTTGAACTAGAAATCACCTGGTGTGGATGTACTGAAATGAAAAGGTTTGAACTGAAATCACCTGGTGTGGATGTACTGAAATGAAAAGGTTTGAACAGAAATCACCTGGTGTGGATGTACTGAAATGAAAAGGTTTGAATAGAAATCACCTGGTGTGGATGTACTGAAATGAAAAGGTTTGAATAGAAATCACCTGGTGTGGATGTACTGAAATGAAAAGGTTTGAACAGAAATCACCTGGTGTGGATGTACTGAAATGAAAAGGTTTGAACTGAAATCACCTGGTGTGGATGTACTGAAATGAAAAGGTTTGAATAGAAATCACCTGGTGTGGATGTACTGAAATGAAAAGGTTTGAATAGAAATCACCTGGTGTGGATGTACTGAAATGAAAAGGTTTGAACAGAAATCACCTGGTGTGGATGTACTGAAATGAAAAGGTTTGAACTAGAAATCACCTGGTGTGGATGTACTGAAATGAAAAGGTTTGAACAGAAATCACCTGGTGTGGATGTACTGAAATGAAAAGGTTTGAATAGAAATCACCTGGTGTGGATGTACTGAAATGAAAAGGTTTGAACTGAAATCACCTGGTGTGGATGTACTGAAATGAAAAGGTTTGAACAGAAATCACCTGGTGTGGATGTACTGAAATGAAAAGGTTTGAACTGAAATCACCTGGTGTGGATGTACTGAAATGAAAAGGTTTGAATAGAAATCACCTGGTGTGGATGTACTGAAATGAAAAGGTTTGAATAGAAATCACCTGGTGTGGATGTACTGAAATGAAAAGGTTTGAAAGAAATCACCTGGTGTGGAGGTTTGAATGAAATCACCTGGTGTGGATGTACTGAAATGAAAAGGTTTGAACAGAAATCACCTGGTGTGGATGTACTGAAATGAAAAGGTTTGAATAGAAATCACCTGGTGTGGATGTACTGAAATGAAAAGGTTTGAATAGAAATCACCTGGTGTGGATGTACTGAAATGAAAAGGTTTGAATAGAAATCACCTGGTGTGGATGTACTGAAATGAAAAGGTTTGAACAGAAATCACCTGGTGTGGATGTACTGAAATGAAAAGGTTTGAATAGAAATCACCTGGTGTGGATGTACTGAAATGAAAAGGTTTGAATAGAAATCACCTGGTGTGGATGTACTGAAATGAAAAGGTTTGAACTGAAATCACCTGGTGTGGATGTACTGAAATGAAAAGGTTTGAACAGAAATCACCTGGTGTGGATGTACTGAAATGAAAAGGTTTGAATAGAAATCACCTGGTGTGGATGTACTGAAATGAAAAGGTTTGAATAGAAATCACCTGGTGTGGATGTACTGAAATGAAAAGGTTTGAATAGAAATCACCTGGTGTGGATGTACTGAAATGAAAAGGTTTGAACAGAAATCACCTGGTGTGGATGTACTGAAATGAAAAGGTTTGAACAGAAATCACCTGGTGTGGATGTACTGAAATGAAAAGGTTTGAACTGAAATCACCTGGTGTGGATGTACTGAAATGAAAAGGTTTGAACAGAAATCACCTGGTGTGGATGTACTGAAATGAAAAGGTTTGAATAGAAATCACCTGGTGTGGATGTACTGAAATGAAAAGGTTTGAATAGAAATCACCTGGTGTGGATGTACTGAAATGAAAAGGTTTGAATAGAAATCACCTGGTGTGGATGTACTGAAATGAAAAGGTTTGAACTGAAATCACCTGGTGTGGATGTACTGAAATGAAAAGGTTTGAACAGAAATCACCTGGTGTGGATGTACTGAAATGAAAAGGTTTGAATAGAAATCACCTGGTGTGGATGTACTGAAATGAAAAGGTTTGAATAGAAATCACCTGGTGTGGATGTACTGAAATGAAAAGGTTTGAACTAGAAATCACCTGGTGTGGATGTACTGAAATGAAAAGGTTTGAATAGAAATCACCTGGTGTGGATGTACTGAAATGAAAAGGTTTGAATAGAAATCACCTGGTGTGGATGTACTGAAATGAAAAGGTTTGAATAGAAATCACCTGGTGTGGATGTACTGAAATGAAAAGGTTTGAATAGAAATCACCTGGTGTGGATGTACTGAAATGAAAAGGTTTGAATAGAAATCACCTGGTGTGGATGTACTGAAATGAAAAGGTTTGAATAGAAATCACCTGGTGTGGATGTACTGAAATGAAAAGGTTTGAACTGAAATCACCTGGTGTGGATGTACTGAAATGAAAAGGTTTGAACTGAAATCACCTATATAGCAGAATGCTTTATAGTGACTGAACTCTCAGTGATGTAACACCATTGGCTGTTACCCCCCCCCCCCCCCCCCCAAGCTGCATTCTGTCCCAAAACATTCAAACAGCCCTACATCCCAGAGGTGTCCCCAAAAGGCTCCCTAGTCTCTATGTAGCACACAACTTTAGACCAGGGCATACAGCAGACGCCCCTATATAGGACGTGTGTGCCATTTGGGATGCATTCGAGTATTGAAGAAAAAATGGCATTTCTTTATGAAGCAGCTAAAGTAGTGATGAATGGAAGCCATGTGTGTAGGCATGCTGCCCAAGAAAACACACAGGTTTTTATTTTCACTTCCAGACTTCTTGGTTGGGTAGTCATCTGTTCACACATGTAAAGAATAACTCAGAACACGAGAAGGAGAGGAGATGGAGATGGAGAGGACTGGAGAGGAGATGACTGGAGAGGAAAGGAGATGGAGAGGACTGGAGAGGAAATGACTGGAGAGGAAATGGAGAGGAAATGACTGGAGAGGAAATGACTGGAGAGGAAATGACTGGAGAGGAGAGGACTGGAGAGGAGAGGACTGGAGAGGAAATGACTGGAGAGGAGAGGACTGGAGAGGAAATGACTGGAGAGGAGAGGACTGGAGAGGAAATGACTGGAGAGGAAATGACTGGAGAGGAAATGACTGGAGAGGAGAGGACTGGAGAGGAAATTACTGGAGAGGAGAGGACTGGAGAGGAAATGACTGGAGAGGAGAGGACTCTAGAGGAAATGACTGGAGAGGAGAGGACTGGAGAGGAAATGACTGGAGAGGAGAGGACTCTTGAGGAAATGACTGGAGAGGAAATTACTGGAGAGTAGAGGAGATGGAGAGGACTGGAGAGGAAATGACTGGAGTGGAAATGTAGAGGAGAGGACTGGAGAGGAAATGACTGGAGAGGAAATGTCTGGAGAGGAGAGGACTGGAGAGGAAATGACTGGAGAGGAGAGGAGATGGAGAGGACTGGAGAGGAAATGACAGGAGAGGAAATGACTGGAGAGGAAAAGACTGGAGAGGAAATGACTGGAGAGGAGAGGACTGGAGAGGAAATGACTGGAGAGGAAATGACTGGAGAGGAGAGGACTGAGAGGAAATGACTGGAGAGGAAATGACTGGAGAGGAGAGGACTGGAGAGGAAAATACTGGAGAGGAAATGACTGGAGAGGAAATGACTGGAGAGGAGAGGACTGGAGAGGAGAGGACTGGAGAGGAAAATACTGGAGAGGAAATGACTGGAGAGGAAATGACTGGAGAGGAGAGGACTGGAGAGGAAATTACTGGAGAGGAGAGGACTGGAGAGGAAATGACTGGAGAGGAGAGGACTCTAGAGGAAATGACTGGAGAGGAGAGGACTGGAGAGGAAATGACTGGAGAGGAGAGGACTCTAGAGGAAATGACTGGAGAGGAAATTACTGGAGAGGAGAGGAGATGGAGAGGACTGGAGAGGAAATGACTGGAGTGGAAATGGAGAGGAGAGGACTGGAGAGGAAATGACTGGAGAGGAAATGTCTGGAGAGGAGAGGACTGGAGAGGAAATGACTGGAGAGGAGAGGAGATGGAGAGGACTGGAGAGGAAATGACTGGAGAGGAAATGACTGGAGAGGAAATGACTGGAGAGGAGAGGACTGGAGAGGAAATGACTGGAGAGGAAATGACTGGAGAGGAGAGGACTGAGAGGAAATGACTGGAGAGGAAATAACTGGAGAGGAGAGGACTGGAGAGGAAAATACTGGAGAGGAAATGACTGGAGAGGAAATGACTGGAGAGGAGAGGACTGGAGAGGAGAGGACTGGAGAGGAAAATACTGGAGAGGAAATGACTGGAGAGGAAATTACTGGAGAGGAAATGACTGGAGAGGAAATGACTGGAGAGGAGAGGACTGGAGAGGAAATGACAAGGAGAGGAGAGGACTGGAGAGGAAATTACTGGAGAGGAAATGACTGGAGAGGAGAGGACTGGAGAGGAAATGACTGGAGAGGAAAAGAGTGGAGAGGAGAGGACTGGAGAGGAAAATACTGGAGAGGAAATGACTGGAGAGGAAATGCCAGGAGTGGAAATGACTGGAGAGGAAATGGAGACGAGAGGACTGGAGAGGAAATGACTGGAGAGGAAATGGAGAGGAGAGGACTGGAGAAGAAATGACTGGAGAGGAAATGACTGGAGAGGAAATTACTGGATAGGAGAGGACTGGAGAGGAAATGACTGGAGAGGAAAAGACTGGAGAGGAAATCACCTGGTGTGGATGTACTGAAATGAAAAGGTTTGAACAGAAATCACCTGGTGTGGATGTACTGAAATGAAAAGGTTTGAATAGAAATCACCTGGTGTGGATGTACTGAAATGAAAAGGTTTGAATAGAAATCACCTGGTGTGGATGTACTGAAATGAAAATTTTGAACAGAAATCACCTGGTGTGGATGTACTGAAATGAAAAGGTTTGAACAGAAATCACCTGGTGTGGATGTACTGAAATGAAAAGGTTTGAACTGAAATCACCTGGTGTGGATGTACTGAAATGAAAAGGTTTGAACTGAAATCACCTATATAGCAGAATGCTTTATAGTGACTGAACTCTCAGTGATGTAACACCATTGGCTGTTGCCCCCCCCCCCCCCCCCAAGCTGCATTCTGTCCCAAAACATTCAAACAGCCCTACATCCCAGAGGTGTCCCAAAAAGGCTCCCTAGTCTCTATGTTGCACACTACTTTAGACCAGGGCATACAGCAGACGGCCCTATATAGGACGTGGGTGCCATTTGGGATGCATTCGAGTATTAAAGAACAAATGTAATTTCTTTATGAAGCAGCTAAAGTAGTGATGAATGGAAGCCATGTATGTAGGCATGCTGCCCAAGAAAACACAAAGGTTTTTATTTCATTTTGAAGAAGAAATGACTGGAGAGGAAAAGACTGGAGAGGAAATGACTGGAGAGGAGATGACTGGAGAGGAGAGGAGATGGAGAGGAGATGACTGGAGAGGAAATGACTGGAGATGAAATGACTGGAGAGGAAATGACTGGAGAGGAGAGAACTGGAGAGGAAAAAGACTGGAGAGGAGAGGACTGGAGAGGAAATGACTGGAGAGATGACTGGAGAGGAAATGACTGGAGAGGAAATGACTGGAGAGGAAAAGACTGGAGAGGAAATGACTGGAGAGGAGAGGAGATGGAGAGGAAATGACTGGAGAGGAAAATACTGGAGAGGAAATGACTGGAGAGGAAATGACTTGAGATGGAATGACTGGAGAGGAAATGACTGGAGAGGAAATGACTTGAGATGGAATGACTGGAGAGGAAATGACTGGAGAGGAAATGACTGGAGAAGAGAGGACTGGAGAGGAGAGGACAGGAGAAGAAATGACTGGAGAGGAGAGGACTGGAGAGGAAAAGACTGGAGAGGAATTGACTGGAGAGGAGAGGACTGGAGAGGAAAAGACTGGAGAGGAAATGACTGGAGAGGAAATGACTGGAGAGGAGAGGAGATGGAGAGGAGATGACTGGAGAGGAGAGGACGGGAGAAGAAATGACTGGAGAGGAAAAGACTGGCGAGGAAAAGACTGGGAAGGAAATGACTGGAGAGGAGAGGACTGGAGAGGAAATGACTGGAGAGGAGAGGAGATGGAGAGGAAATGACTGGAGAGGCAATGACTGGAGAGGAAATGACTGGAGAGGAAATGACTGGAGAGGAGAGGAGATGGAGAGGAGATGACGAGAGGAAATGACTGGAGAGGAGAGGACTGGAGAGGAAATGACTGGAGAGGAGAGGAGAGGAGAGGATTGCTGCTGTGTTTGGTACCAGGACCGGGTGTATCTGCTGTGTGTGGTACCAGGACAGGGTGTATCTGCTGTGTGTGGTACCAGGACAGAGTGTATCAGCTGTGTGTGGTACCAGGACAGAGTGTATCTGCTGTGTGTGGTACCAGGACAGGGTGTATCTGCTGTGGATTTCAGTGTGTATGGCACTGCCATACGTCTTACTGTCAGCTACCAGAGAAGGGAACTCCAGAATGAGTGTGTGTGTGTGTGTGTTCTGCGTGTTTATTAAATCCAGCTAGGCTATCTAGCCTCCTGTTGATTAACGATGGGTCCTCTACCATGGCTCAGCCCAGCTCAGGGCTCCAGAACACATAGTTGGGTCGGCTCCAGAGTACAGCTTGTTCTTGGCTGCTGGGTCCAGGTTCCAGGGTCATGCTAAGACAGACAGCCATATACTCCTGGGATGAGCGGCCAAGGGGAGGAGACCTGGGGAGGAGCAGAGGGGGAGCAGGAGGGAGTTGGGAGGAAGAGAGAGGAGCAGGGAGCAGCACAGAGGAGCTGGGAGGAGCAGGGATGAAGAGAGAGGAGCTGGGAGGAAGAGAGAGGAGCTGGGAGCAGCACGGAGGAGCTGGGAGGAGCTAGGAGGAGCTGGGAGGAGCAGGGAGGAGCTGGGAGGAGCAGGGAGGAGCAGGGAGGAAGAGAGAGGAGCAGGTAGGAGCAGGGAGGATGAGAGAGGAGCTGGGAGGAGCTGGGAGGAAGAGAGAGGAGCTGGGAGGAGCTGGGAGGAAGAGAGAGGAGCTGGGAGGAGCTGGGAGCAGCAGGGAGGAGCAGGGAGCAGCATGGAGGAGCTGGGAGGAAGAGAGAGGAGCAGGAACTCTCACTCTATAGAGCTGTTAGTCTGAATGGTCCTCTTCCTCTCTTACTCCCTGTAGTCTGGTCCTCCTTCTCTCCTCCCCTAATAATCTCCTCCTCTCCTCCAATCTTCCTCCCCCTAATCCGCTATCGCCTCATCAAGGGCAGGACCTCTCACTCTACAGAGCGCTAAATTGAACAGTTCCTCTCCTCCTCTCTTCCACTCCCCCTTCTCCTCTCTTCCACTCACCCTCTCTTCCACTCCCCCCTCTCCTCTCTTCCACTCCCCCTCTCTTCCACTCCCCCCCTCTCCTCTCTTCCACTCCCCCCTTTCCCCCAGAGGGCCCTATATAAGACGTGGGTGCCATTTGGGATGCATTCGAGTATTAAAGAAAAAATGTCATTTCTTTATGAAGCAGCTAAAGTAGTGATGAATGGAAGCCATGTATGTAGGCATGCTGCCCAAGAAAACACACAGGTTTTTATTTTCACTTCCAGACTTCTTGGTTGGGTAGTCATCTGTTCACACATTTAAAGAATAACTCACAACACGAGGAGGAGAGGAGAGGAGATGGAGAGGACTGGAGAGGAAATGACTGGAGAGGAAATGGAGAGGAGAGGACTGGGGAGGAAATGACTGGAGAGGAAATGACTGAGATACACTCTGTCCTGGTACCAGGACAGGGTGTATCTGCTGTGTGTGGTACCAGGACAGAGTGTATCTGCTGTGTGTGGTACCAGGACAGAGTGTGTCTGCTGTGTGTGGTACCAGGACAGAGTGTATCTGCTGTGTGTGGTACCAGGACAGGGTGTATCTGCTGTGTGTGGTACCAGGACAGGGTGTATCTGATGTGTGTGGTACCAGGACAGAGTGTGTCTGCTGTGTGTGGTACCAGGACAGAGTGTATCTGCTGTGTGTGATACCAGGACAGAGTGTGTCTGCTGTGTGTGGTACCAGGACAGGGTGTATCTGCTGTGTGTGGTACCAGGACAGGGTGTATCTGCTGTGTGTGGTACCAGGACAGAGTGTGTCTGCTGTGTGTGGTACCGGGACAGAGTGTATCTGCTGTGTGTGGTACCAGGACAGAGTTAAACTGCTGTGTGTGGTACCAGGACAGAGTGTGTCTGCTGTGTGTGGTACCAGGACAGAGTGTATCTGCTGTGTGTGGTACCAGGACAGGGTGTATCTGCTGTGTGTGGTACCAGGACAGAGTGTATCTGCTGTGTGTGGTACCAGGACAGAGTGTATCTGCTGTGTGTGGTACCAGGACAGAGTGTATCTGCTGTGTGTGGTACCAGGACAGAGTGTGTCTGCTGTGTGTGGTACCAGGACAGAGTGTACCTACTGTGTGTGGTACCAGGACATAGTGTATCTGCTGTGTGTGGTACCAGGAGAGAGTGTATCTGCTGTGTGTGGTACCAGGACAGAGTGTATCTGCTGTGTGTGATACCAGGACAGAGTGTGTCTGCTGTGTGTGGTACCAGGACAGGGTGTATCTGCTGTGTGTGGTACCAGGACAGAGTTAAACTGCTGTGTGTGGTACCAGGACAGAGTGTGTCTGCTGTGTGTGGTACCAGGACAGAGTGTATCTGCTGTGTGTGGTACCAGGACAGGGTGTATCTGCTGTGTGTGGTACCAGGACAGAGTGTATCTGCTGTGTGTGGTACCAGGACAGAGTGTATCTGCTGTGTGTGGTACCAGGACAGAGTGTATCTGCTGTGTGTGGTACCAGGACAGAGTGTGTCTGCTGTGTGTGGTACCAGGACAGAGTGTACCTACTGTGTGTGGTACCAGGACAGAGTGTATCTGCTGTGTGTGGTACCAGGAGAGAGTGTATCTGCTGTGTGTGGTACCAGGACAGAGTGTATCTGCTGTGTGTGATACCAGGACAGAGTGTGTCTGCTGTGTGTGGTACCAGGACAGGGTGTATCTGCTGTGTGTGGTACCAGGACAGAGTGTATCTGCTGTGTGTGGTACCAGGACAGAGTGTATCTGCTGTGTGTGGTACCAGGACAGAGTGTGTCTGCTGTGTGTGGTACCAGGACAGAGTGTGTCTGCTGTGTGTGGTACCAGGACAGAGTGTATCTGCTGTGTGTGGTACCAGGACAGAGTGAAACTGCTGTGTGTGGTACTAGGACAGAGTGTGTCTGCTGTGTGTGGTACCAGGACAGAATGTATCTGCTGTGTGTGGTACCAGGACAGGGTGTGTCTGCTGTGTGTGGTACCAGGACAGAGTGTATCTGCTGTGTGTGGTACCAGGACAGAGTGTGTCTGCTGTGTGTGGTACCAGGACAGAGTGTATCTGCTGTGTGTGGTACCAGGACACGGTGTATCTGCTGTGTGTGGTACCAGGACAGAGTGTGTCTGCTGTGTGTGGTACCAGGACAGGGTGTATCTGCTGTGTGTGGTACCAGGACAGGGTGTATCTGCTGTGTGTGGTACCAGGACAGAGTGTGTCTGCTGTGTGTGGTACCAGGACAGAGTGTATCTGCTGTGTGTGGTACCAGGACAGAGTTAAACTGCTGTGTGTGGTACCAGGACAGAGTGTGTCTTCTGTGTGTGGTACCAGGACAGAGTGTATCTGCTGTGTGTGGTACCAGGACAGGGTGTGTCTGCTGTGTGTGGTACCAGGACAGAGTGTATCTGCTGTGTGTGGTACCAGGACAGAGTGTATCTGCTGTGTGTGGTACCAGGACAGAGTTAAACTGCTGTGTGTGGTACCAGGACAGAGTGTGTCTTCTGTGTGTGGTACCAGGACAGGGTGTATCTGCTGTGTGTGGTACCAGGACAGAGTGTGTCTTCTGTGTGTGGTACCAGGACAGGGTGTATCTGCTGTGTGTGGTACCAGGACAGAGTGTATCTGCTGTGTGTGGTACCAGGACAGAGTGTATCTGCTGTGTGTGGTACCAGGACAGAGTGTTACTGCTGTGTGTGGTACCAGGACAGAGGAGGGAGCTGGGAGGAGCCGGGAGGAGCAGGGAGCAGCAGGGAGGAGCAGGGAGCAGCATGGAGGAGCTGGGAGGAAGAGAGAGGAGCAGGGAGGAAGAGAGAGGAGCAGGAACTCTCACTCTATAGAGCTGTTAGTCTGAATGGTCCTCCTCCTCTCTTACTCCCTGTAGTCTGGTCCTCCTCTCCTCCCCTAATAATCTCCTCCTCTCCTCCGATCTTCCTCCCCCTAATCCTCTATTGTCTCATCAAGGGCAGGACCTCACTCTACTGAGCGCTTAATTTAACGGTTCCTCCTCTCTTCCACTCCCCCCTCTCCTCCTCTCTTCTACTCCCTCCCCTCTCCCCCTCTCTTCCCCCACTCTCCTCCTCTCTCCCCCTCCCCTCTCCCCTCCTCCTCTCCCTCCCTCTCCCCCTCTCCTCCTCTCTTCCACTCCCTCCCCTCCCCTCCTCTCTCCCCCTCTCCCCCTCTCCTCCTCTCTTCCACTCCCTCCCCTCTCCTCCTCTCTCCCCCTCTCCTCCTCTCTTCCTCTCCTCCTCTCTTCCACTCCCTCCCCTCTCCTCCTCTCCCCCCTCCCCTCTCCCATATCCTCCTCTCCCCCCTCTCCCCCTCTCCTCCTCTCCCCCCTCTCCCCCTTTCCCCCTCTCCCCCTCTCCCCCTCTCTTCCACTCCCTCCCATCTCCTCCTCTCTCCCCCTCTCCCCTCTCCTCCTCTCTCCCCCTCTCCCCTCTCCCCCTCTCCTCCTCTCTTCCACTCCCTCCCCTCTCCCCCTCTCTTCCACTCCCTCCCCTCTCCTCCCTCCTCTCTCCCATATCCTCCTCTCCCCCTCCCCCCCTCTCCCTCCCCCTCCCCTCCCCTCTCCTCCCCTCTCCCCCTCTCTTCCACTCCCTCCCATCTCCTCCTTTCTCCCCCTCTCCCCTCTCCTCCTCTCTCCCCCTCTCCCCCTCTCCCCTCTCCCCCTCTCCCCCTCTCTCCCCCTCTCCCCCTCTCCCCCTCTCCTCCTCTCCCCCTCTCCTCCTCTCCCCCTCTCCCCCTCTCCTCCTCTGTACCAAAGGAACTGCTGGATTGTCTTTCTCCTCATTATTAAGAAGGCCTGCCATGAGAGTAATTCAGATCATCCAAACTTGAAAGATTGTAAATTAACAAAACATGATGTTATTGTTGTTCTCAAAAGGTCATATCACAAAGTATCTCTGATGCTGTCATCGGCATATGTTTTTCACGTAGATTTATTTATAGAAAGAAATCTCACCTAAGTGAGAAAAAAAAATCTCAACTGTACATTTTCCTTTTCTCCTGCAGCTAATTGTCTTATTTCAAAAAGTTTACAGTTTGATCAAATGCTCTGTAGAAAACAGGGCATCACTCAAAAAGTTTCCTCCCTACGTTCCAGCTATCAACTTTTATGAATACGGGATTTTGACAGAGAAACCGTCTCTGTTGCTCGCCTTTACTGAGGCTCTGCGGTGCATTGCCAGCCATGAGTGCTCAGAGACTTGCCATATTGATGGATGTGTGAAAAGTTGTGTGTTTCAGGCAGCACGCGTAGGTGGAAGTTCACAGACACCTGTTTGTCTTCATTTAGCTGTGTTTCTACCTTGGGAGCAGGGAGATGGAAGAGTAGAACAAACTGAACTTCTTAGCAGCTTCATAGCATCCTCTCCTCTCCTCTCCTCTCCTTTCCTCTCCTTTCCTCCACAATCTCCTCTCCTCTTCTCTCATCTCTCATCTCTCGTCTGTTCTCTCATCTGAAGAAACTGCTAGTGCATCAAGGGAATTCTCTTCATCCTAAAAGCTTTCCTTATCGACGCCTTGCAAGCTGAACTCACCCCAGATTGAAAGGGGGGGGGGGGGGAAATCATTAATAAATATATTCAATGTTTTTTATTTTTTGTCACTTTAAAATCCATTCAATAAGTAATTATGCGTTAATAACATTGATTTACACAGACTGTAAGATGTGACGATGTAGGGTCTGTATATTAATGTCTGTCTAGACATGGCACATAGTCATTCCATATTATAAAGTTAACGGCAGATGTATTTATCTATTTAAAAGGTAAAAGAAAAGATTGGATAAATGTTAATTACTTGAATTTAATACTGTTCTCGTTGGGGCCGATTCCAACCCAAGTTAAGCTAGAATGGAATTCCATTTTTAACGGTTCCTCTCCTCCTCTCTTCCTCTTCTCTCTTCCACTCCCTCTCCTCCTCTCTCCCCCTCCCCTCTCCCCCTCTCTTCCCCCCCTCCTCCTCTCTCCCCCCTCCCCTCTCCCCCTCTCCTCCTCTTTTCTTGACACGTATTCTGACATTGAACGGAAGCATGATAATAGCTTGTTATTCACCCCACCGTTAGTTTGGAGATCGTAGAAATGAAGGTGTATCTACAGCTACAGCCGTATTCTGACACTGACTTCGTTACCTCATAATTCCACCACCAGGAATAAGGTAGTAGTTAGTTCTAGTGAACCGGTTCCAAGTGGAACAACAGCGACTTTCTTTTTTATCCGTATAGAAATAACAGCGTTCTCCATGTTACACATTAATTAGAGCTATTGATAAGAGATATTGATAAGAGATGTTGATAACAGATATTGCTAGGAGATATTGATATGACATATTGATAAGAGATATTGATAACAGCTATTGATAACAGCTATTGATAACGGATATTGATAACAGCTATTGATAACGGATATTGATGAGAGATATTGCTAGGAGATATTGATAAGATCCATTGATAAGAGATATTGATAAGATCTATTGATTAGAGATATTGATAAGATCTATTGATAAGAGATATTGATAAGATCTATTGATAAGACATATTGATGAGAGATATTGATAAGAGATATTGATTAGACGTAGAAGGTTAAACCTGGAGCACGGTTCACGACGCAACACGTAGAAGATTAAACCTGGAGCACGGTTCACAACGCAACACGTAGAAGGTTAAACCTGGAGCACGGTTCACAACGCAACACGTAGAAGGTTAAACCTGGAGCACGGTTCACGATGCAACACGTAGCAGGTTAAACCTGGAGCACGGTTCACGATGCAACACGTAGAAGGTTAAACCTGGAGCACGGTTCACGTTGCAACACGTAGAAGGTTAAACCTGGAACACGGTTCACAACGCAACACGTAGCAGGTTAAACCTAGAGCACGGTTCACGATGAAACACATAGCAGGTTAAACCTGGAGCACGGTTCACGATGCAACACGTAGAAGGTTAAACCTGGAGCACGGTTCACGATGCAACACTTAGAAGGTTAAACCTGGAGCACGGTTCACAACGCAACACGTAGAAGGTTAACTTCTCTAGGGCCAGTGGGACGATTTCGTCCCACCTACGTAACAGCCAGTGGAATCCTGTGGCGTGTTATTCAAATACCTTAGAAATGCTATAACTTCAATTTCTCAAACATATGACTATTTTACACCATTTTAAAGACAAGACTCTCGTTAATCTAACCACACTGTCCGATTTCAAAAAGGCTTTACAACGAAAGCAAAACATTAGATTATGTCAGCAGAGTACCCAGCCAGAAATAATCAGACACCCATTTTTCAAGCTAGCATATAATGTCACATAAACCCAAACCACAGCTAATTGCAGCACTAACCTTTGATGATCTTCATCAGATGACAATCTTAGGACATTATGTTATACAATACATGCATGTTTTGTTCAATCAAATTCATATTTATATCAAAAACCAGCTTTTTACATTAGCATGTGACGTTCAGAACTAGCATACCCCCCGCAAACTTCCGGTGAATTTACTAAATTACTCACGATAAACGTTCACAAAAAACATAACAATTATTTTAAGAATTATAGATACAGAACTCCTCTATGCACTCGCTATGTCCGATTTTAAAATAGCTTTTCGGTGAAAGCACATTTTGCAATATTCTAAGTAGATAGCCCGGCATCACAGGGCTAGCTATTTAGACACCCACCAAGTTTAGCCCTCACCAAAGTCAGATTTACAATAAGAAAAATGTTATTACCTTTGCTGTTCTTCGTCAGAATGCACTCCCAGGACTTCTACTTCAATAACAAATGTTGGTTTGGTTCAAAATAATCCATAGTTATATCCAAATAGCGGCGTTTTGTTCATGCGTTCAAGACACTATCCGAAAGGGTAAAGAAGGGTGACGCGCCCGACGCGTTTCGTGACAAAAAAATTCTAAATATTCCATTACCATACTTCGAAGCATGTCAACTGCTGTTTAAAATCAATTTTTATGCCATTTTTCTCGTAAAAAAGCGATAATATTCCGACCGGGAATCTGTGTTTAGTACAAAGAGAGAGAAAATAAAAACATGGGGTCGCCTCGTGCACGCGCCTCAGTCTCATAGTACTCTGACCGACCACTATCCAAACGCGCTAATGTTTTTCAGCCAGGGGCTGCCTCGACATCATTCAGCTTTTTCCCGGGTTCTGAGAACCTATGGGAGCCGTAGGAAGTGTCACGTTACAGCAAAGATCCTAAGTTTTCAATAAAATAGTCAAGAAGCTCAAGGAATGGTCAGAGAGGGCACTTCCTGTACAGAATCTTCTCAGGTTTTTGCCTGCCATATGAATTCTGTTATACTCACAGACACCATTCAAACAGTTTTAGAAACTTTAGGGTGTTTTCTATCCAAAGCCAATAATTATATGCATATTCTAGTTTCTGGGCAGTAGTAATAACCAGATTAAATCGGGTACGTTTTTTATCCGGCCGTGTAAATACTGCCCCCTAGCCCTAACAGGTTAAACCTGGAGCACGGTTCACGATGCAACACGTAGAAGGTTAAACCTGGAGAACGGTTCAAGATGCAACACGTAGAAGGTTAAACCTGGAGCACGGTTCACGATGCAACACATATAAGGTTAAACCTGGAGCACGGTTCACGATGCAACACGTAGAAGGTTAAACCTGGAGCACGGTTCACGATGCAACACGTAGCAGGTTAAACCTGGAGCACGGTTCACAACGCAACACGTAGAGGGTTAAACCTGGAGCACGGTTCACGATGCAACACGTAGAAGGTTAAACCTGGAGCACGGTTCACAACGCAACACGTAGAGGGTTAAACCTGGAGCACGGTTCGCGATGCAACACGTAGAAGGTTAAACCTGGAGCACGGTTCACGTTAACTGGACCGTTGTCACACAGTTCCATGATTAGTGAGGATCAGGGTAGATTTATAGGACTTGTGTTCAAACCTTATTGTACACTTTATTCAACCATCCAATATTTCATGGATTGAACTTGAATATAACAACTTCAGGATGACTCAAACTACTGTATTTCTGTTGGTGGCAGCATCATGCTGTGGGGATGTTTTTCAGCTGCACAAGTCAGGATCGAGGGAAAGTTAAACGGAGCAAAGTACAGAGAGATCCTTGATGAAATCTTGCTCCAGAGCGCTCAGGACCTCAAATTGGGGCGAAGGTTCACCTTCCAACAGGACAATGACCCTAAGCACACAGCCAACAAAGTACTGCGTAAAGGGTCTGAATACTTATGTAAATGTAATATTTCTGTTCTAGATTTTTAATAAATTAGCAAAAATGTATTAAAATCTGTTTTTGCTTTGTCATTATGAGGTATTTTGTGTAGATTGATGAGGGGGAAAAAACTATGTCGTCAATTGTAGAATAAGGCTGTAATGTAACAAAATGTGGAAAAAGTCAAGGGGTCTGAATACTTTCCAAATTCACTATAGGCAGGGATAAAGGGAAGAAATAAAAAATCAGTAGCAGCAGCGTCAAACACCGGGTCAAAACAGGGACAAAATCGGGTCAAAACCGGGTCAAACACCGGGTCAAACACCGGGTCAAACACCGGGTGAAAACTGGGTCAAAACCGGGTCAAAACCGGGTCAAAACCGGGTTAACCTCTATGGGACCGGCGGGACGAATTCGTCCCACCTACGTAACAGCCACTGCCATCCTGTGGCGCGATTTTCAAAATCTTCAAAATCATATTACTTCAATTTCTCAAACATATGACTATTTTACAGCCATTTAAAGATAAGACTCTCGTTAATCTAACCACACTGTCCGATTTCAAAAAGGCTTTACAACGAAAGCAAAACATTAGATTATGTCAGCAGAGTACCAAGCCAGAAATAATCAGACACCCATTTTTCAAGCCAGCATATAATGTCACCAAAACCCAGAAGACAGCTAAATGCAGCACTCACCTTTGATGATCTTCATCAGATGACAACCCTAGGACATTATGTTATACAATACATGCATGTTTCGTTCAATCAAGTTCATATTTATATCAAAAACCAGCTTTTTACATTAGCATGTGACGTTCAGAACTAGCATACCCCCCGCAAACTTACGGGGAATTCGCTAACATTTTACTAAATTACTCACGATAAACGTTCACAAAAAGCATAACAATTATTTTAAGAATTATAGATACAGACCTCCTCTATGCACTCGATATGTCCGATTTTAAAATAGCTTTTTGGTGAAAGCACATTTTGCAATATTCTAAGTACATAGCCCAGGCATCACGGGCTCGCTATTTAGACACCCGGCAAGTTTAGCACTCACCATAATCATATTTACTATTATAAAAATGTCATTACCTTTTGTTGTCTTCGTCAGAATGCACACCCAGGACGTCTACTTCAATAACAAATGTTGGTTTGGTCCAAAATAATCCATCGTTATATCCGAATAGCGGCGTTTTGTTCGTGCGTTCCAGACACTATCCGAAATAGTAAAGAAGTGTCGCGCGCTTGGCGCAATTCCTGACAATAAAATTCAAAGTATTCCATTGCCGTACGTCGAAGCATGTCAACCGCTGTTTAAAATCAATTTTTACGTCATTTTTCTCGTAGAAAAGCGATAATATTCCGACAGGGAATCTCCTTTTCGGCAAACAGAGGAAAAAATCCCAAAGGCGGGGGCGGTCGGGGTCACGCGCATAAGCTAGTGTCTCTTGATGGGCCACTTGAGAAAGGCGATAATGTGTTTCAGCCTGGGGCTGGAATGACGACATTCTCTTTTTTCCCGGGCTATGAGAGCCTATGGAAGACGTGGGAAGTGTCACGTTAGAGCAGAGATCCTTAGTAAATGATAGAGATGGCAAAGAAGTTCCAGAAATGGTCAGACAGGCCACTTCCTGTAAAGGAATCTCTCAGGTTTTGACCTGCCATTTGAGTTCTGTTATACTCACAGACACCATTCAAACAGTTTTAGAAAATTTAGGGTGTTTTCTATCCATATGTAATAAGTATATGCATATTCTAGTTACTGAGTAGGAGTGGTAACCAGATTAAATCGGGTATGTTTTTTATCCAGCCGTGTCAATGCTGCCCCCTAGCCCTAACAGGTTAAACACCGGGTAAAAACTGGGTCAAAACTTGATTACAGTTTACAAAGACACAAGACAGCAGGCCTACATACCAATATATCCTGGATATGATCCTGTTAAATTCTGTTTACCACCTCCTCTGAATCTACAGATGGATTTCCTGAGCTAATCGCTCTACTCCCCCACTGTGTTCTGGTGTTGCCTTGTCGTAGTTCCAGTGTCTAACTCCAGGAGGAGAGTGATGTGTTTGAAAACCTCTGATACAGACATCTGATTCAGTATGACGGGAGCTGTATCGCTGTACGCACACACACGCACGCACGCACGCACGTACACACACGCACACACACACGCACACACACGCACACGCACACACACACTCTTGCTCTTATTGGTAAATTTCAGAAAATGACAATTTTCATGTTCATGAAACCCCTGGGATACAATAGATAGTCTAGTTAGCAGATGGCCTCGTAGTATAGCAACATCTCATCTCTTGGTTTTTTCTTCTTCCTGTTCAGCATCACAGAGTCCTTCAGTATCATGGCATTTATCTCTTCCCTTGTTGTAATAAAGTTCGTCATCTGAAGAGGAGAAATCATCGGACCAATACGCAGCGGGTATGTGAATCATCTTCTTGTTTATTAAAGAAATGAACACTGAACAAAAGAACGACGAAAACAGTCCTGTAAGGTCCACTGACTATACACGGAGAAAACCACCCACAAAACACAAGCTAAAATCCCTTACTTAAATATGGCCTCCAATTAGAAGCAACAAAGAACAGCTGCCTCCAATTGAAGGCCAAATCAAAACCCTGAACATAGAAATGGAACAACTACAAAACCCACATAGAAATAGAAAACATAGAACATAAACCAAAACCCCGAAACACACAAAACAAACACACCCCTGCCACGTCCTGACCAATTACAATAACAAAATGACCCCTTTACTGGTCAGAATGTGACAGTACCCCCCCTAAGGTGTGTCGCTGAAGACCTTGGACTGAGGTGCGTCACTGGAGACCTCGGGCTGAGGCGCGTCGTTGGAGACCTCGGGCTGAGGCGCGTCGTTGGAGACCTTGGGCTGAGGCGCGTCGCTGGAGACCTCGGGCTGAGGCGCGTCGCTGGAGACCTCGGGCTGAGGCGCGTCGCTGGAGACCTCGGGCTGAGGAGCGTCTCTGGAGACTCAGGGCTGAGGAGCATCATGGATCAGTCTTATATGTCGACGTTCTGCCGTGTCAGTCATGGTTCAGACTTATATCAATCAAGGTTATTAATCAACCTACCAGGGTAGTTACAAACAGAACAGGAATGAAATCATCAACATCACATCTTTACTCATGCAGCAGAAATTAGTTTGAAAGCAGTATCCAAATCCATAGGATGCAGTGATCACAATATTGTAGCCATATCTAGGAAAGTGTAGTGATTCCTATGTTGCTGATGTAAAGAATATTTGTTGGTCCCTGGTGTGTAATGAGGAGCAACCACATGCTGCACATGACACATTTATTAAATTGCTTATTCCAGTTACTAATAAGCATGCACCCATTAAGAAAATGACTGTAAAGACGGATAAATCCCCGTGGATTGATGAAGAATTGAAAAATGGTATGGTTGAGACGGTGGAGGCAAAAGAAACGGCAAATAGGTCTGGCTGTACAAGCGATTGGCAAACGCACTGCAAATTGAGAAATCAAGTGATTAAACTGAATAAAAAGGATAAGAAACTACACTATGAAACAAAGATAAATTATATAAAGACTGATAGTAAAAAGCTTTGGAGCAGCTTCAATGACATTTTGGGCAAAAAGGCAAACTCCGCTCCATCCCTCATTGAATTCAGTGAATCAGATGGCTCCCCTCCCTCCCCCCTTCCCTCTGTCCCCATCTCCCTCCATCTCCCTCCACCTCCCTCCCTCCCTCCCTAGCTCCCTCCCTCTGTCCCCATCTCCCTCCCTCCCCCCTTCCCCCCTTCCCTCTGTCCCCATCTCCCTCCCTCCCTCCCTAGCTCCCTCCCTCCCTCTGTCCCCATCTCCCTCCCTCCCTCCCTCCCTCCCTCCTGTTTGAAACTGTATTATTAGTTCAACTGATTCACCACAAAATGGAACATCTCGATTCCCTATCTGTCTGACTGTCTGATTATATGTGTGGTGTGTGTGTGTGTGTGTGTGTGTGTGTGTGTGTGTGTGTGTGTGTGTGTGTGTGTGTGTGTGTGTGTGGGTTGTGATGTTTCATCCAGACTGAGTGAGTTTGTGTGTTTTTATCATTGTAAAGGGTAGCTACGTAACACGACGAGGCCTATAAATACACCAAATGACTCACTTAACCAATAGGACTCAACTCACTGGCGTTGTTTTAAAGAAACATCAGAAGAACTTTAACTTAGTCTCTTGTCATGTATCCCAAAAGATACACTATTCCCTATAATATAGTGCACTACTTTAGACTAGGGCTCATAGGTCTCTGGTCAAGACTAATGTACTATGTATGGGATAGTGTTCCATTTGGATGCACCCTTGCTGTTTGGGGAGATGAAATGTGTGTATTTGAGCCATCCGTTCCACACTGTCTTCACCCTCCAGTCAAACAGAGAAAATCACTGGGCGTTGGGATCAGCAAAGGGTGTCTAATCTGTTTTCTATTTTCTCACGGTCTGTGTATCAGAGAGGAAAGAGCTCGAGTTGAGTTTCTTATGAACCTTGATGTATTTTGTGAGAAGTTGAATGTGACTATCGGGTTACCTCACATGACGAGAGACGATACTCCTCTCCTTGCTCTCACACAGTCTCAGGATCCGCCCCGAATAGCACCATATTCCCTATATAGTGCACTCCTTCTAACCAGGACTCTACCCTAGTGAATAGGATGCCATTTGGGTTAACCAGAGACCGCCGAGAACTCGTGAACTAACCTTCTTACTAACTATCTATCTCTAACAGTGTTTGACATGAAACATTAAAACAACGTCACATAGCTCAGCTCTTGTACAAAGCAACGTGGACTGTGCCCTGTTGTGCCGGTGTATGCACGCAGCTTGAACCCTTTTTGTGTGACGCTGATCTGCATTGTCATGGACCTAATGGCGTAAGGTTGACGTAGAACTCGAAGAGACATGTTCAAAAAGCCTTCTAGGACATCTCCGACTGATAGTGGCTTGAAATGGCAGTATTTACTACCACACCTGGGTTAACACAGCTTAGAGAGACTATAGGGACATGGCAGTATTTACTACCCCACCTGGGTTAACGCAGCTTAGAGAGACTATAGGGACATGGCAGTATTTACTACCACCTGGGTTAAACAGGCAGGATATAACCCCACCCACTTTGCCAAAGCACAGCCCACCCCACAAGACTGGGGGGATGTCTCCAACCACCAACTTACCGTCCTAAGACAAGGCCAAGTATAGCCCACAAAGATCTCCACCACGGCACAACCCAAGGGGGGGGGCGCCAACCCAGACAGGAAGACCACGTCAGTGACTCAGCCCACTCAAGTGACGCACCCCTCCCATGGACGGCATGGAATAACACCAGTACGCCAGTGACTCAGCCCCTGTAATAGGGTTAGAGGCAGAGAATCCCAGTGGAGAGAGGGGAACCGGCAAGGCAAAGACAGCAAGGGCGGTTCGTTGCTCCAGCCTTTCCGTTCACCTTCACACTCCTGGGCCAGACTATACTTAATCATAGGACCTACTGAAGAGATAAGTGTTCAGTAAAGACTTAAAGGTTGAGACTGAGTCTGCATCTCTCACATGGGTAGGCAGACCATTCCATAAAAATTGAGCTCTATAGGAGAAAGCCCTACCTCCAGCCGTTTGCTTAGAAATTCTAGGGACAATTAGGAGGCCTGCGTCTTGTGACCGTAGTGTACGTGTAGGTATGTACGGCAGGACCAAATCGGAAAGATAGGTAGGAGCAAGTCCATGTAATGCTTTGTAGGTTAGCAGTAAAACCTTGAAATCAGCCCTTGCCTTAACAGGAAGCCAGTGTAGGGAGGCTAGCACTGGAGTAATATGATAAAAAAACTTTGGTTCTAGTCAGGATTCTAGCAGCCGTATTTAGCACTAACTGAAGTTTATTTAGTGCTTTATCCGGGTAGCCGGAAAGTAGAGCATTGCAGTAGTCCAGCCTAGAAGTAACAAAAGCATGGATACATTTTTCTGCGTCATTTTTGGACAGAAAGTTTCTGATTTTTTGCAATGTTACGTAGATGGAAAAAAGCTGTCCTTGAAACAGTCTTGATATGTTCTTCAAAAGAGAGATCAGGGTCCAGAGTAACGCCGAGGTCCTTCACAGTTTTATGTGAGACGACTGTACAAACATCCAGATTAATTGTCAGATTCAACAGAAGATCTCTTTGTTTCTTGGGACCTAGAACAAGCATCTCTGTTTTG
This sequence comes from Salmo salar, assembly GCF_965601325.2. Lineage (NCBI taxonomy): Eukaryota > Metazoa > Chordata > Actinopteri > Salmoniformes > Salmonidae > Salmo > Salmo salar. The sequence goes on from NC_138300.1 coordinate 59,650,223, forward strand.
TCCGAGTTTAAAAGTAGAAAGTTTGCAGCCATCCACTTCTTTATGTCTGAAACATAGGCTTCTAGCGAGGGCAATTTTGGGGCTTCACCATGTTTCATTGAAATGTACAGCTGTGTGTCGTCCGCATAGCAGTGAAATTTAACATTATGTTTTCGAATGACATCCCCAAGAGGTAAAATATATAGTGAAAACAATAGTGGTCCTAAAACGGAACCTTGAAGAACACCGAAATTTACAATTGATTTGTCAGAGGACAAACCATTCACAGAGACAAACTGATATCTTTCCGACAGATAAGATCTAAACCAGGCCAGAACTTGTCCATGTAGACCAATTTGGGTTTCCAATCTCTCCAAAAGAATGTGGTGATCGATGATATCAAAAGCGGCACTAAGATCTAGGAGCACGAGGACAGATGCAGAGCCTCGGTCTGACGTCATTAAAAGGTCATTTACCACCTTCACAAGTGCAGTCTCAGTGCTATGATGGGGTCTAAAACCAGACTGAAGCGTTTCGTATACATTGTTTGTCTTCAGGAAGGCAGTGAGTTGCTGTGCAACAGCTTTTTCTAAAATTTTTGAGAGGAACGGAAGATTCGATATAGGCCGATAGTTTTTTATAATTTCTGGGTCAAGATTCGGCTTTTTCAAGAGAGGCTTTATTACTGACACTTTTAGTGAGCTTGGTACACATCCGGTGGATAGCGAGCCGTTTATTATGTTCAACATAGGAGGGCCAAGCACAGGAAGCAGCTCTTTCAGTAGTTTAGTTGGAATAGGGTCCAGTATGCAGCTTGAGGGTTTGGAGGCCATGATTATTTTCATCATTGTGTCAAGAGATATAGTACTAAAACACTTTAGTATCTCCCTTGATCCTAGGTCCTGGCAGAGTTGTGCAGACTCAGGACAATGGAGCTTTGGAGGAATACCCAGATTTAAAGAGGAGTCCGTAATTTGCTTTCTAATGATCATGATCTTTTCCTCAAAGAACTTCATGAATGTATTACTGCTGAAGTGAAAACCATCCTCCATTGCGAATGCTGCTTTTTAGTTAGCTTTGCGACAGTATCAAAAAGAAATTTCGGATTGTTCTTATTTTCTTCAATTAAGTTGGAAAAATAGGATGATCGAGCAGCAGTGAGGGCTCTTCGATAATGCACGGTAATGTCTTTCCAAGCTAGTCGGAAGACTTCCAGTTTGGTGTGGCGCCATTTCCGTTCCAATTTTCTGGAAGCTTGCTTCAGAGCTCGTGTATTTTCTGTATACCAGGGAGCTAGTTTCTTATGACAGATGTTTTTAATTTTTAGGGGTGCAACTGCATCTAGGGTATTGCGCAAGGTTAAATTGAGTTCCTCGGTTAGGTGGTTAACTGATTTTTGTCCTCTGACGTCCTTGGGTAGGCAGAGGGAGTCTGGAAGGGCATCAAGGAATCTTTGGGTTGTCTGAGAATTTATAGCACGACTTTTAATGCTCCTTGGTTGGGGTCTGAGCAGATTATTTGTTGCAATTGCAAACGCAATAAAATGGTGGTCCGATAATCCAGGATTATGAGGAAAAACATTAAGATCCACAACATTTATTCCATGGGACAAAACTAGGTCCAGAGTATGACTGTGGCAGTGAGTAGGTCCAGAGACATGTTGGACAAAACCCACTGAGTCAATGATGGCTCCGAAAGCCTTTTGGAGTGGGTCTGTGGACTTTTCCATGTGAATGTTAAAGTCACCAAAAATTAGAATATTATCTGCTATGACTACAAGATCCGATAGGAATTCAGGGCACTCAGTGAGGAACACTGAATATGGCCCAGGAGGCCTGTAAACAGTAGCTATAAAAAGTGAGTGAGTAGGCTGCATAGATTTCATGACTAGAAGCTCAAAAGACGAAAACGTCATAGTTTTTGTTTTTGTAAATTGAAATTTGCTATCGTAAATGTTAGCAACACCTCCGCCTTTGCCGGATGCACGGGGGGTATGGTCACTAGTGTAACCAGGGGGTGAGGCCTCATTTAACACAGTAATTTCATCAGGCTTAAGCCATGTTTCAGTCAGGCCAATCACATCAAGATTATGATCAGTGATTAGTTCATTGACTATAACTGCCTTGGAAGTGAGGGATCTAACAGTAAGTAACCCAATTTTGAGATGTGAGGTATTACAATCTCTTTCAATAATGGCAGGAATGGAGGAGGTCTTTATACTAGTGAGATTGCTAAAGCGAACACCGCCATCTTTAATTGAGACACGGTCTCAATGGGGAAAGCTGAGCTGACTACGCTGACTGTGCTAGTGGCAGACTCCACTAAGCTGGCAGGCTGGCTAACAGCCTGCTGCCTGGCCTGCACCCTATTTCATTGTGGAGCTAGAGGAGTTAGAGCCCTGTCTATGTTCGTAGATAAGATGAGAGCACCCCTCCAGCTAGGATGGAGTCCGTCACTCCTCAACAGGCCAGGCTAGGTCCTGTTTGTGGGTGAGTCCCAGAAAGAGGGCCAATTATCTACAAATTCTATCTTTTGGGAGGGGCAGAACACAGTTTTCAACCAGCGATTGAGTTGTGAGACTCTGCTGTAGAGCTCATCACTCCCCCTAACTGGGAGGGGGCCAGAGACAATTAATCGATGCCGACATCTTTCTAGCTGATTTACACGCTGAAGCTATGTTGCGCTTGGTGACCTTTGACTGTTTCATCCTAACATCGTTGGTGCCGACGTGGATAACAATATCTCTATACTCTCTACACTCGCCAGTTTTAGCTTTAGCCAGCACCGTCTTTAGATTAGCCTTAACGTCGGTAGCCCTGCCCCCTGGTAAACAGTGTATGATCGCTGGATGATTAGTTTTAAGTCTAATACTGCGGGTAATGGAGTCGCCAATGACTAGGGTTTTCAATTTATCAGAGCTAATGGTGGGAGCCTTCGGCGTCTCAGACCCCACAACGGGAGGAATAGAGACCAGAGAAGTCTCGGCCTCCGACTCCGACTCGCTTAATGGGGAGAACCGGTTGAAAGTTTCTGTCAGCTGATTAAGCGACACCGGTTGAGCATTCCTACAGCGTTTCCCTCCAGAAGCCATGAGAAAGACGTCCGGCTGCGGGCACCGTGCGAGGGGATTTATACTAATGTTACTATCTGTACTTACTGGTGGCACAGACGCTGTTTCATCCTTTCCTACACTGAAATTACCCTTGCCTAACGATTGCATCTGAAACTGGGCTTGCAGCACAGCTATCCTTGCCGTAAGGCGATCGTTCTCCTGTATATTATAAGTACAACGACTGCAATTAGAAGGCATCATGTTAATGTTACTTAGCTTCGGCTGTTTGAAGTCCTGACGAACCATGTCCAGATAAAATCTCCGGGGTAAAAAAAGTTGAATGAAAAAAGTTGAGTGAGGGAAAAAAACACAGCTTAGAGAGACTATAGGGACATGGCAGTATTTACTACCACCTGGGTTAACACAGCTCAGAGAGACTATAGGGACATAGCAGTATTTACTACCACCTGGGTTAACACAGCTCAGAGAGACTATATGGACATGGCAGTATTTACTACCACCTGGGGTAACACAGCTCAGAGAGACTATAGGGACATGGCAGTATTTACTGCCACCTGGGTTAACACAGCTCAGAGAGACTAAAGGGACATGGCATTATTTACTACCACCTGGGTTAACACAGCTTAGAGACACTATAGGGACATGGCAGTATTTACTACCACCTGGGTTAACACAGCTCAGAGAGTCTATAGGGACATGGCAGTATTTACTACCACCTGGGTTAACACAGCTTAGAGAGACTATATGGACATGGCAGTATTTACTACCCCACCTGGGTTAACACAGTTTAGAGAGACTATAGGGACATGGCAGTATTTACTACCCCACCTGGGTTAACACAGCTCAGAGAGACTATAGGGACATGGCAGTATTTACTACCACCTGGGTTAACACAGCTTAGAGAGACTATAGGGACATGGCAGTATTTACTACCACCTGGGTTAACCCAGCTCAGAGAGACTATAGGGACATGGCAGTATTTACTACCCTACCTGGGTTAACACAGCTCAGAGAGACTATAGGGACATGACAGTATTTACTTCCACCTGGGTTAACACAGCTCAGAGAGACTAAAGGGACATGGCAGTATTTACTACCACCTGGGTTAACACAGCTCAGAGAGACTATAGGAACATGGCAGTATTTACTAGCACCTGGGTTAACACAGCATAGAGAGACTATAGGGACATATAAGTATTTACTACCACCTGGGTTAACACTGCTCAGAGAGACTATATGGACATGGCAGTATTTACTACCACCTGGGTTAACACAGCTCAGAGAGACTATAGGGACATGGCAGTCTTTACTGTCATCTGGGTTAACACAGCTCAGAGAGACTAAAGGGACATGGCATTATTTACTACCACCTGGGTTAATACAGTTCAGAGAGACTATTGGGACATGGCAGTGTTTACTACCACCTGGGTTAACACAGCTCAGAGAGACTAACGGGACATGGCGGTATGTACTACCACCTGGGTTAACACAGCTCAGAGAGACTAACGGGACATGGCGGTATTTACTACCACCTGGGTTAACACAGCTCAGAGAGACTATAGGGACATTGCAGTATTTACTACCACCTGGGTTAACACAGCTCAGAGAGACTATAGGGACATGGCAGTGTTTACTACCACCTGGGTTAACACAGCTCAGAGAGACTATAGGGACCAGGCAGTATTTACTACCACACCTGGGTTAACACAGCATAGAGAGACTATAGGGACATGACAATATTTACTATCACACCTGGGTTAACATAGCTTAGAGAGACTATAGGGACATGGTAGTATTTACTACCACCTGGGTTAACACAGCTCAGAGAGACTATAGGGACATTGCAAAATGTACTACCACCTGGGTTAACAGAGCATAGAGAGACTATAGGGACATAGCAGTATTTACTACCACCTGGGTTAACACAGCTCAGAGAGACTATATGGACATGGCAGTATTTACTACCACCTGGGTTAACACAGCTCAGAGAGACTATAGGGATATGGCAGTATTTACTACCTCCTGGGTTAACACAGCTCAGAGAGACTAAAGGGACATGGCATTATTTACTACCACCTGGGTTAACACAGTTTAGAGAGACTATAGGGACATGGCAGTATTTACTACCACCTGGGTTAACACAGCTCAGAGAGACTATAGGGACATGGCAGTATTTACTACAACCTGGTTAACACAGCTTAGAGAGACTATAGGGACATGGCAGTATTTACTACAACCTGGTTAACACAGCTTAGAGAGACTATAGGGAAATAGCAGTATTTACTACCACCTGGGTTAACACAGCTCAGAGAGACTATATGGACATGGCAGTCTTTACTGTCACCTGGGTTAACACAGCTCAGAGAGACTATAGGGACATGGCAGTCTTTACTGTCACCTGGGTTAACATAGCTTAGAGAGACTATAGGGACATGGTAGTATTTACTACCACCTGGGTTAACACAGCTCAGAGAGACTATAGGGACATGGCAGTCTTTACTGTCACCTGGGTTAACACAGCTCAGAGAGACTAAAGGGACATGGCATTATTTACTACCACCTGGGTTAATACAGCTTAGAGAGACTATTGGGACATGGCTGTATTTACTACCACCTGGGTTAACACAGCTAAGAGAGACTATAGGGACATGGCAGTATTTACTACCACCTGGGTTAACACAGCTTAGAGAGACTATAGGGACATGGCAGTATTTACTACCACCTGTGTTAACACAGCTTAGAGAGACTATAGGGACATGGCAGTATTTTCTACCCCACCTGGGTTGACACAGCTCAGAGAGACTATAGGGACATGGCAGTATTTACTACCACCTGGGTTAACACAGCTTAGAGAGACTATAGGGACATGGCAGTATTTACTACCCCACCTGGGTTAACACAGCTTAGAGAGACTATAGGGACATGGCAGTATTTACTGCCCCACCTGGGTTAACACAGTTTAGAGAGACTATAGGGAAATGGCATTATTTACTACCCTACCTGGGTTAACACAGCTCAGAGAGACTATAGGGACATGGCAGTATTTACTACAACCTGGGTTAACACAGCTCAGAGAGACTAACGGGACATGGCGGTATTTACTACCACCTGGGTTAACACAGCTCAGAGAGACTAACGGGACATGGCGGTATTTACTACCACCTGGGTTAACACAGCTCAGAGAGACTATAGGGACATGGCAGTATTTACTACCACCTGGGTTAACACAGCTCAGAGAGACTATAGGGACATGGCAGTGTTTACTACCACCTGGGTTAACACAGCTCAGAGAGACTATAGGGACCAGGCAGAATTTACTACCACACCTGGGTTAACACAGCATAGAGAGACTATAGGGACATGACAATATTTACTATCACACCTGGGTTAACATAGCTTAGAGAGACTATAGGGACATGGTAGTATTTACTACCACCTGGGTTAACACAGCTCAGAGAGACTATAGGGACATTGCAAAATGTACTACCACCTGGGTTAACAGAGCATAGAGAGACTATAGGGACATAGCAGTATTTACTACCACCTGGGTTAACACAGCTCAGAGAGACTATATGGACATGGCAGTATTTACTACCACCTGGGTTAACACAGCTCAGAGAGACTATAGGGATATGGCAGTATTTACTACCACCTGGGTTAACACAGCTCAGAGAGACTAAAGGGACATGGCATTATTTACTACCACCTGGGTTAACACAGTTTAGAGAGACTATAGGGACATGGCAGTATTTACTACCACCTGGGTTAATACAGCTTAGAGAGACTATTGGGACATGGCTGTATTTACTACCACCTGGGTTAACACAGCTAAGAGAGACTATAGGGACATGGCAGTATTTACTACCACCTGGGTTAACACAGCTTAGAGAGACTATAGGGACATGGCAGTATTTACTGCCCCACCTGGGTTAACACAGTTTAGAGAGACTATAGGGAAATGGCAGTATTTACTACCCTACCTGGGTTAACACAGCTCAGAGAGACTATAGGGACATGGCAGTATTTACTACCTTACCTGGGTTAATACAGTTCAGAGAGACTATTGGGACATGGCAGTGTTTACTACCACCTGGGTTAACACAGCTTACAGAGACTATAGGGACATGGCAGTATTTACTACCACCTGGGTTAACACAGCTAAGAGAGACTATAGGGAGATGGCAGTATTTACTACCCCACCTGGATTAACACAGCTCAGAGAGACTATAGGGACATGGCAGTATTTACTACCACCTGGGTTAACACAGCTTAGAGAGACTATAGGGACATGACAATATTTACTATCACACCTGGGTTAACCCAGCTCAGAGAGACTATAGGGACATGGCAGTATTTACTACCCTACCTGGGTTAACACAGCTCAGAGAGACTATAGGGACATGACAGTATTTACTTCCACCTGGGTTAACACAGCTCAGAGAGACTAAAGGGACATGGCAGTATTTACTACCACCTGGGTTAACACAGCTCAGAGAGACTATAGGAACATGGCAGTATTTACTAGCACCTGGGTTAACACAGCATAGAGAGACTATAGGGACATATAAGTATTTACTACCACCTGGGTTAACACTGCTCAGAGAGACTATATGGACATGGCAGTATTTACTACCACCTGGGTTAACACAGCTCAGAGAGACTATAGGGACATGGCAGTCTTTACTGTCATCTGGGTTAACACAGCTCAGAGAGACTAAAGGGACATGGCATTATTTACTACCACCTGGGTTAATACAGTTCAGAGAGACTATTGGGACATGGCAGTGTTTACTACCACCTGGGTTAACAAAGATTACAGAGACTATAGGGACATGGCAGTATTTACTACCACCTGGGTTAACACAGCTCAGAGAGACTATAGGGACATGGCAGTATTTACTACAACCTGGGTTAACACAGCTCAGAGAGACTAACGGGACATGGCGGTATTTACTACCACCTGGGTTAACACAGTTCAGAGAGACTAACGGGACATGGCGGTATTTACTACCACCTGGGTTAACACAGCTCAGAGAGACTATAGGGACATTGCAGTATTTACTACCACCTGGGTTAACACAGCTCAGAGAGACTATAGGGACATGGCAGTGTTTACTACCACCTGGGTTAACACAGCTCAGAGAGACTATAGGGACCAGGCAGTATTTACTACCACACCTGGGTTAACACCGCATAGAGAGACTATAGGGACATGACAATATTTACTATCACACCTGGGTTAACATAGCTTAGAGAGACTATAGGGACATGGTAGTATTTACTACCACCTGGGTTAACACAGCTCAGAGAGACTATAGGGACATTGCAAAATGTACTACCACCTGGGTTAACAGAGCATAGAGAGACTATAGGGACATAGCAGTATTTACTACCACCTGGGTTAACACAGCTCAGAGAGACTATATGGACATGGCAGTATTTACTACCACCTGGGTTAACACAGCTCAGAGAGACTATAGGGATATGGCAGTATTTACTACCACCTGGGTTAACACAGCTCAGAGAGACTAAATGGACATGGCATTATTTACTACCACCTGGGTTAACACAGTTTAGAGAGACTATAGGGACATGGCAGTATTTACTACCACCTGGGTTAACACAGCTCAGAGAGACTATAGGGACATGGCAGTATTTACTACAACCTGGTTAACACAGCTTAGAGAGACTATAGGGACATGGCAGTATTTACTACAACCTGGTTAACACAGCTTAGAGAGACTATAGGGAAATAGCAGTATTTACTACCACCTGGGTTAACACAGCTCAGAGAGACTATATGGAAATGGCAGTCTTTACTGTCACCTGGGTTAACACAGCTCAGAGAGACTATAGGGACATGGCAGTCTTTACTGTCACCTGGGTTAACATAGCTTAGAGAGACTATAGGGACATGGTAGTATTTACTACCACCTGGGTTAACACAGCTCAGAGAGACTATAGGGACATTGCAAAATGTACTACCACCTGGGTTAACAGAGCATAGAGAGACTATAGGGACATAGCAGTATTTACTACCACCTGGGTTAACACAGCTCAGAGAGACTATATGGACATGGCAGTATTTACTACCACCTGGGTTAACACAGCTCAGAGAGAATATAGGGATATGGCAGTATTTACTACCACCTGGGTTAACACAGCTCAGAGAGACTAAAGGGACATGGCATTATTTACTACCACCTGGGTTAACACAGTTTAGAGAGACTATAGGGACATGGCAGTATTTACTACCACCTGGGTTAACACAGCTCAGAGAGACTATAGGGACATGGCAGTATTTACTACAACCTGGTTAACACAGCTTAGAGAGACTATAGGGACATGGCAGTATTTACTACAACCTGGTTAACACAGCTTAGAGAGACTATAGGGAAATAGCAGTATTTACTACCACCTGGGTTAACACAGCTCAGAGAGACTATATGGACATGGCAGTCTTTACTGTCACCTGGGTTAACACAGCTCAGAGAGACTATAGGGACATGGCAGTCTTTACTGTCACCTGGGTTAACACAGCTCAGAGAGACTAAAGGGACATGGCAGTATTTACTACCACCTGGGTTAACACAGCTTAGAGAGACTATAGGGACATGGCAGTATTTACTACCACCTGGGTTAACACAGCTAAGAGAGACTATAGGGACATGGCAGTATTTACTACCACCTGGGTTAACACAGCTTAGAGAGACTATAGGGACATGGCAGTATTTACTACCACCTGTGTTAACACAGCTTAGAGAGACTATAGGGACATGGCAGTATTTTCTACCCCACCTGGGTTGACCCAACTCAGAGAGACTATAGGGACATGGCAGTATTTACTACCCCACCTGGGTTAACACAGCTTAGAGAGACTATAGGGACATTGCAGTATTTACTGCCCCACCTGGGTTAACACAGTTTAGAGAGACTATAGGGAAATGGCAGTATTTACTACCCTACCTGGGTTAACACAGCTCAGAGAGACTATAGGGACATGGCAGTATTTACTACCCTACCTGGGTTAATACAGTTCAGAGAGACTATTGGGACATGGCAGTGTTTACTACCACCTGGGTTAACACAGCTTACAGAGACTATAGGGACATGGCAGTATTTACTACCACCTGGGTTAACACAGCTAAGAGAGACTATAGGGAGATGGCAGTATTTACTACCCCACCTGGGTTAACACAGCTCAGAGAGACTATAGGGACATGGCAGTATTTACTACAACCTGGGTTAACACAGCTCAGAGAGACTATAGGGACATGACAGTATTTACTTCCACCTGGGTTAACACAGCTCAGAGAGACTAAAGGGACATGGCAGTATTTACTACCACCTGGGTTAACACAGCTCAGAGAGACTATAGGAACATGGCAGTATTTACTAGCACCTGGGTTAACACAGCATAGAGAGACTATAGGGACATATAAGTATTTACTACCACCTGGGTTAACACTGCTCAGAGAGACTATATGGACATGGCAGTATTTACTACCACCTGGGTTAACACAGCTCAGAGAGACTATAGGGACATGGCAGTCTTTACTGTCATCTGGGTTAACACAGCTCAGAGAGACTAAAGGGACATGGCATTATTTACTACCACCTGGGTTAATACAGTTCAGAGAGACTATTGGGACATGGCAGTGTTTACTACCACCTGGGTTAACAAAGATTACAGAGACTATAGGGACATGGCAGTATTTACTACCACCTGGGTTAACACAGCTCAGAGAGACTATAGGGACATGGCAGTATTTACTACAACCTGGGTTAACACAGCTCAGAGAGACTAACGGGACATGGCGGTATTTACTACCACCTGGGTTAACACAGTTCAGAGAGACTAACGGGACATGGCGGTATTTACTACCACCTGGGTTAACACAGCTCAGAGAGACTATAGGGACATTGCAGTATTTACTACCACCTGGGTTAACACAGCTCAGAGAGACTATAGGGACATGGCAGTGTTTACTACCACCTGGGTTAACACAGCTCAGAGAGACTATAGGGACCAGGCAGTATTTACTACCACACCTGGGTTAACACCGCATAGAGAGACTATAGGGACATGACAATATTTACTATCACACCTGGGTTAACATAGCTTAGAGAGACTATAGGGACATGGTAGTATTTACTACCACCTGGGTTAACACAGCTCAGAGAGACTATAGGGACATTGCAAAATGTACTACCACCTGGGTTAACAGAGCATAGAGAGACTATAGGGACATAGCAGTATTTACTACCACCTGGGTTAACACAGCTCAGAGAGACTATATGGACATGGCAGTATTTACTACCACCTGGGTTAACACAGCTCAGAGAGACTATAGGGATATGGCAGTATTTACTACCACCTGTGTTAATACAGCTCAGAGAGACTAAATGGACATGGCATTATTTACTACCACCTGGGTTAACACAGTTTAGAGAGACTATAGGGACATGGCAGTATTTACTACCACCTGGGTTAACACAGCTCAGAGAGACTATAGGGACATGGCAGTATTTACTACAACCTGGTTAACACAGCTTAGAGAGACTATAGGGACATGGCAGTATTTACTACAACCTGGTTAACACAGCTTAGAGAGACTATAGGGAAATAGCAGTATTTACTACCACCTGGGTTAACACAGCTCAGAGAGACTATATGGACATGGCAGTCTTTACTGTCACCTGGGTTAACACAGCTCAGAGAGACTATAGGGACATGGCAGTCTTTACTGTCACCTGGGTTAACATAGCTTAGAGAGACTATAGGGACATGGTAGTATTTACTACCACCTGGGTTAACACAGCTCAGAGAGACTATAGGGACATTGCAAAATGTACTACCACCTGGGTTAACAGAGCATAGAGAGACTATAGGGACATAGCAGTATTTACTACCACCTGGGTTAACACAGCTCAGAGAGACTATATGGACATGGCAGTATTTACTACCACCTGGGTTAACACAGCTCAGAGAGAATATAGGGATATGGCAGTATTTACTACCACCTGGGTTAACACAGCTCAGAGAGACTAAAGGGACATGGCATTATTTACTACCACCTGGGTTAACACAGTTTAGAGAGACTATAGGGACATGGCAGTATTTACTACCACCTGGGTTAACACAGCTCAGAGAGACTATAGGGACATGGCAGTATTTACTACAACCTGGTTAACACAGCTTAGAGAGACTATAGGGACATGGCAGTATTTACTACAACCTGGTTAACACAGCTTAGAGAGACTATAGGGAAATAGCAGTATTTACTACCACCTGGGTTAACACAGCTCAGAGAGACTATATGGACATGGCAGTCTTTACTGTCACCTGGGTTAACACAGCTCAGAGAGACTATAGGGACATGGCAGTCTTTACTGTCACCTGGGTTAACACAGCTCAGAGAGACTAAAGGGACATGGCAGTATTTACTACCACCTGGGTTAACACAGCTTAGAGAGACTATAGGGACATGGCAGTATTTACTACCACCTGGGTTAACACAGCTAAGAGAGACTATAGGGACATGGCAGTATTTACTACCACCTGGGTTAACACAGCTTAGAGAGACTATAGGGACATGGCAGTATTTACTACCACCTGTGTTAACACAGCTTAGAGAGACTATAGGGACATGGCAGTATTTTCTACCCCACCTGGGTTGACCCAACTCAGAGAGACTATAGGGACATGGCAGTATTTACTACCCCACCTGGGTTAACACAGCTTAGAGAGACTATAGGGACATTGCAGTATTTACTGCCCCACCTGGGTTAACACAGTTTAGAGAGACTATAGGGAAATGGCAGTATTTACTACCCTACCTGGGTTAACACAGCTCAGAGAGACTATAGGGACATGGCAGTATTTACTACCCTACCTGGGTTAATACAGTTCAGAGAGACTATTGGGACATGGCAGTGTTTACTACCACCTGGGTTAACACAGCTCAGAGAGACTATAGGAACATGGCAGTATTTACTAGCACCTGGGTTAACACAGCATAGAGAGACTATAGGGACATATAAGTATTTACTACCACCTGGGTTAACACTGCTCAGAGAGACTATATGGACATGGCAGTATTTACTACCACCTGGGTTAACACAGCTCAGAGAGACTATAGGGACATGGCAGTCTTTACTGTCATCTGGGTTAACACAGCTCAGAGAGACTAAAGGGACATGGCATTATTTACTACCACCTGGGTTAATACAGTTCAGAGAGACTATTGGGACATGGCAGTGTTTACTACCACCTGGGTTAACAAAGCTTACAGAGACTATAGGGACATGGCAGTATTTACTACCACCTGGGTTAACACAGCTCAGAGAGACTATAGGGACATGGCAGTATTTACTACAACCTGGGTTAACACAGCTCAGAGAGACTAACGGGACATGGCGATATTTACTACCACCTGGGTTAACACAGCTCAGAGAGACTAACGGGACATGGCGGTATTTACTACCACCTGGGTTAACACAGCTCAGAGAGACTATAGGGACATTGCAGTATTTACTACCACCTGGGTTAACACAGCTCAGAGAGACTATAGGGACATGGCAGTGTTTACTACCACCTGGGTTAACACAGCTCAGAGAGACTATAGGGACCAGGCAGTATTTACTACCACACCTGGGTTAACACAGCATAGAGAGACTATAGGGACATGACAATATTTACTATCACACCTGGGTTAACATAGCTTAGAGAGACTATAGGGACATGGTAGTATTTACTACCACCTGGGTTAACACAGCTCAGAGAGACTATAGGGACATTGCAAAATGTACTACCACCTGGGTTAACAGAGCATAGAGAGACTATAGGGACATAGCAGTATTTACTACCACCTGGGTTAACACAGCTCAGAGAGACTATATGGACATGGCAGTATTTACTACCACCTGGGTTAACACAGCTCAGAGAGACTATAGGGATATGGCAGTATTTACTACCACCTGGGTTAACACAGCTCAGAGAGACTAAAGGGACATGGCATTATTTACTACCACCTGGGTTAACACAGTTTAGAGAGACTATAGGGACATGGCAGTCTTTACTGTCATCTGGGTTAACACAGCTCAGAGAGACTAAAGGGACATGGCATTATTTACTACCACCTGGGTTAATACAGTTCAGAGAGACTATTGGGACATGGCAGTGTTTACTACCACCTGGGTTAACAAAGCTTACAGAGACTATAGGGACATGGCAGTATTTACTACCACCTGGGTTAACACAGCTCAGAGAGACTATAGGGACATGGCAGTATTTACTACAACCTGGGTTAACACAGCTCAGAGAGACTAACGGGACATGGCGGTATTTACTACCACCTGGGTTAACACAGCTCAGAGAGACTAACGGGACATGGCGGTATTTACTACCACCTGGGTTAACACAGCTCAGAGAGACTATAGGGACATTGCAGTATTTACTACCACCTGGGTTAACACAGCTCAGAGAGACTATAGGGACATGGCAGTGTTTACTACCACCTGGGTTAACACAGCTCAGAGAGACTATAGGGACCAGGCAGTATTTACTACCACACCTGGGTTAACACAGCATAGAGAGACTATAGGGACATGACAATATTTACTATCACACCTGGGTTAACATAGCTTAGAGAGACTATAGGGACATGGTAGTATTTACTACCACCTGGGTTAACACAGCTCAGAGAGACTATAGGGACATTGCAAAATGTACTACCACCTGGGTTAACAGAGCATAGAGAGACTATAGGGACATAACAGTATTTACTACCACCTGGGTTAACACAGCTCAGAGAGACTATATGGACATGGCAGTATTTACTACCACCTGGGTTAACACAGCTCAGAGAGACTATAGGGATATGGCAGTATTTACTACCACCTGGGTTAACACAGCTCAGAGAGACTATAGGGACATGGCAGTATTTACTACCCTACCTGGATTAACACAGCTCAGAGAGACTATAGGGACATGACAGTATTTACTTCCACCTGGGTTAACACAGCTCAGAGAGACTAAAGGGACATGGCAGTATTTACTACCACCTGGGTTAACACAGCTCAGAGAGACTATAGGAACATGTCAGTATTTACTAGCACCTGGGTTAACACAGCATAGAGAGACTATAGGGACATATAAGTATTTACTACCACCTGGGTTAACACTGCTCAGAGAGACTATATGGACATGGCAGTATTTACTACCACCTGGGTTAACACAGCTCAGAGAGACTAAAGGGACATGGCATTATTTACTACCACCTGGGTTAACACAGTTTAGAGAGACTATAGGGACATGGCAGTATTTACTACCACCTGGGTTAACACAGCTCAGAGAGACTATAGGGACATGGCAGTATTTACTACAACCTGGTTAACACAGCTTAGAGAGACTATAGGGACATGGCAGTATTTACTACAACCTGGTTAACACAGCTTAGAGAGACTATAGGGAAATAGCAGTATTTATTACCACCTGGGTTAACACAGCTCAGAGAGACTATATGGACATGGCAGTCTTTACTGTCACCTGGGTTAACACAGCTCAGAGAGACTATAGGGACATGGCAGTCTTTACTGTCACCTGGGTTAACATAGCTTAGAGAGACTATAGGGACATGGTAGTATTTACTACCACCTGGGTTAACACAGCTCAGAGAGACTATAGGGACATTGCAAAATGTACTACCACCTGGGTTAACAGAGCATAGAGAGACTATAGGGACATAGCAGTATTTACTACCACCTGGGTTAACACAGCTCAGAGAGACTATATGGACATGGCAGTATTTACTACCACCTGGGTTAACACAGCTCAGAGAGACTATAGGGATATGGCAGTATTTACTACCACCTGGGTTAACACAGCTCAGAGAGACTATAGGGACATGGCATTATTTACTACCACCTGGGTTAACACAGTTTAGAGAGACTATAGGGACATGGCAGTATTTACTACCACCTGGGTTAACACAGCTCAGAGAGACTATAGGGACATGGCAGTATTTACTACAACCTGGTTAACACAGCTTAGAGAGACTATAGGGACATGGCAGTATTTACTACAACCTGGTTAACACAGCTTAGAGAGACTATAGGGAAATAGCAGTATTTACTACCACCTGGGTTAACACAGCTCAGAGAGACTATATGGACATGGCAGTCTTTACTGTCACCTGGGTTAACACAGCTCAGAGAGACTATAGGGACATGGCAGTCTTTACTGTCACCTGGGTTAACACAGCTCAGAGAGACTATAGGGACATGGCAGTCTTTACTGTCACCTGGGTTAACACAGCTCAGAGAGACTAAAGGGACATGGCATTATTTACTACCACCTGGGTTAATACAGCTTAGAGAGACTATTGGGACATGGCTGTATTTACTACCACCTGGGTTAACACAGCTAAGAGAGACTATAGGGACATGGCAGTATTTACTACCACCTGGGTTAACACAGCTTAGAGAGACTATAGGGACATGGCAGTATTTACTACCACCTGTGTTAACACAGCTTAGAGAGACTATAGGGACATGGCAGTATTTTCTACCCCACCTGGGTTGACACAGCTCAGAGAGACTATAGGGACATGGCAGTATTTACTACCACCTGGGTTAACACAGCTTAGAGAGACTATAGGGACATGGCAGTATTTACTACCCCACCTGGGTTAACACAGCTTAGAGAGACTATAGGGACATGGCAGTATTTACTGCCCCACCTGGGTTAACACAGTTTAGAGAGACTATAGGGAAATGGCAGTATTTACTACCCTACCTGGGTTAACACAGCTCAGAGAGACTATAGGGACATGGCAGTATTTACTACCCTACCTGGGTTAATACAGTTCAGAGAGACTATTGGGACATGGCAGTGTTTACTACCACCTGGGTTAACACAGCTAAGAGAGACTATAGGGAGATGTCAGTATTTACTACCCCACCTGGGTTAACACAGCTCAGAGAGACTATAGGGACATGGCAGTATTTACTACAACCTGGGTTAACACAGCTCAGAGAGACTAACGGGACATGGCGGTATTTACTACCACCTGGGTTAACACAGCTCAGAGAGACTATAGGGACATGGCAGTATTTACTACCACCTGGGTTAACACAGCTCAGAGAGACTATAGGGACATGGCAGTGTTTACTACCACCTGGGTTAACACAGCTCAGAGAGACTATAGGGACCAGGCAGTATTTACTACCACACCTGGGTTAACACAGCATAGAGAGACAATAGGGACATGACAATATTTACTATCACACCTGGGTTAACATAGCTTAGAGAGACTATAGGGACATGGTAGTATTTACTACCACCTGGGTTAACACAGCTCAGAGAGACTATAGGGACATGGCAGTCTTTACTGTCATCTGGGTTAACACAGCTCAGAGAGACTAAAGGGACATGGCATTATTTACTACCACCTGGGTTAATACAGTTCAGAGAGACTATTGGGACATGGCAGTGTTTACTACCACCTGGGTCAACACAGCTTACAGAGACTATAGGGACATGGCAGTATTTACTACCACCTGGGTTAACACAGCTCAGAGAGACTATAGGGACATGGCAGTATTTACTACAACCTGGGTTAACACAGCTCAGAGAGACTAACGGGACATGGCGGTATTTACTACCACCTGGGTTAACACAGCTCAGAGAGACTAACGGGACATGGCGGTATTTACTACCACCTGGGTTAACACAGCTCAGAGAGACTATAGGGACATGGCAGTATTTACTACCACCTGGGTTAACACAGCTCAGAGAGACTATAGGGACATGGCAGTGTTTACTACCACCTGGGTTAACACAGCTCAGAGAGACTATAGGGACCAGGCAATATTTACTACCACACCTGGGTTAACACAGCATAGAGAGACTATAGGGACATGACAATATTTACTATCACACCTGGGTTAACATAGCTTAGAGAGACTATAGGGACATGGTAGTATTTACTACCACCTGGGTTAACACAGCTCAGAGAGACTATAGGGATATGGCAGTATTTACTACCACCTGGGTTAACAAAGCTCAGAGAGACTAAAGGGACATGGCATTATTTACTACCACCTGGGTTAACACAGTTTAGAGAGACTATAGGGACATGGCAGTATTTACTACCACCTGGGTTAATACAGCTTAGAGAGACTATTGGGACATGGCTGTATTTACTACCACCTGGGTTAACACAGCTAAGAGAGACTATAGGGACATGGCAGTATTTACTACCACCTGGGTAAACACAGCTTAGAGAGACTATAGGGACA
Organism: Salmo salar; assembly: GCF_965601325.2. Lineage (NCBI taxonomy): Eukaryota > Metazoa > Chordata > Actinopteri > Salmoniformes > Salmonidae > Salmo > Salmo salar. The sequence goes on from NC_138300.1 coordinate 59,668,578, forward strand.
TGGCAGTATTTACTACCACCTGTGTTAACACAGCTTAGAGAGACTATAGGGACATGGCAGTATTTTCTACCCCACCTGGGTTGACACAGCTCAGAGAGACTATAGGGACATGGCAGTATTTACTACCACCTGGGTTAACACAGCTTAGAGAGACTATAGGGACATGGCAGTATTTACTACCCCACCTGGGTTAACACAGCTTAGAGAGACTATAGGGACATGGCAGTATTTACTGCCCCACCTGGGTTAACACAGTTTAGAGAGACTATAGGGAAATGGCAGTATTTACTACCCTACCTGGGTTAACACAGCTCAGAGAGACTATAGGGACATGGCAGTATTTACTACCTTACCTGGGTTAATACAGTTCAGAGAGACTATTGGGACATGGCAGTGTTTACTACCACCTGGGTTAACACAGCTTACAGAGACTATAGGGACATGGCAGTATTTACTACCACCTGGGTTAACACAGCTAAGAGAGACTATAGGGAGATGGCAGTATTTACTACCCCACCTGGATTAACACAGCTCAGAGAGACTATAGGGACATGGCAGTATTTACTACCACCTGGGTTAACACAGCTTAGAGAGACTATAGGGACATGGCAGTATTTACTACCACACCTGGGTTAACACAGTTTAGAGAGACTATAGGGAAATGGCAGTATTTACTACCCTACCTGGGTTAACACAGCTCAGAGAGACTATAGGGACATGGCAGTATTTACTACCCTACCTGGGTTAATACAGTTCAGAGAGACTATTGGGACATGGCAGTGTTTACTACCACCTGGGTTAACACAGCTTACAGAGACTATAGGGACATGGCAGTATTTACTACCACCTGGGTTAACACAGCTAAGAGAGACTATAGGGAGATGGCAGTATTTACTACCCCACCTGGGTTAACACAGCTCAGAGAGACTATAGGGACATGGCAGTATTTACTACAACCTGGGTTAACACAGCTCAGAGAGACTAACGGGACATGGCGGTATTTACTACCACCTGGGTTAACACAGCTCAGAGAGACTATAGGGACATGGCAGTATTTACTACCACCTGGGTTAACACAGCTCAGAGAGACTATAGGGACATGGCAGTGTTTACTACCACCTGGGTTAACACAGCTCAGAGAGACTATAGGGACCAGGCAGTATTTACTACCACACCTGGGTTAACACAGCATAGAGAGACTATAGGGACATGACAATATTTACTATCACACATGGGTTAACATAGCTTAGAGAGACTATAGGGACATGGTAGTATTTACTACCACCTGGGTTAACACAGCTCAGAGAGACTATAGGGACATGGCAGTCTTTACTGTCATCTGGGTTAACACAGCTCAGAGAGACTAAAGGGACATGGCATTATTTACTACAACCTGGGTTAATACAGTTCAGAGAGACTATTGGGACATGGCAGTGTTTACTACCAACTGGGTTAACACAGCTTACAGAGACTATAGGGACATGGCAGTATTTACTACCACCTGGGTTAACACAGCTCAGAGAGACTATAGGGACATGGCAGTATTTACTACCACCTGGGTTAACACAGCTCAGAGAGACTATAGGGACATGGCAGTGTTTACTACCACCTGGGTTAACACAGCTCAGAGAGACTATAGGGACCAGGCAGTATTTACTACCACACCTGGGTTAACACAGCATAGAGAGACTATAGGGACATGACAATATTTACTATCACACCTGGGTTAACATAGCTTAGAGAGACTATAGGGACATGATAGTATTTACTACCACCTGGGTTAACACAGCTCAGAGAGACTATAGGGACATTGCAAAATGTACTACCACCTGGGTTAACAGAGCATAGAGAGACTATAGGGACATAGCAGTATTTACTACCACCTGGGTTAACACAGCTCAGAGAGACTATAGGGATATGGCAGTATTTACTACCACCTGGGTTAACACAGCTCAGAGAGACTAAAGGGACATGGCATTATTTACTACCACCTGGGTTAACACAGTTTAGAGAGACTATAGGGACATGGCAGTATTTACTACAACCTGGTTAACACAGCTTAGAGAGACTATAGGGAAATAGCAGTATTTACTACCACCTGGGTTAACACAGCTCAGAGAGACTATATGGACATGGCAGTCTTTACTGTCACCTGGGTTAACACAGCTCAGAGAGACTATATGGACATGGCAGTCTTTACTGTCACCTGGGTTAACATAGCTCAGAGAGACTAAAGGGACATGGCATTATTTACTACCACCTGGGTTAATACAGCTTAGAGAGACTATTGGGACATGGCTGTATTTACTACCACCTGGGTTAACACAGCTAAGAGAGACTATAGGGACATGGCAGTATTTACTACCACCTGGGTTAACACAGCTTAGAGAGACTATAGGGACATGGCAGTATTTACTACCACCTGTGTTAACACAGCTTAGAGAGACTATAGGGACATGGCAGTATTTTCTACCCCACCTGGGTTGACACAGCTCAGAGAGACTATAGGGACATGGCAGTATTTACTACCACCTGGGTTAACACAGCTTAGAGAGACTATAGGGACATGGCAGTATTTACTACCCCACCTGGGTTAACACAGCTTAGAGAGACTATAGGGACATGGCAGTATTTACTGCCCCACCTGGGTTAACACAGTTTAGAGAGACTATAGGGAAATGGCAGTATTTACTACCCTACCTGGGTTAACACAGCTCAGAGAGACTATAGGGACATGGCAGTATTTACTACCCTACCTGGGTTAATACAGTTCAGAGAGACTATTGGGACATGGCAGTGTTTACTACCACCTGGGTTAACACAGCTTACAGAGACTATAGGGACATGGCAGTATTTACTACCACCTGGGTTAACACAGCTAAGAGAGACTATAGGGAGATGGCAGTATTTACTACCCCACCTGGGTTAACACAGCTCAGAGAGACTAACGGGACATGGCGGTATTTACTACCACCTGGGTTAACACAGCTCAGAGAGACTATAGGGACATGGCAGTATTTACTACCACCTGGGTTAACACAGCTCAGAGAGACTATAGGGACATGGCAGTGTTTACTACCACCTGGGTTAACACAGCTCAGAGAGACTATAGGGACCAGGCAGTATTTACTACCACACCTGGGTTAACACAGCATAGAGAGACTATAGGGACATGACAATATTTACTATCACACCTGGGTTAACATAGCTTAGAGAGACTATAGGGACATGGTAGTATTTACTACCACCTGGGTTAACACAGCTCAGAGAGACTATAGGGACATGGCAGTCTTTACTGTCATCTGGGTTAACACAGCTCAGAGAGACTAAAGGGACATGGCATTATTTACTACCACCTGGGTTAATACAGTTCAGAGAGACTATTGGGACATGGCAGTGTTTACTACCACCTGGGTCAACACAGCTTACAGAGACTATAGGGACATGGCAGTATTTACTACCACCTGGGTTAACACAGCTCAGAGAGACTATAGGGACATGGCAGTATTTACTACAACCTGGGTTAACACAGCTCAGAGAGACTAATGGGACATGGCGGTATTTACTACCACCTGGGTTAACACAGCTCAGAGAGACTAACGGGACATGGCGGTATTTACTACCACCTGGGTTAACACAGCTCAGAGAGACTATAGGGACATGGCAGTATTTACTACCACCTGGGTTAACACAGCTCAGAGAGACTATAGGGACATGGCAGTGTTTACTACCACCTGGGTTAACACAGCTCAGAGAGACTATAGGGACCAGGCAGTATTTACTACCACACCTGGGTTAACACAGCATAGAGAGACTATAGGGACATGACAATATTTACTATCACACCTGGGTTAACATAGCTTAGAGAGACTATAGGGACATGGTAGTATTTACTACCACCTGGGTTAACACAGCTCAGAGAGACTATAGGGACATTGCAAAATGTACTACCACCTGGGTTAACAGAGCATAGAGAGACTATAGGGACATAGCAGTATTTACTACCACCTGGGTTAACACAGCTCAGAGAGACTATATGGACATGGCAGTATTTACTACCACCTGGGTTAACACAGCTCAGAGAGACTAAAGGGACATGGCATTATTTACTACCACCTGGGTTAACACAGTTTAGAGAGACTATAGGGACATGGCAGTATTTACTACCACCTGGGTTAATACAGCTTAGAGAGACTATTGGGACATGGCTGTATTTACTACCACCTGGGTTAACACAGCTAAGAGAGACTATAGGGACATGGCAGTATTTACTACCACCTGGGTAAACACAGCTTAGAGAGACTATAGGGACATGGCAGTATTTACTACCACCTGTGTTAACACAGCTTAGAGAGACTATAGGGACATGGCAGTATTTTCTACCCCACCTGGGTTGACAAATCTCAGAGAGACTATAGGGACATGGCAGTATTTACTACCACCTGGGTTAACACAGCTTAGAGAGACTATAGGGACATGGCAGTATTTACTACCCCACCTGGGTTAACACAGCTTAGAGAGACTATAGGGACATGGCAGTATTTACTGCCCCACCTGGGTTAACACAGTTTAGAGAGACTATAGGGAAATGGCAGTATTTACTACCCTACCTGGGTTAACACAGCTCAGAGAGACTATAGGGACATGGCAGTATTTACTACCTTACCTGGGTTAATACAGTTCAGAGAGACTATTGGGACATGGCAGTGTTTACTACCACCTGGGTTAACACAGCTTACAGAGACTATAGGGACATGGCAGTATTTACTACCACCTGGGTTAACACAGCTAAGAGAGACTATAGGGAGATGGCAGTATTTACTACCCCACCTGGATTAACACAGCTCAGAGAGACTATAGGGACATGGCAGTATTTACTACCACCTGGGTTAACACAGCTTAGAGAGACTATAGGGACATGGCAGTATTTACTACCCCACATGGGTTAACACAGCTTAGAGAGACTATAGGGACATGGCAGTATTTACTGCCCCACCTGGGTTAACACAGTTTAGAGAGACTATAGGGAAATGGCAGTATTTACTACCCTACCTGGGTTAACACAGCTCAGAGAGACTATAGGGACATGGCAGTATTTACTACCCTACCTGGGTTAATACAGTTCAGAGAGACTATTGGGACATGGCAGTGTTTACTACCACCTGGGTTAACACAGCTTACAGAGACTATAGGGACATGGCAGTATTTACTACCACCTGGGTTAACACAGCTAAGAGAGACTATAGGGAGATTGCAGTATTTACTACCCCACCTGGGTTAACACAGCTCAGAGAGACTATAGGGACATGGCAGTATTTACTACAACCTGGGTTAACACAGCTCAGAGAGACTAACGGGACATGGCGGTATTTACTACCACCTGGGTTAACACAGCTCAGAGAGACTATAGGGACATGGCAGTATTTACTACCACCTGGGTTAACACAGCTCAGAGAGACTATAGGGACATGGCAGTGTTTACTACCACCTGGGTTAACACAGCTCAGAGAGACTATAGGGACCAGGCAGTATTTACTACCACACCTGGGTTAACACAGCATAGAGAGACTATAGGGACATGACAATATTTACTATCACACCTGGGTTAACATAGCTTAGAGAGACTATAGGGACATGGTAGTATTTACTACCACCTGGGTTAACACAGCTCAGAGAGACTATAGGGACATGGCAGTCTTTACTGTCATCTGGGTTAACACAGCTCAGAGAGACTAAAGGGACATGGCATTATTTACTACAACCTGGGTTAATACAGTTCAGAGAGACTATTGGGACATGGCAGTGTTTACTACCAACTGGGTTAACACAGCTTACAGAGACTATAGGGACATGGCAGTATTTACTACCACCTGGGTTAACACAGCTCAGAGAGACTATAGGGACATGGCAGTATTTACTACCACCTGGGTTAACACAGCTCAGAGAGACTATAGGGACATGGCAGTGTTTACTACCACCTGGGTTAACATAGCTCAGAGAGACTATAGGGACCAGGCAGTATTTACTACCACACCTGGGTTAACACAGCATAGAGAGACTATAGGGACATGACAATATTTACTATCACACCTGGGTTAACATAGCTTAGAGAGACTATAGGGACATGATAGTATTTACTACCACCTGGGTTAACACAGCTCAGAGAGACTATAGGGACATTGCAAAATGTACTACCACCTGGGTTAACAGAGCATAGAGAGACTATAGGGATATGGCAGTATTTACTACCACCTGGGTTAACACAGCTCAGAGAGACTAAAGGGACATGGCATTATTTACTACCACCTGGGTTAACACAGTTTAGAGAGACTATAGGGACATGGCAGTATTTACTACAACCTGGTTAACACAGCTTAGAGAGACTATAGGGAAATAGCAGTATTTACTACCACCTGGGTTAACACAGCTCAGAGAGACTATATGGACATGGCAGTCTTTACTGTCACCTGGGTTAACACAGCTCAGAGAGACTATAGGGACATGGCAGTCTTTATTGTCACATGGGTTAACACAGCTCAGAGAGACTAAAGGGACATGGCATTATTTACTACCACCTGGGTTAATACAGCTTAGAGAGACTATTGGGAAATGGCTGTATTTACTACCACCTGGGTTAACACAGCTAAGAGAGACTATAGGGACATGGCAGTATTTACTACCACCTGGGTTAACACAGCTTAGAGAGACTATAGGGACATGGCAGTATTTACTACCACCTGTGTTAACACAGCTTAGAGAGACTATAGGGACATGGCAGTATTTTCTACCCCACCTGGGTTGACACAGCTCAGAGAGACTATAGGGACATGGCAGTATTTACTACCACCTGGGTTAACACAGCTCAGAGAGACTATAGGGACATGGCAGTATTTACTACCACCTGGGTTAACACAGCTCAGAGAGACTATAGGGACATGGCAGTGTTTACTACCACCTGGGTTAACACAGCTCAGAGAGACTATAGGGACCAGGCAGTATTTACTACCACACCTGGGTTAACACAGCATAGAGAGACTATAGGGACATGACAATATTTACTATCACACCTGGGTTAACATAGCTTAGAGAGACTATAGGGACATGGTAGTATTTACTACCACCTGGGTTAACACAGCTCAGAGAGACTATAGGGACATTGCAAAATGTACTACCACCTGGGTTAACAGAGCATAGAGAGACTATAGGGACATAGCAGTATTTACTACCACCTGGGTTAACACAGCTCAGAGAGACTATATGGACATGGCAGTATTTACTACCACCTGGGTTAACACAGCTCAGAGAGACTATAGGGATATGGCAGTATTTACTACCACCTGGGTTAACACAGCTCAGAGAGACTATATGGACATGGCAGTATTTACTACCACCTGGGTTAACACAGCTTACAGAGACTATAGGGACATGGCAGTATTTACTACCACCTGGGTTAACACAGCTCAGAGAGACTATAGGGACATGGCAGTATTTACTACCACCTGGGTTAACACAGCTCAGAGAGACTATAGGGACATGGCAGTGTTTACTACCACCTGGGTTAACATAGCTCAGAGAGACTATAGGGACCAGGCAGTATTTACTACCACACCTGGGTTAACACAGCATAGAGAGACTATAGGGACATGACAATATTTACTATCACACCTGGGTTAACATAGCTTAGAGAGACTATAGGGACATGATAGTATTTACTACCACCTGGGTTAACACAGCTCAGAGAGACTATAGGGACATTGCAAAATGTACTACCACCTGGGTTAACAGAGCATAGAGAGACTATAGGGATATGGCAGTATTTACTACCACCTGGGTTAACACAGCTCAGAGAGACTAAAGGGACATGGCATTATTTACTACCACCTGGGTTAACACAGTTTAGAGAGACTATAGGGACATGGCAGTATTTACTACAACCTGGTTAACACAGCTTAGAGAGACTATAGGGAAATAGCAGTATTTACTACCACCTGGGTTAACACATCTCAGAGAGACTATATGGACATGGCAGTCTTTACTGTCACCTGGGTTAACACAGCTCAGAGAGACTATAGGGACATGGCAGTCTTTATTGTCACATGGGTTAACACAGCTCAGAGAGACTAAAGGGACATGGCATTATTTACTACCACCTGGGTTAATACAGCTTAGAGAGACTATTGGGAAATGGCTGTATTTACTACCACCTGGGTTAACACAGCTAAGAGAGACTATAGGGACATGGCAGTATTTACTACCACCTGGGTTAACACAGCTTAGAGAGACTATAGGGACATGGCAGTATTTACTACCACCTGTGTTAACACAGCTTAGAGAGACTATAGGGACATGGCAGTATTTTCTACCCCACCTGGGTTGACACAGCTCAGAGAGACTATAGGGACATGGCAGTATTTACTACCACCTGGGTTAACACAGCTCAGAGAGACTATAGGGACATGACAGTATTTACTACCACCTGGGTTAACACAGCTCAGAGAGACTATAGGGACATGGCAGTGTTTACTACCACCTGGGTTAACACAGCTCAGAGAGACTATAGGGACCAGGCAGTATTTACTACCACACCTGGGTTAACACAGCATAGAGAGACTATAGGGACATGACAATATTTACTATCACACCTGGGTTAACATAGCTTAGAGAGACTATAGGGACATGGTAGTATTTACTACCACCTGGGTTAACACAGCTCAGAGAGACTATAGGGACATTGCAAAATGTACTACCACCTGGGTTAACAGAGCATAGAGAGACTATAGGGACATAGCAGTATTTACTACCACCTGGGTTAACACAGCTCAGAGAGACTATATGGACATGGCAGTATTTACTACCACCTGGGTTAACACAGCTCAGAGAGACTATAGGGATATGGCAGTATTTACTACCACCTGGGTTAACACAGCTCAGAGAGACTAAAGGGACATGGAATTATTTACTACCACCTGGGTTAACACAGTTTAGAGAGACTATAGGGACATGGCAGTATTTACTACCACCTGGGTTAATACAGCTTAGAGAGACTATTGGGACATGGCTGTATTTACTACCACCTGGGTTAACACAGCTAAGAGAGACTATAGGGACATGGCAGTATTTACTACCACCTGGGTAAACACAGCTTAGAGAGACTATAGGGACATGGCAGTATTTACTACCACCTGTGTTAACACAGCTTAGAGAGACTATAGGGACATGGCAGTATTTTCTACCCCACCTGGGTTGACACAGCTCAGAGAGACTATAGGGACATGGCAGTATTTACTACCACCTGGGTTAACACAGCTTAGAGAGACTATAGGGACATGGCAGTATTTACTACCCCACCTGGGTTAACACAGCTTAGAGAGACTATAGGGACATGGCAGTATTTACTGCCCCACCTGGGTTAACACAGTTTAGAGAGACTATAGGGAAATGGCAGTATTTACTACCCTACCTGGGTTAACACAGCTCAGAGAGACTATAGGGACATGGCAGTATTTACTACCTTACCTGGGTTAATACAGTTCAGAGAGACTATTGGGACATGGCAGTGTTTACTACCACCTGGGTTAACACAGCTTACAGAGACTATAGGGACATGGCAGTATTTACTACCACCTGGGTTAACACAGCTAAGAGAGACTATAGGGAGATGGCAGTATTTACTACCCCACCTGGATTAACACAGCTCAGAGAGACTATAGGGACATGGCAGTATTTACTACCACCTGGGTTAACACAGCTTAGAGAGACTATAGGGACATGGCAGTATTTACTACCCCACCTGGGTTAACACAGCTTAGAGAGACTATAGGGACATGGCAGTATTTACTGCCCCACCTGGGTTAACACAGTTTAGAGAGACTATAGGGAAATGGCAGTATTTACTACCCTACCTGGGTTAACACAGCTCAGAGAGACTATAGGGACATGGCAGTATTTACTACCCTACCTGGGTTAATACAGTTCAGAGAGACTATTGGGACATGGCAGTGTTTACTACCACCTGGGTTAACACAGCTTACAGAGACTATAGGGACATGGCAGTATTTACTACCACCTGGGTTAACACAGCTAAGAGAGACTATAGGGAGATGGCAGTATTTACTACCCCACCTGGGTTAACACAGTTCAGAGAGACTATAGGGACCTGGCAGTATTTACTACAACCTGGGTTAACACAGCTCAGAGAGACTATAGGGACATGGCAGTATTTACTACCACCTGGGTTAACACAGCTCAGAGAGACTATAGGGACATGGCAGTGTTTACTACCACCTGGGTTAACACAGCTCAGAGAGACTATAGGGACCAGGCAGTATTTACTACCACACCTGGGTTAACACAGCATAGAGAGACTATAGGGACATGACAATATTTACTATCACACCTGGGTTAACATAGCTTAGAGAGACTATAGGGACATGGTAGTATTTACTACCACCTGGGTTAACACAGCTCAGAGAGACTATAGGGACATGGCAGTCTTTACTGTCATCTGGGTTAACACAGCTCAGAGAGACTAAAGGGACATGGCATTATTTACTACAACCTGGGTTAATACAGTTCAGAGAGACTATTGGGACATGGCAGTGTTTACTACCAACTGGGTTAACACAGCTTACAGAGACTATAGCGACATGGCAGTATTTACTACCACCTGGGTTAACACAGCTCAGAGAGACTATAGGGACATGGCAGTATTTACTACCACCTGGGTTAACACAGCTCAGAGAGACTATAGGGACATGGCAGTGTTTACTACCACCTGGGTTAACATAGCTCAGAGAGACTATAGGGACCAGGCATTATTTACTACCACACCTGGGTTAACACAGCATAGAGAGACTATAGGGACATGACAATATTTACTATCACACCTGGGTTAACATAGCTTAGAGAGACTATAGGGACATGATAGTATTTACTACCACCTGGGTTAACACAGCTCAGAGAGACTATAGGGACATTGCAAAATGTACTACCACCTGGGTTAACAGAGCATAGAGAGACTATAGGGATATGGCAGTATTTACTACCACCTGGGTTAACACAGCTCAGAGAGACTAAAGGGACATGGCATTATTTACTACCACCTGGGTTAACACAGTTTAGAGAGACTATAGGGACATGGCAGTATTTACTACAACCTGGTTAACACAGCTTAGAGAGACTATAGGGAAATAGCAGTATTTACTACCACCTGGGTTAACACAGCTCAGAGAGACTATATGGACATGGCAGTCTTTACTGTCACCTGGGTTAACACAGCTCAGAGAGACTATAGGGACATGGCAGTCTTTATTGTCACATGGGTTAACACAGCTCAGAGAGACTAAAGGGACATGGCATTATTTACTACCACCTGGGTTAATACAGCTTAGAGAGACTATTGGGAAATGGCTGTATTTACTACCACCTGGGTTAACACAGCTAAGAGAGACTATAGGGACATGGCAGTATTTACTACCACCTGGGTTAACACAGCTTAGAGAGACTATAGGGACATGGCAGTATTTACTACCACCTGTGTTAACACAGCTTAGAGAGACTATAGGGACATGGCAGTATTTTCTACCCCACCTGGGTTGACACAGCTCAGAGAGACTATAGGGACATGGCAGTATTTACTACCACCTGGGTTAACACAGCTTAGAGAGACTATAGGGACATGGCAGTATTTACTACCCCACCTGGGTTAACACAGCTTAGAGAGACTATAGGGACATGGCAGTATTTACTGCCCCACCTGGGTTAACACAGTTTAGAGAGACTATAGGGAAATGGCAGTATTTACTACCCTACCTGGGTTAACACAGCTCAGAGAGACTATAGGGACATGGCAGTATTTACTACCCTACCTGGGTTAATACAGTTCAGAGAGACTATTGGGACATGGCAGTGTTTACTACCACCTGGGTTAACACAGCTTACAGAGACTATAGGGACATGGCAGTATTTACTACCACCTGGGTTAACACAGCTAAGAGAGACTATAGGGAGATGGCAGTATTTACTACCCCACCTGGGTTAACACAGCTCAGAGAGACTATAGGGACATGGCAGTATTTACTACAACCTGGGTTAACACAGCTCAAAGAGACTAACGGGACATGGCGGTATTTACTACCCCACCTGGGTTGACACAGCTCAGAGAAACTATAGGGACATGGCAGTATTTACTACCACCTGGGTTAACACAGTTTAGAGAGTCTATAGGGACATGGCAGTATTTACTACCCCACCTGGGTTAACACATCATAGAGAGACTATAGGGACATAGCAGTATTTACTACCACCTGGGTTAACACAGCTCAGAGAGACAATATGGACATGGCAGTATTTACTACCACCTGGGTTAACACAGCTTAGAGAGACTATAGGGACATGGCAGTATTTACTACCACCTGGGTTAACACAGCTCAGAGAGACTATAGGGACATGGCAGTATTTACTACAACCTGGTTAACACAGCTTAGAGAGACTATAGGGACATGGCAGTATTTACTACAACCTGGTTAACACAGCTTAGAGAGACTATAGGGAAATAGCAGTATTTACTACCACCTGGGTTAACACAGCTCAGAGAGACTATATGGACATGGCAGTCTTTACTGTCACCTGGGTTAACACAGCTCAGAGAGACTATAGGGACATGGCAGTCTTTACTGTCACCTGGGTTAACACAGCTCAGAGAGACTAAAGGGACATGGCATTATTTACTACCACCTGGGTTAATACAGCTTAGAGAGACTATTGGGAAATGGCTGTATTTACTACCACCTCGGTTAACACAGCTAAGAGAGACTATAGGGACATGGCAGTATTTACTACCACCTGGGTTAACACAGCTTAGAGAGACTATAGGGACATGGCAGTATTTACTACCACCTGTGTTAACACAGCTTAGAGAGACTATAGGGACATGGCAGTATTTTCTACCCCACCTGGGTTGACACAGCTCAGAGAGACTATAGGGACATGGCAGTATTTACTACCACCTGGGTTAACACAGCTTAGAGAGACTATAGGGACATGGCAGTATTTACTACCCCACCTGGGTTAACACAGCTTAGAGAGACTATAGGGACATGGCAGGATTTACTGCCCCACCTGGGTTAACACAGTTTAGAGAGACTATAGGGAAATGGCAGTATTTACTACCCTACCTGGGTAAACACAGCTCAGAGAGACTATAGGGACATGGCAGTATTTACTACCCTACCTGGGTTAATACAGTTCAGAGAGACTATTGGGACATGGCAGTGTTTACTACCACCTGGGTTAACACAGCTTACAGAGACTATAGGGACATGGCAGTATTTACTACCACCTGGGTTAACACAGCTAAGAGAGACTATAGGGAGATGGCAGTATTTACTACCCCACCTAGGTTAACACAGCTCAGAGAGACTATAGGGACATGGCAGTATTTACTACAACCTGGGTTAACACAGGTCAGAGAGACTAACGGGACATGGCGGTATTTACTACCACCTGGGTTAACACAGCTCAGAGAGACTATAGGGACATGGCAGTATTTACTACCACCTGGGTTAACACAGCTCAGAGAGACTATAGGGACATGGCAGTGTTTACTACCACCTGGGTTAACACAGCTCAGAGAGACTATAGGGACCAGGCAGTATTTACTACCACACCTGGGTTAACACAGCATAGAGAGACTATAGGGACATGACAATATTTACTATCACACCTGGGTTAACATAGCTTAGAGAGACTATAGGGACATGGTAGTATTTACTACCACCTGGGTTAACACAGCTCAGAGAGACAATAGGGACATTGCAGTATTTACTACCACCTGGGTTAACAGAGCATAGAGAGACTATAGGGACATAGCAGTATTTACTACCACCTGGGTTAACACAGCTCAGAGAGACTATATGGACATAGCAGTATTTACTACCACCTGGGTTAACACAGCTCAGAGAGACTATAGGGATATGGCAGTATTTTCTACCCCACCTGGGTTGACACAGCTCAAAGAAACTATAGGGACATGGCAGTATTTACTACCACCTGGGTTAACACAGTTTAGAGAGTCTATAGGGACATGGCAGTATTTACTACCCCACCTGGGTTAACACATCATAGAGAGACTATAGGGACATAGCAGTATTTACTACCACCTGGGTTAACACAGCTCAGAGAGACAATATGGACATGGCAGTATTTACTACCACCTGGGTTAACACAGCTTAGAGAGACTATAGGGACATGGCAGTATTTACTACCACCTGGGTTAACACAGCTCAGAGAGACTATAGGGACATGGCAGTATTTACTACAACCTGGTTAACACAGCTTAGAGAGACTATAGGGACATGGCAGTATTTACTACAACCTGGTTAACACAGCTTAGAGAGACTATAGGGAAATAGCAGTATTTACTACCACCTGGGTTAACACAGCTCAGACAGACTATATGGACATGGCAGTCTTTACTGTCACCTGGGTTAACACAGCTCAGAGAGACTATAGGGACATGGCAGTCTTTACTGTCACCTGGGTTAACACAGCTCAGAGAGACTAAAGGGACATGGCATTATTTACTACCACCTGGATTAATACAGCTTAGAGAGACTATTGGGAAATGGCTGTATTTACTACCACCTGGGTTAACACAGCTAAGAGAGACTATAGGGACATGGCAGTATTTACTACCACCTGGGTTAACACAGCTTAGAGAGACTATAGGGACATGGCAGTATTTACTACCACCTGTGTTAACACAGCTTAGAGAGACTATAGGGACATGGCAGTATTTTCTACCCCACCTGGGTTGACACAGCTCAGAGAGACTATAGGGACATGGCAGTATTTACTACCACCTGGGTTAACACAGCTTAGAGAGACTATAGGGACATGGCAGTATTTACTACCCCACCTGGGTTAACACAGCTTAGAGAGACTATAGGGACATGGCAGTATTTACTGCCCCACCTGGGTTAACACAGTTTAGAGAGACTATAGGGAAATGGCAGTATTTACTACCCTACCTGGGTTAACACAGCTCAGAGAGACTATAGGGACATGGCAGTATTTACTACCCTACCTGGGTTAATACAGTTCAGAGAGACCATTGGGACATGGCAGTGTTTACTACCACCTGGGTTAACACAGCTTACAGAGACTATAGGGACATGGCAGTATTTACTACCACCTGGGTTAACACAGCTAAGAGAGACTATAGGGAGATGGCAGTATTTACTACCCCACCTGGGTTAACACAGCTCAGAGAGACTATAGGGACATGGCAGTATTTACTACAACCTGGGTTAACACAGCTCAGAGAGACTAACGGGACATGGCGGTATTTACTACCACCTGGGTTAACACAGCTCAGAGAGACTATAGGGACATGGCAGTATTTACTACCACCTGGGTTAACACAGCTCAGAGAGACTATAGGGACATGGCAGTGTTTACTACCACCTGGGTTAACACAGCTCAGAGAGACTATAGGGACCAGGCAGTATTTACTACCACACCTGGGTTAACACAGCATAGAGAGACTATAGGGACATGACAATATTTACTATCACACCTGGGTTAACATAGCTTAGAGAGACTATAGGGACATGGTAGTATTTACTACCACCTGGGTTAACACAGTTTAGAGAGTCTATAGGGACATGGCAGTATTTACTACCCCACCTGGGTTAACACATCATAGAGAGACTATAGGGACATAGCAGTATTTACTACCACCTGGGTTAACACAGCTCAGAGAGACAATATGGACATGGCAGTATTTACTACCACCTGGGTTAACAGAGCATAGAGAGACTATAGGGAAATAGCAGTATATACTACCACCTGGGTTAACAAAGCTCAGAGAGACTAAAGGGACATGGCAGTATTTACTACCACCTGGGTTAACACAGCTTAGAGAGACTATAGGGACATGGCAGTATTTACTACCACCTGTGTTAACACAGCTTAGAGAGACTATAGGGACATGGCAGTATTTTCTACCCCACCTGGGTTGACACAGCTCAGAGAGACTATAGGGACATGGCAGTATTTACTACAACCTGGTTAACACAGCTTAGAGAGACTATAGGGAAATAGCAGTATTTACTACCACCTGGGTTAACACAGCTCAGAGAGACTATATGGACATGGCAGTCTTTACTGTCACCTGGGTTAACACAGCTCAGAGAGACTATAGGGACATGGCAGTCTTTACTGTCACCTGGGTTAACACAGCTCAGAGAGACTAAAGGGACATGGCATTATTTACTACCACCTGGGTTAATACAGCTTAGAGAGACTATTGGGACATGGCTGTATTTACTACCACCTGGGTTAACACAGCTAAGAGAGACTATAGGGACATGGCAGTATTTACTACCACCTGGGTTAACACAGCTTAGAGAGACTATAGGGACATGGCAGTATTTACTACCACCTGTGTTAACACAGCTTAGAGAGACTATAGGGACATGGCAGTATTTTCTACCCCACCTGGGTTGACACAGCTCAGAGAGACTATAGGGACATGGCAGTATTTACTACCACCTGGGTTAACACAGCTTAGAGAGACTATAGGGACATGGCAGTATTTACTACCCCACCTGGGTTAACACAGCTTAGAGAGACTATAGGGACATGGCAGTATTTACTGCCCCACCTGGGTTAACACAGTTTAGAGAGACTATAGGGAAATGGCAGTATCTACTACCCTACCTGGGTTAACACAGCTCAGAGAGACTATAGGCACATGGCAGTATTTACTACCCTACCTGGGTTAATACAGTTCAGAGAGACTATTGGGACATGGCAGTGTTTACTACCACCTGGGTTAACACAGCTTACAGAGACTATAGGGACATGGCAGTATTTACTACCACCTGGGTTAACACAGCTAAGAGAGACTATAGGGAGATGGCAGTATTTACTACCCCACCTGGGTTAACACAGCTCAGAGAGACTATAGGGACATGGCAGTATTTACTACAACCTGGGTTAACACAGCTCAGAGAGACTAACGGGACATGGCGGTATTTACTACCACCTGGGTTAACACAGCTCAGAGAGACTATAGGGACATGGCAGTATTTACTACCACCTGGGTTAACACAGCTCAGAGAGACTATAGGGACATGGCAGTGTTTACTACCACCTGGGTTAACACAGCTCAGAGAGACTATAGGGACCAGGCAGTATTTACTACCACACCTGGGTTAACACAGCATAGAGAGACTATAGGGACATGACAATATTTACTATTACACCTGGGTTAACATAGCTTAGAGAGACTAAAGGGACATGGTAGTATTTACTACCACCTGGGTTAACACAGCTCAGAGAGACTATAGGGACATTGCAGTATTTACTACCACCTGGGTTAACAGAGCATAGAGAGACTATAGGGACATAGCAGTATTTACTACCACCTGGGTTAACACAGCTCAGAGAGACTATATGGACATGGCAGTATTTGCTACCACCTGGGTTAACGCAGCTCAGAGAGACTATAGGGATATGGCAGTATTTTCTACCCCACCTGGGTTGACACAGCTCAGAGAGACTATAGGGACATGGCAGTATTTACTACCACCTGGGTTAACACAGTTTAGAGAGTCTATAGGGACATGGCAGTATTTACTACCCCACCTGGGTTAACACATCATAGAGAGACTATAGGGACATAGCAGTATTTACTACCACCTGGGTTAACACAGCTCAGAGAGACAATATGGACATGGCAGTATTTACTACCACCTGGGTTAACACAGCTCAGAGATACTATAGGGACATGGCAGTATTTACTACCACCTGGGTTAACAGAGCATAGAGAGACTATAGGGAAATAGCAGTATATACTACCACCTGGGTTAACACAGCTCAGAGAGACTATAGGGACATGGCAGTATTTACTACCCCACCTTGGTTAACACAGCTTAGAGAGACTAAAGGGACATGGCATTATTTACTACCACCTGGGTTAACACAGCTTAGAGAGACTATAGGGACATGGCAGTATTTACATAGGGACATGGCAGTATTTACTACCACCTCGGTTAACACAGCTCAGAGAGACTATAGGGACATGGCAGTATTTACTAACCTACCTGGGTTAATACAGTTCAGAGAGACTATTGGGACATGACAGTGTTTACTACCACCTGGGTTAACACAGCTTACAGAGACTATAGGGACATGGCAGTATTTACTACCACCTGGGTTAACACAGCTAAGAGAGACTATAGGGAGATGGCAGTATTTACTACCCCACCTGGGTTAACACAGCTCAGAGAGACTATAGGGACATGGCAGTATTTACTACCACCTGGGTTAACACAGCTTAGAGAGACTATAGGGACATGGCAGTATTTACTACCCCACCTGGGTTAACACAGCTTAGAGAGACTATAGGGACATGGCAGTATTTACTGCCCCACCTGGGTTAACACAGCTCAGAGAGACTATAGGGACATGGCAGTATTTACTACCACCTGGGTTAACACAGCTTAGAGAGACTATAGGGACATGGCAGTATTTACTACCCTACCTGGGTTAACACAGCTCAGAGAGACTATAGGGACATGACAGTATTTACTTCCACCTGGGTTAACACAGCTCAGAGGGACTAAAGGGACATGGCAGTATTTACTACCACCTGGGTTAACACAGCTCAGAGAGACTATAGGAACATGGCAGTATTTACTAGCACCTGGGTTAACACAGCATAGAGAGACTATAGGGACCAGGCAGTATTTACTACCACACCTGGGTTAACACAGCATAGAGAGACTATAGGGACATGACAATATTTACTATCACACCTGGGTTAACATAGCTTAGAGATACTATAGGGACATTGCAGTATTTACTACCACCTGGGTTAACACTGCTCAGAGTGACTATATGGACATGGCAGTATTTACTACCACCTGGGTTAACACAGCTCAGAGAGACTATAGGGACATGGCAGTATTTACTACCCCACCTGGGTTAACACAGCTTAGAGAGACTATAGGGACATGGCAGTATTTACTGCCCCACCTGGGTTAACACAGCTCAGAGAGACTATAGGGACATGGCAGTATTTACTACCCTACCTGGGTTAACACAGCTCAGAGAGACTATAGGGACATGGCAGTATTTACTACCCCACCTGGGTTAACCCAGCTCAGAGAGACTATAGGGACATGGCAGTATTTACTACCACCTGGGTTAACACAGCTTAGAGAGACTATAGGGACATTGCAGTATTTACTGCCCAAACCTGGGTTAACACAGCTCAGAGAGACTAACAGGACATGGCGGTATTTACTACCACCTGGGTTAACACAGCTCAGAGAGACTATAGGCACATGGCAGTATTTACTACCACCTGGGTTAACACAGCTCAGAGAGACTATAGGGACATGGCAGTGTTTACTACCACCTGGGTTAACACAGCTCAGAGAGACTATAGGGACCAGGCAGTATTTACTACCACACCTGGGTTAACACAGCATAGAGAGACTATAGGGACATGACAATATTTACTATCACACCTGGGTTAACATAGCTTAGAGAGACTATAGGGACATGGTAGTATTTACTACCACCTGGGTTAACACAGCTCAGAGAGACTATAGGGACATTGCAGTATTTACTACCACCTGGGTTAACAGAGCATAGAGAGACTATAGGGACATAGCAGTATTTACTACCACCTTGGTTAACACAGCTCAGAGAGACTATATGGACATGGCAGTATTTACTACCACCTGGGTTAACACAGCTCAGAGAGACTATAGGGACATGGCAGTATTTACTACCACCTGGGTTAACACAGTTTAGAGAGTCTATAGGGACATGGCAGTATTTACTACAAGACCTGGGTTAACACAGCTCAGAGAGACTATAGGGACATGGCAGTATTTACTACAACCTGGGTTAACACAGCTCAGAGAGACTAACGGGACATGGCGGTATTTACTACCACCTGGGTTAACACAGCTCAGAGAGACTATAGGGACATGGCAGTATTTACTACCACCTGGGTTAACACAGCTCAGAGAGACTATAGGCACATGGCAGTATTTACTACCACCTGGGTTAACACATCATAGAGAGACTATAGGGACATAGCAGTATTTACTACCACCTGGGTTAACACAGCTCAGAGAGACAATATGGACATGGCAGTATTTACTACCACCTGGGTTAACACAGCTCAGAGAGACTATAGGGACATGGCAGTATTTACTACCCCACCTTGGTTAACACAGCTTAGAGAGACTAAAGGGACATGGCATTATTTACTACCACCTGGGTTAACACAGCTTAGAGAGACTATAGGGAAATGGTAGTATTTACTACCACCTGGGTTAACACAGCTCAGAGAGACTATAGGGACATGGTAGTATTTACTACCACCTGGGTTAACACAGCTTAGAGAGACAATAGGGACATGGCAGTATTTACTACCACCTGGGTTAACACAGCTTAGAGAGACTATAGGGACATGGCAGTATTTACTACCCCACCTGGGTTAACACAGCTTAGAGAGACTATAGGGACATGGCAGTATTTACTACCCCACCTGGGTTAACCCAGCTCAGAGAGACTATAGGGACATGGCAGTATTTACTACCACCTGGGTTAACACAGCTTAGAGAGACTATAGGGACATGGTAGTATTTACTACCCCACCTGGGTTAACACAGCTTAGAGAGACTATAGGGACATGGCAGTATTTACTGCCCCACCTGGGTTAACACAGCTCAGAGAGACTATAGGGACATGGCAGTATTTACTACCACCTGGGTTAACACAGCTTAGAGAGACTATAGGGACATGGCAGTATTTACTATCCTACCTGGGTTAACACAGCTCAGAGAGACTATAGGGACATGACAGTATTTACTTCCACCTGGGTTAACACAGCTCAGAGGGACTAAAGGGACATGGCATTATTTACTACCACCTGGGTTAACACAGCTCAGAGAGACTATAGGAACATGGCAGTATTTACTAGCACCTGGGTTAACACAGCATAGAGAGACTATAGGGACATAGAAGTATTTACTACCACCTGGGTTAACACTGCTCAGAGAGACTATATGGACATGGCAGTATTTACTACCACCTGGGTTAACACAGCTCAGAGAGACTATAGGGACATGGCAGTATTTACTACAACCTGGGTTAACACAGCTCAGATAGACTAACGGGACATGGCGGTATTTACTACCACCTGGGTTAACACAGCTCAGAGAGACTATAGGGACATGGCAGTATTTACTACCACCTGGGTTAACACAGCTCAGAAAGACTATAGGGACATGGCAGTGTTTACTACCACCTGGGTTAACACAGCTCAGAGAGACTATAGGGACCAGGCAGTATTTACTACCACACCTGGGTTAACATAGCTTAGAGAGACTATAGGGACATTGCAGTATTTACTACCACCTGGGTTAACACAGCTCAGAGAGACTATAGGGACATTGCAGTATTTACTACCACCTGGGTTAACAGAGCATAGAGAGACTATAGGGACATAGCAGTATTTACTACCACCTGGGTTAACACAGCTCAGAGAGACTATATGGACATGGCAGTATTTGCTACCACCTGGGTTAACGCAGCTCAGAGAGACTATAGGGATATGGCAGTATTTTCTACCCCACCTGGGTTGACACAGCTCAGAGAGACTATAGGGACATGGCAGTATTTACTACCACCTGGGTTAACACAGTTTAGAGAGTCTATAGGGACATGGCAGTATTTACTACCCCACCTGGGTTAACACATCATAGAGAGACAATAGGGACATAGCAGTATTTACTACCACCTGGGTTAACACAGCTCAGAGAGACAATATGGACATGGCAGTATTTACTACCACCTGGGTTAACACAGCTCAGAGATACTATAGGGACATGGCAGTATTTACTACCACCTGGGTTAACAGAGCATAGAGAGACTATAGGGAAATAGCAGTATATACTACCACCTGGGTTAACACAGCTCAGAGAGACTATAGGGACATGGCAGTATTTACTACCCCACCTTGGTTAACACAGCTTAGAGAGACTAAAGGGACATGGCATTATTTACTACCACCTGGGTTAACACAGCTTAGAGAGACTATAGGGACATGGCAGTATTTACATAGGGACATGGCAGTATTTACTACCACCTCGGTTAACACAGCTCAGAGAGACTATAGGGACATGGCAGTATTTACTAACCTACCTGGGTTAATACAGTTCAGAGAGACTATTGGGACATGACAGTGTTTACTACCACCTGGGTTAACACAGCTTACAGAGACTATAGGGACATGGCAGTATTTACTACCACCTGGGTTAACACAGCTAAGAGAGACTATAGGGAGATGGCAGTATTTACTACCCCACCTGGGTTAACACAGCTCAGAGAGACTATAGGGACATGGCAGTATTTACTACCACCTGGGTTAACACAGCTTAGAGAGACTATAGGGACATGGCAGTATTTACTACCCCACCTGGGTTAACACAGCTTAGAGAGACTATAGGGACATGGCAGTATTTACTGCCCCACCTGGGTTAACACAGCTCAGAGAGACTATAGGGACATGGC
This sequence comes from Salmo salar, assembly GCF_965601325.2. Lineage (NCBI taxonomy): Eukaryota > Metazoa > Chordata > Actinopteri > Salmoniformes > Salmonidae > Salmo > Salmo salar. Next base: position 59,691,180 of record NC_138300.1, read on the forward strand.
AGTATTTACTACCACCTGGGTTAACACAGCTTAGAGAGACTATAGGGACATGGCAGTATTTACTACCCTACCTGGGTTAACACAGCTCAGAGAGACTATAGGGACATGACAGTATTTACTTCCACCTGGGTTAACACAGCTCAGAGGGACTAAAGGGACATGGCAGTATTTACTACCACCTGGGTTAACACAGCTCAGAGAGACTATAGGAACATGGCAGTATTTACTAGCACCTGGGTTAACACAGCATAGAGAGACTATAGGGACCAGGCAGTATTTACTACCACACCTGGGTTAACACAGCATAGAGAGACTATAGGGACATGACAATATTTACTATCACACCTGGGTTAACATAGCTTAGAGAGACTATAGGGACATTGCAGTATTTACTACCACTTGGGTTAACACTGCTCAGAGTGACTATATGGACATGGCAGTATTTACTACCACCTGGGTTAACACAGCTCAGAGAGACTATAGGGACATGGCAGTATTTACTACCCCACCTGGGTTAACACAGCTTAGAGAGACTATAGGGACATGGCAGTATTTACTGCCCCACCTGGGTTAACACAGCTCAGAGAGACTATAGGTATATGGCAGTATTTACTACCCTACCTGGGTTAACACAGCTCAGAGAGACTATAGGGACATGGCAGTATTTACTACCCCACCTGGGTTAACCCAGCTCAGAGAGACTATAGGGACATGGCAGTATTTACTACCACCTGGGTTAACACAGCTTAGAGAGACTATAGGGACATTGCAGTATTTACTGCCCAAACCTGGGTTAACACAGCTCAGAGAGACTATAGGGACATGGCAGTATTTACTACCACCTGGGTTAACACAGCTTAGAGAGACTATAGGGACATGGCAGTATTTACTACCCTTCCTGGGTTAACACAGCTCAGAGAGACTATAGGGACATGACAGTATTTACTTCCACCTGGGTTAACACAGCTCAGAGAGACCAAAGGGACATGGCAGTATTTACTACCACCTGGGTTAACACAGCTCAGAGAGACCATAGGAACATGGCAGAATTTACTAGCACCTGGGTTAACACAGCATAGAGAGACTATAGGGACATGGCAGTATTTACTACCACCTGGGTTAACACAGCTCAGAGAGACTATAGGGACATGGCAGTATTTACTACAACCTGGGTTAACACAGCTCAGAGAGACTAACGGGACATGGCGGTATTTACTACCACCTGGGTTAACACAGCTCAGAGAGACTATAGGCACATGGCAGTATTTACTACCACCTGGGTTAACACAGCTCAGAGAGACTATAGGGACATGGCAGTGTTTACTACCACCTGGGTTAACACAGCTCAGAGAGACTATAGGGACCAGGCAGTATTTACTATCACACCTGGGTTAACACAGCATAGAGAGACTATAGGGACATGACAATATTTACTATCACACCTGGGTTAACATAGCTTAGAGAGACTATAGGGACATGGTAGTATTTACTACCACCTGGGTTAACACAGCTCAGAGAGACTATAGGGACATTGCAGTATTTACTACCACCTGGGTTAACAGAGCATAGAGAGACTATAGGGACATAGCAGTATTTACTACCACCTTGGTTAACACAGCTCAGAGAGACTATATGGACATGGCAGTATTTACTACCACCTGGGTTAACACAGCTCAGAGAGACTATAGGGACATGGCAGTATTTACTACCACCTGGGTTAACACAGTTTAGAGAGTCTATAGGGACATGGCAGTATTTACTACAAGACCTGGGTTAACACAGATCAGAGAGACTATAGGGACATGGCAGTATTTACTACAACCTGGGTTAACACAGCTCAGAGAGACTAACGGGACATGGCGGTATTTACTACCACCTGGGTTAACACAGCTCAGAGAGACTATAGGGACATGGCAGTATTTACTACCACCTGGGTTAACACAGCTCAGAGAGACTATAGGCACATGGCAGTATTTACTACCACCTGGGTTAACACATCATAGAGAGACTATAGGGACATAGCAGTATTTACTACCACCTGGGTTAACACAGCTCAGAGAGACAATATGGACATGGCAGTATTTACTACCACCTGGGTTAACACAGCTTAGAGAGACAATAGGGACATGGCAGTATTTACTACCACCTGGGTTAACACAGCTTAGAGAGACTATAGGGACATGGCAGTATTTACTACCCCACCTGGGTTAACACAGCTTAGAGAGACTATAGGGACATGGCAGTATTTACATAGGGACATGGCAGTATTTACTACCACCTGGGTTAACACAGCTCAGAGAGACTATAGGGACATGGTAGTATTTACTACCACCTGGGTTAACACAGCTCAGAGAGACTATAGGGACATTGCAGTATTTACTACCACCTGGGTTAACAGAGCATAGAGAGACTATAGGGACATAGCAGTATTTACTACCACCTTGGTTAACACAGCTCAGAGAGACTATATGGACATGGCAGTATTTACTACCACCTGGGTTAACACAGCTCAGAGAGTCTATAGGGACATGGCAGTATTTACTACAAGACCTGGGTTAACACAGATCAGAGAGACTATAGGGACATGGCAGTATTTACTACAACCTGGGTTAACACAGCTCAGAGAGACTAACGGGACATGGCGGTATTTACTACCACCTGGGTTAACACAGCTCAGAGAGACTATAGGGACATGGCAGTATTTACTACCACCTGGGTTAACACAGCTCAGAGAGACTATAGGCACATGGCAGTATTTACTACCACCTGGGTTAACACATCATAGAGAGACTATAGGTACATAGCAGTATTTACTACCACCTGGGTTAACACAGCTCAGAGAGACAATATGGACATGGCAGTATTTACTACCACCTGGGTTAACACAGCTTAGAGAGACAATAGGGACATGGCAGTATTTACTACCACCTGGGTTAACACAGCTTAGAGAGACTATAGGGACATGGCAGTATTTACTACCCCACCTGGGTTAACACAGCTTAGAGAGACTATAGGGACATGGCAGTATTTACATAGGGACATGGCAGTATTTACTACCACCTGGGTTAACACAGCTCAGAGAGACTATATGGACATGGTAGTATTTACTACCACCTGGGTTAACACAGCTTAGAGAGACAATAGGGACATGGCAGTATTTACTACCACCTGGGTTAACACAGCTTAGAGAGACTATAGGGACATGGCAGTATTTACTACCCCACCTGGGTTAACACAGCTTAGAGAGACTATAGGGACATGGCAGTATTTACTACCCCACCTGGGTTAACCCAGCTCAGAGAGACTATAGGGACATGGCAGTATTTACTACCACCTGGGTTAACACAGCTTAGAGAGACTATAGGGACATGGCAGTATTTACTACCCCACCTGGGTTAACACAGCTTAGAGAGACTATAGGGACATGGCAGTATTTACTGCCCCACCTGGGTTAACACAGCTCAGAGAGACTATAGGGACATGGCAGTATTTACTACCACCTGGGTTAACACAGCTTAGAGAGACTATAGGGACATGGCAGTATTTACTACCCTACCTGGGTTAACACAGCTCAGAGAGACTATAGGGACATGACAGTATTTACTTCCACCTGGGTTAACACATGCTCAGAGAGACTATAGTGGACATGGCAGTATTTACTACCACCTTGGGTTAACACAGCTCAGAGAGACTATAGGGACCTGGCAGTATTTACTACAACCTGGGTTAACACAGCTCAGATAGACTAACGGGACATGGCGGTATTTACTACCACCTGGGTTAACACAGCTCAGAGAGACTATAGGGACATGGCAGTATTTACTACCACCTGGGTTAACACAGCTCAGAGAGACTATAGGGACATGGCAGTGTTTACTACCACCTGGGTTAACACAGCTCAGAGAGACTATAGGGACCAGGCAGTATTTACTACCACACCTGGGTTAACATAGCTTAGAGAGACTATAGGGACATTGCAGTATTTACAACCACCTGGGTTAACACTGCTCAGAGAGACTATATGGACATGGCAGTATTTACTACCCCACCTGGGTTAACACAGCTTAGAGAGACTATAGGGACATGGCAGTATTTACTGCCCCACCTGGGTTAACACAGCTCAGAGAGACTATAGGGACATGGCAGTATTTACTGCCCCACCTGGGTTAACACAGCTCAGAGAGACTATAGGGACATGGCAGTATTTACTACAACCTGGGTTAACACAGCTCAGAGAGACTAACGGGACATGGCGGTATTTACTACCACCTGGGTTAACACAGCTCAGAGAGACTATAGGCACATGGCAGTATTTACTACCACCTGGGTTAACACAGCTCAGAGAGACTATAGGGACATGGCAGTGTTTACTACCACCTGGGTTAACACAGCTCAGAGAGACTATAGGGACCAGGCAGTATTTACTACCACACCTGGGTTAACACAGCATAGAGAGACTATAGGGACATGACAATATTTACTATCACACCTGGGTTAACATAGCTTAGAGAGACTATAGGGACATGGTAGTATTTACTACCACCTGGGTTAACACAGCTCAGAGAGACTATAGGGACATTGCAGTATTTACTACCACCTGGGTTAACAGAGCATAGAGAGACTATAGGGACATAGCAGTATTTACTACCACCTTGGTTAACACAGCTCAGAGAGACTATATGGACATGGCAGTATTTACTACCACCTGGGTTAACACAGCTCAGAGAGACTATAGGGACCTGGCAGTATTTACTACAACCTGGGTTAACACAGCTCAGAGAGACTATAGGGACATGGCAGTATTTACTACCACCTGGGTTAACACAGCTCAGAGAGACTATAGGGACATGGCAGTGTTTACTACCACCTGGGTTAACACAGCTCAGAGAGACTATAGGGACCAGGCAGTATTTACTACCACACCTGGGTTAACATAGCTTAGAGAGACTATAGGGACATTGCAGTATTTACAACCACCTGGGTTAACACTGCTCAGAGAGACTATATGGACATGGCAGTATTTACTACCACCTGGGTTAACACAGCTCAGAGAGACTATAGGGACATGGCAGTATTTACTACCCCACCTGGGTTAACACAGCTTAGAGAGACTATAGGGACATGGCAGTATTTACTGCCCCACCTGGGTTAACACAGCTCAGAGAGACTATAGGGACATGGCAGTATTTACTGCCCCACCTGGGTTAACACAGCTCAGAGAGACTATAGGGACATGGCAGTGTTTACTACCACCTGGGTTAACACAGCTCAGAGAGACTATAGGGACCAGGCAGTATTTACTACCACACCTGGGTTAACACAGCATAGAGAGACTATAGGGACATGACAATATTTACTATCACACCTGGGTTAACATAGCTTAGAGAGACTATAGGGACATGGTAGTATTTACTACCACCTGGGTTAACACAGCTCAGAGAGACTATAGGGACATTGCAGTATTTACTACCACCTGGGTTAACAGAGCATAGAGAGACTATAGGGACATAGCAGTATTTACTACCACCTTGGTTAACACAGCTCAGAGAGACTATATGGACATGGCAGTATTTACTACCACCTGGGTTAACACAGCTCAGAGAGACTATAGGGACATGGCAGTATTTACTACCACCTGGGTTAACACAGTTTAGAGAGTCTATAGGGACATGACAGTATTTACTACCACCTGGGTTAACACAGCTCAGAGAGACTATAGGGACCAGGCAGTATTTACTACAAGACCTGGGTTAACACAGCTCAGAGAGACTATAGGGACATGGCAGTATTTACTACAACCTGGGTTAACACAGCTCAGAGAGACTAACGGGACATGGCGGTATTTACTACCACCTGGGTTAACACAGCTCAGAGAGACTATAGGGACATGGCAGTATTTACTACCACCTGGGTTAACACAGCTCAGAGAGACTATAGGCACATGGCAGTATTTACTACCACCTGGGTTAACACATCATAGAGAGACTATAGGGACATAGCAGTATTTACTACCACCTGGGTTAACACAGCTCAGAGAGACAATATGGACATGGCAGTATTTACTACCACCTGGGTTAACACAGCTCAGAGAGACTATAGGGACATGGCAGTATTTACTACCCCACCTTGGTTAACACAGCTTAGAGAGACTAAAGGGACATGGCATTATTTACTACCACCTGGGTTAACACAGCTTAGAGAGACTATAGGGACATGGTAGTATTTACTACCACCTGGGTTAACACAGCTCAGAGAGACTATAGGGACATGGTAGTATTTACTACCACCTGGGTTAACACAGCTTAGAGAGACAATAGGGACATGGCAGTATTTACTACCACCTGGGTTAACACAGCTTAGAGAGACTATAGGGACATGGCAGTATTTACTACCCCACCTGGGTTAACACAGCTTAGAGAGACTATAGGGACATGGCAGAATTTACATAGGGACATGGCAGTATTTACTACCACCTGGGTTAACACAGCTCAGAGAGACTATAGGGACATGGTAGTATTTACTACCACCTGGGTTAACACAGCTTAGAGAGACAATAGGGACATGGCAGTATTTACTACCACCTGGGTTAACACAGCTTAGAGAGACTATAGGGACATGGCAGTATTTACTACCCCACCTTGGTTAACACAGCTTAGAGAGACTATAGGGACATGGCAGTATTTACTACCCCACCTGGGTTAACCCAGCTCAGAGAGACTATAGGGACATGGCAGTATTTACTACCACCTGGGTTAACACAGCTTAGAGAGACTATAGGGACATGGCAGTATTTACTACCCCACCTGGGTTAACACAGCTTAGAGAGACTATAGGGACATGGCAGTATTTACTGCCCCACCTGGGTTAACACAGCTCAGAGAGACTATAGGGACATGGCAGTATTTACTACCACCTGGGTTAACACAGCTTAGAGAGACTATAGGGACATGGCAGTATTTACTACCCTACCTGGGTTAACACAGCTCAGAGAGACTATAGGGACATGACAGTATTTACTTCCACCTGGGTTAACACAGCTCAGAGGGACTAAAGGGACATGGCATTATTTACTACCACCTGGGTTAACACAGCTCAGAGAGACTATAGGAACATGGCAGTATTTACTAGCACCTGGGTTAACACAGCATAGAGAGACTATAGGGACATAGAAGTATTTACTACCACCTGGGTTAACACTGCTCAGAGAGACTATATGGACATGGCAGTATTTACTACCACACCTGGGTTAACACAGCATAGAGAGACTATAGGGACATGACAATATTTACTATCACACCTGGGTTAACATAGCTTAGAGAGACTATAGGGACATGGTAGTATTTACTACCACCTGGGTTAACACAGCTCAGAGAGACTATAGGGACATTGCAGTATTTACTACCACCTGGGTTAACAGAGCATAGAGAGACTATAGGGACATAGCAGTATTTACTACCACCTTGGTTAACACAGCTCAGAGAGACTATAGGGACATGGCAGTATTTACTACCACCTGGGTTAACACAGTTTAGAGAGTCTATAGGGACATGGCAGTATTTACTACAAGACCTGGGTTAACACAGCTCAGAGAGACTATAGGGACATGGCAGTATTTACTACAACCTGGGTTAACACAGCTCAGAGAGACTAACGGGACATGGCGGTATTTACTACCACCTGGGTTAACACAGCTCAGAGAGACTATAGGGACATGGCAGTATTTACTACCACCTGGGTTAACACAGCTCAGAGAGACTATAGGCACATGGCAGTATTTACTGCCAACTAGGTTAACACAGCTCAGAGAGACAATAGGGACATGGCAGTATTTACTACCACCTGGGTTAACACAGCTTAGAGAGACTATAGGGACATGGCAGTATTTACTACCCCACCTTGGTTAACACAGCTTAGAGAGACTATAGGGACATGGCAGTATTTACTACCCCACCTGGGTTAACCCAGCTCAGAGAGACTATAGGGACATGGCAGTATTTACTACCACCTGGGTTAACACAGCTTAGAGAGACTATAGGGACATGGCAGTATTTACTACCCCACCTGGGTTAACACAGCTTAGAGAGACTATAGGGACATGGCAGTATTTACTGCCCCACCTGGGTTAACACAGCTCAGAGAGACTATAGGGACATGGCAGTATTTACTACCACCTGGGTTAACACAGCTTAGAGAGACTATAGGGACATGGCAGTATTTACTACCCTACCTGGGTTAACACAGCTCAGAGAGACTATAGGGACATGACAGTATTTACTTCCACCTGGGTTAACACAGCTCAGAGGGACTAAAGGGACATGGCATTATTTACTACCACCTGGGTTAACACAGCTCAGAGAGACTATAGGAACATGGCAGTATTTACTAGCACCTGGGTTAACACAGCATAGAGAGACTATAGGGACATAGAAGTATTTACTACCACCTGGGTTAACACTGCTCAGAGAGACTATATGGACATGGCAGTATTTACTACCACACCTGGGTTAACACAGCATAGAGAGACTATAGGGACATGACAATATTTACTATCACACCTGGGTTAACATAGCTTAGAGAGACTATAGGGACATGGTAGTATTTACTACCACCTGGGTTAACACAGCTCAGAGAGACTATAGGGACATTGCAGTATTTACTACCACCTGGGTTAACAGAGCATAGAGAGACTATAGGGACATAGCAGTATTTACTACCACCTTGGTTAACACAGCTCAGAGAGACTATATGGACATGGCAGTATTTACTACCACCTGGGTTAACACAGCTCAGAGAGACTATAGGGACATGGCAGTATTTACTACGACCTGGGTTAACACAGTTTAGAGAGTCTATAGGGACATGGCAGTATTTACTACAAGACCTGGGTTAACACAGCTCAGAGAGACTATAGGGACATGGCAGTATTTACTACAACCTGGGTTAACACAGCTCAGAGAGACTAACGGGACATGGCGGTATTTACTACCACCTGGGTTAACACAGCTCAGAGAGACTATAGGGACATGGCAGTACTTACTACCACCTGGGTTAACACAGCTCAGAGAGACTATAGGCACATGGCAGTATTTACTACCACCTGGGTTAACACAGCTCAGAGAGACTATAGGGACATGGCAGTATTTACTACCCCACCTTGGTTAACACAGCTTAGAGAGACTAAAGGGACATGGCATTATTTACTACCACCTGGGTTAACACAGCTTAGAGAGACTATAGGGACATGGTAGTATTTACTACCACCTGGGTTAACACAGCTCAGAGAGACTATAGGGACATGGTAGTATTTACTACCACCTGGGTTAACACAGCTTAGAGAGACAATAGGGACATGGCAGTATTTACTACCACCTGGGTTAACACAGCTTAGAGAGACTATAGGGACATGGCAGTATTTACTACCCCACCTTGGTTAACACAGCTTAGAGAGACTATAGGGACATGGCAGTATTTACTACCCCACCTGGGTTAACCCAGCTCAGAGAGACTAAAGGGACATGGCAGTATTTACTACCACCTGGGTTAACACAGCTTAGAGAGACTATAGGGACATGGCAGTATTTACTACCCCACCTGGGTTAACACAGCTTAGAGAGACTATAGGGACATGGCAGTATTTACTGCCCCACCTGGGTTAACACAGCTCAGAGAGACTATAGGGACATGGCAGTATTTACTACCACCTGGGTTAACACAGCTTAGAGAGACTATAGGGACATGGCAGTATTTACTACCCTACCTGGGTTAACACAGCTCAGAGAGACTATAGGGACATGACAGTATTTACTTCCACCTGGGTTAACACAGCTCAGAGGGACTAAAGGGACATGGCATTATTTACTACCACCTGGGTTAACACAGCTCAGAGAGACTATAGGAACATGGCAGTATTTACTAGCACCTGGGTTAACACAGCATAGAGAGACTATAGGGACATAGAAGTATTTACTACCACCTGGGTTAACACTGCTCAGAGAGACTATATGGACATGGCAGTATTTACTACCTCCTGGGTTAACACAGCTCAGAGAGACTATAGGGACATGGCAGTATTTACTACAACCTGGGTTAACACAGCTCAGATAGACTAACGGGACATGGCGGTATTTACTACCACCTGGGTTAACACAGCTCAGAGAGACTATAGGCACATGGCAGTATTTACTACCACCTGGGTTAACACAGCTCAGAGAGACTATAGGGACATGGCAGTGTTTACTACCACCTGGGTTAACACAGCTCAGAGAGACTATAGGGACCAGGCAGTATTTACTACCACACCTGGGTTAACATAGCTTAGAGAGACTATAGGGACATTGCAGTATTTACAACCACCTGGGTTAACACTGCTCAGAGAGACTATATGGACATGGCAGTATTTACTACCACCTGGGTTAACACAGCTCAGAGAGACTATAGGGACATGGCAGTATTTACTACCCCACCTGGGTTAACACAGCTTAGAGAGACTATAGGGACATGGCAGTATTTACTGCCCCACCTGGGTTAACACAGCTCAGAGAGACTATAGGGACATGGCAGTATTTACTGCCCCACCTGGGTTAACACAGCTCAGAGAGACTATAGGGACATGGCAGTATTTACTACCACACCTGGGTTAACACAGCTCAGAGAGACTATAGGGACATGGCAGTATTTACTACCACCTGGGTTAACACAGTTTAGAGAGACTATAGGGACATGGCAGTATTTACTACCCCACCTGGCTTAACACAGCTTAGAGAGACTATAGGGACATGGCAGTATTTACTACCCCACCTGGGTTAACACAGCTCAGAGAGACTATAGGGACATGGCAGTATTTACTACCACCTGGGTTAACACAGCTCAGAGAGACTATAGGGACATGGCAGTCTTTACTACCCCACCTTGGTTAACACAGCTTAGAGAGACTAAAGGGACTTGGCATTATTTACTACCACCTGGGTTAACACAGCTTAGAGAGACTATAGGGACATGGCAGTATTTACATAGGGACATGGCAGTATTTACTACCACCTGGGTTAACACAGCTCAGAGAGACTATAGGGACATGGCAGTATTTACTACCACCTGGTTTAACACAGCTCAGAGAGACTATAGGGACATGGCAGTGTTTACTACAACCTGGGTTAACACAGCTCAGAGAGACTATAGGGACCAGGCAGTATTTACTACCACACCTGGGTTAACACAGCATAGAGAGACTATAGGGACATGACAATATTTACTATCACACCTGGGTTAACATAGCATAGAGAGACTATAGGGACATAGCAGTATTTACTACCACCTGGGTTAACACAGCTCAGAGAGACAATATGGACATGGCAGTATTTACTACCACCTGGGTTAACACAGCTCAGAGATACTATAGGGACATGGCAGTATTTACTACCACCTGGGTTAACAGAGCATAGAGAGACTATAGGGAAATAGCAGTATTTACTACCACCTGGGTTAACACAGCTCAGAGAGACTATAGGGACATGGCAGTCTTTACTACCCCACCTTGGTTAACACAGCTTAGAGAGACTAAAGGGACTTGGCATTATTTACTACCACCTGGGTTAACACAGCTTAGAGAGACTATAGGGACATGGCAGTATTTACATAGGGACATGGCAGTATTTACTACCACCTGGGTTAACACAGCTCAGAGAGACTATAGGGACATGGCAGTATTTACTACCCCACCTGGGTTAACACAGCTTAGAGAGACTATAGGGACATGGCAGTATTTACTACCCCACCTGGGTTAACCCAGCTCAGAGAGACTATAGGGACATGGCAGTATTTACTACCACCTGGGTTAACACAGCTTAGAGAGACTATAGGGACATGGCAGTATTTACTGCCCCACCTGGGTTAACACAGCTCAGAGAGACTATAGGGACATGGCAGTATTTACTACCACCTGGGTTAACACAGCTTAGAGAGACTATAGGGAAATAGCAGTATTTACTACCACCTGGGTTAACACAGCTCAGAGAGACTATAGGGACATGGCAGTCTTTACTACCCCACCTTGGTTAACACAGCTTAGAGAGACTAAAGGGACTTGGCATTATTTACTACCACCTGGGTTAACACAGCTTAGAGAGACTATAGGGACATGGCAGTATTTACATAGGGACATGGCAGTATTTACTACCACCTGGGTTAACACAGCTCAGAGAGACTATAGGGACATGGTAGTATTTACTACCACCTGGGTTAACACAGCTTAGAGAGACTATAGGGACATGGCAGTATTTACTACCCCACCTGGGTTAACACAGCTTGGAGAGACTATAGGGACATGGCAGTATTTACTACCCCACCTGGGTTAACCCAGCTCAGAGAGACTATAGGGACATGGCAGTATTTACTACCACCTGGGTTAACACAGCTTAGAGAGACTATAGGGACATGGCAGTATTTACTGCCCCACCTGGGTTAACACAGCTCAGAGAGACTATAGGGACATGGCAGTATTTACTACCACCTGGGTTAACACAGCTTAGAGAGACTATAGGGACATGGCAGTATTTACTACCCCACCTGGGTTAACACAGCTCAGAGAGACTATAGGGACATGGCAGTATTTACTACCACCTGGGTTAACACAGCTTAGAGAGACTATAGGGACATGGCAGTATTTACTACCCTACCTGGGTTAACACAGCATAGAGAGACTATAGGGACATGGCAGTATTTACTACCACCTGGGTTAACACAGCTCAGAGAGACTATAGGGACATGGCAGTATTTACTACAACCTGGGTTAACACAGCTCAGAGAGACTAACGGGACATGGCGGTATTTACTACCACCTGGGTTAACACAGCTCAGAGAGACTATAGGCACATGGCAGTATTTACTACCACCTGGGTTAACACAGCTCAGAGAGACTATAGGGACATGGCAGTGTTTACTACCACCTGGGTTAACACAGCTCAGAGAGACTATAGGGACATGGCAGTATTTACTACCCCACCTGGGTTAACACAGCTTAGAGAGACTATAGGGACATGGCAGTATTTACTGCCCCACCTGGGTTAACACAGCTTAGAGAGACTATAGGGACATGGCAGTATTTACTACCCCACCTGGGTTAACACAGCTTAGAGAGACTATAGGGACATGGCAGTATTTACTGCCCCACCTGGGTTAACACAGCTCAGAGAGACTATAGGGACATGGCAGTATTTACTGCCCCACCTGGGTTAACACAGCTCAGAGGGACTAAAGGGACATGGCATTATTTACTACCACCTGGGTTAACACAGCTCAGAGAGACTATAGGAACATGGCAGTATTTACTAGCACCTGGGTTAACACAGCATAGAGAGACTATAGGGACATAGAAGTATTTACTACCACCTGGGTTAACACTGCTCAGAGAGACTATATGGACATGGCAGTATTTACTACCACCTGGGTTAACACAGCTCAGAGAGACTATAGGGACATGGCAGTATTTACTACAACCTGGGTTAACACAGCTCAGATAGACTAACGGGACATGGCGGTATTTACTACCACCTGGGTTAACACAGCTCAGAGAGACTATAGGGACATGGCAGTATTTACTACCACCTGGGTTAACACAGCTCAGAGAGACTATAGGGACATGGCAGTGTTTACTACCACCTGGGTTAACACAGCTCAGAGAGACTATAGGGACCAGGCAGTATTTACTACCACACCTGGGTTAACATAGCTTAGAGAGACTATAGGGACATTGCAGTATTTACAACCACCTGGGTTAACACTGCTCAGAGAGACTATATGGACATGGCAGTATTTACTACCACCTGGGTTAACACAGCTCAGAGAGACTATAGGGACATGGCAGTATTTACTACCCCACCTGGGTTAACACAGCTTAGAGAGACTATAGGGACATGGCAGTATTTACTGCCCCACCTGGGTTAACACAGCTCAGAGAGACTATAGGGACATGGCAGTATTTACTGCCCCACCTGGGTTAACACAGCTCAGAGAGACTATAGGGACATGGCAGTATTTACTACAACCTGGGTTAACACAGCTCAGAGAGACTAACGGGACATGGCGGTATTTACTACCACCTGGGTTAACACAGCTCAGAGAGACTATAGGCACATGGCAGTATTTACTACCACCTGGGTTAACACAGCTCAGAGAGACTATAGGGACATGGCAGTGTTTACTACCACCTGGGTTAACACAGCTCAGAGAGACTATAGGGACCAGGCAGTATTTACTACCACACCTGGGTTAACACAGCATAGAGAGACTATAGGGACATGACAATATTTACTATCACACCTGGGTTAACATAGCTTAGAGAGACTATAGGGACATGGTAGTATTTACTACCACCTGGGTTAACACAGCTCAGAGAGACTATAGGGACATTGCAGTATTTACTACCACCTGGGTTAACAGAGCATAGAGAGACTATAGGGACATAGCAGTATTTACTACCACCTTGGTTAACACAGCTCAGAGAGACTATATGGACATGGCAGTATTTACTACCACCTGGGTTAACACAGCTCAGAGAGACTATAGGGACATGGCAGTATTTACTACCACCTGGGTTAACACAGTTTAGAGAGTCTATAGGGACATGGCAGTATTTACTACAAGACCTGGGTTAACACAGCTCAGAGAGACTATAGGGACATGGCAGTATTTACTACAACCTGGGTTAACACAGCTCAGAGAGACTAACGGGACATGGCGGTATTTACTACCACCTGGGTTAACACAGCTCAGAGAGACTATAGGGACATGGCAGTATTTACTACCACCTGGGTTAACACAGCTCAGAGAGACTATAGGCACATGGCAGTATTTACTACCACCTGGGTTAACACATCATAGAGAGACTATAGGGACATAGCAGTATTTACTACCACCTGGGTTAACACAGCTCAGAGAGACAATATGGACATGGCAGTATTTACTACCACCTGGGTTAACACAGCTCAGAGAGACTATAGGGACATGGCAGTATTTACTACCCCACCTTGGTTAACACAGCTTAGAGAGACTAAAGGGACATGGCATTATTTACTACCACCTGGGTTAACACAGCTTAGAGAGACTATAGGGACATGGTAGTATTTACTACCACCTGGGTTAACACAGCTCAGAGAGACTATAGGGACATGGTAGTATTTACTACCACCTGGGTTAACACAGCTTAGAGAGACAATAGGGACATGGCAGTATTTACTACCACCTGGGTTAACACAGCTTAGAGAGACTATAGGGACATGGCAGTATTTACTACCCCACCTGGGTTAACACAGCTTAGAGAGACTATAGGGACATGGCAGAATTTACATAGGGACATGGCAGTATTTACTACCACCTGGGTTAACACAGCTCAGAGAGACTATAGGGACATGGTAGTATTTACTACCACCTGGGTTAACACAGCTTAGAGAGACAATAGGGACATGGCAGTATTTACTACCACCTGGGTTAACACAGCTTAGAGAGACTATAGGGACATGGCAGTATTTACTACCCCACCTTGGTTAACACAGCTTAGAGAGACTATAGGGACATGGCAGTATTTACTACCCCACCTGGGTTAACCCAGCTCAGAGAGACTATAGGGACATGGCAGTATTTACTACCACCTGGGTTAACACAGCTTAGAGAGACTATAGGGACATGGCAGTATTTACTACCCCACCTGGGTTAACACAGCTTAGAGAGACTATAGGGACATGGCAGTATTTACTGCCCCACCTGGGTTAACACAGCTCAGAGAGACTATAGGGACATGGCAGTATTTACTACCACCTGGGTTAACACAGCTTAGAGAGACTATAGGGACATGGCAGTATTTACTACCCTACCTGGGTTAACACAGCTCAGAGAGACTATAGGGACATGACAGTATTTACTTCCACCTGGGTTAACACAGCTCAGAGGGACTAAAGGGACATGGCATTATTTACTACCACCTGGGTTAACACAGCTCAGAGAGACTATAGGAACATGGCAGTATTTACTAGCACCTGGGTTAACACAGCATAGAGAGACTATAGGGACATAGAAGTATTTACTACCACCTGGGTTAACACTGCTCAGAGAGACTATATGGACATGGCAGTATTTACTACCACCTGGGTTAACACAGCTCAGAGAGACTATAGGGACATGGCAGTATTTACTACAACCTGGGTTAACACAGCTCAGATAGACTAACGGGACATGGCGGTATTTACTACCACCTGGGTTAACACAGCTCAGAGAGACTATAGGGACATGGCAGTATTTACTACCACCTGGGTTAACACAGCTCAGAGAGACTATAGGGACATGGCAGTGTTTACTACCACCTGGGTTAACACAGCTCAGAGAGACTATAGGGACCAGGCAGTATTTACTACCACACCTGGGTTAACATAGCTTAGAGAGACTATAGGGACATTGCAGTATTTACAACCACCTGGGTTAACACTGCTCAGAGAGACTATATGGACATGGCAGTATTTAATACCACCTGGGTTAACACAGCTCAGAGAGACTATAGGGACATGGCAGTATTTACTACCCCACCTGGGTTAACACAGCTTAGAGAGACTATAGGGACATGGCAGTATTTACTGCCCCACCTGGGTTAACACAGCTCAGAGAGACTATAGGGACATGGCAGTATTTACTGCCCCACCTGGGTTAACACAGCTCAGAGAGACTATAGGGACATGGCAGTATTTACTACAACCTGGGTTAACACAGCTCAGAGAGACTAACGGGACATGGCGGTATTTACTACCACCTGGGTTAACACAGCTCAGAGAGACTATAGGCACATGGCAGTATTTACTACCACCTGGGTTAACACAGCTCAGAGAGACTATAGGGACATGGCAGTGTTTACTACCACCTGGGTTAACACAGCTCAGAGAGACTATAGGGACCAGGCAGTATTTACTACCACACCTGGGTTAACACAGCATAGAGAGACTATAGGGACATGACAATATTTACTATCACACCTGGGTTAACATAGCTTAGAGAGACTATAGGGACATGGTAGTATTTACTACCACCTGGGTTAACACAGCTCAGAGAGACTATAGGGACATTGCAGTATTTACTACCACCTGGGTTAACAGAGCATAGAGAGACTATAGGGACATAGCAGTATTTACTACCACCTTGGTTAACACAGCTCAGAGAAACTATATGGACATGGCAGTATTTACTACCACCTGGGTTAACACAGCTCAGAGAGACTATAGGGACATGGCAGTATTTACTACCACCTGGGTTAACACAGTTTAGAGAGTCTATAGGGACATGGCAGTATTTACTACAAGACCTGGGTTAACACAGCTCAGAGAGACTATAGGGACATGGCAGTATTTACTACAACCTGGGTTAACACAGCTCAGAGAGACTAACGGGACATGGCGGTATTTACTACCACCTGGGTTAACACAGCTCAGAGAGACTATAGGGACATGGCAGTATTTACTACCACCTGGGTTAACACAGCTCAGAGAGACTATAGGCACATGGCAGTATTTACTACCACCTGGGTTAACACATCATAGAGAGACTATAGGGACATAGCAGTATTTACTACCACCTGGGTTAACACAGCTCAGAGAGACAATATGGACATGGCAGTATTTACTACCACCTGGGTTAACACAGCTCAGAGAGACTATAGGGACATGGCAGTATTTACTACCCCACCTTGGTTAACACAGCTTAGAGAGACTAAAGGGACATGGCATTATTTACTACCACCTGGGTTAACACAGCTTAGAGAGACTATAGGGACATGGTAGTATTTACTACCACCTGGGTTAACACAGCTCAGAGAGACTATAGGGACATGGTAGTATTTACTACCACCTGGGTTAACACAGTTTAGAGAGACAATAGGGACATGGCAGTATTTACTACCACCTGGGTTAACACAGCTTAGAGAGACTATAGGGACATGGCAGTATTTACTACCCCACCTGGGTTAACACAGCTTAGAGAGACTATAGGGACATGGCAGAATTTACATAGGGACATGGCAGTATTTACTACCACCTGGGTTAACACAGCTCAGAGAGACTATAGGGACATGGTAGTATTTACTACCACCTGGGTTAACACAGCTTAGAGAGACAATAGGGACATGGCAGTATTTACTACCACCTGGGTTAACACAGCTTAGAGAGACTATAGGGACATGGCAGTATTTACTACCCCACCTTGGTTAACACAGCTTAGAGAGACTATAGGGACATGGCAGTATTTACTACCCCACCTGGGTTAACCCAGCTCAGAGAGACTATAGGGACATGGCAGTATTTACTACCACCTGGGTTAACACAGCTTAGAGAGACTATAGGGACATGGCAGTATTTACTACCCCACCTGGGTTAACACAGCTTAGAGAGACTATAGGGACATGGCAGTATTTACTGCCCCACCTGGGTTAACACAGCTCAGAGAGACTATAGGGACATGGCAGTATTTACTACCACCTGGGTTAACACAGCTTAGAGAGACTATAGGGACATGGCAGTATTTACTACCCTACCTGGGTTAACACAGCTCAGAGAGACTATAGGGACATGACAGTATTTACTTCCACCTGGGTTAACACAGCTCAGAGGGACTAAAGGGACATGGCATTATTTACTACCACCTGGGTTAACACAGCTCAGAGAGACTATAGGAACATGGCAGTATTTACTAGCACCTGGGTTAACACAGCATAGAGAGACTATAGGGACATAGAAGTATTTACTACCACCTGGGTTAACACTGCTCAGAGAGACTATATGGACATGGCAGTATTTACTACCACCTGGGTTAACACAGCTCAGAGAGACTATAGGGACATGGCAGTATTTACTACCACCTGGGTTAACACAGCTCAGAGAGACTATAGGGACATGGCAGTATTTACTACCACCTGGGTTAACACAGCTCAGAGAGACTATAGGGACATGGCAGTATTTACTACCACCTGGGTTAACACAGCTCAGAGAGACTATAGGGACATGGCAGTGTTTACTACCAACTGGGTTAACACAGCTCAGAGAGACTATAGGGACCAGGCAGTATTTACTACCACACCTGGGTTAACATAGCTTAGAGAGACTATAGGGACATTGCAGTATTTACAACCACCTGGGTTAACACTGCTCAGAGAGACTATATGGACATGGCAGTATTTACTACCACCTGGGTTAACACAGCTCAGAGAGACTATAGGGACATGGCAGTATTTACTACCCCACCTGGGTTAACACAGCTTAGAGAGACTATAGGGACATGGCAGTATTTACTGCCCCACCTGGGTTAACACAGCTCAGAGAGACTATAGGGACATGGCAGTATTTACTGCCCCACCTGGGTTAACACAGCTCAGAGAGACTATAGGGACATGGCAGTATTTACTACCACACCTGGGTTAACACAGCTCAGAGAGACTATAGGGACATGGCAGTATTTACTACCACCTGGGTTAACACATCTTAGAGAGACTATAGGGACATGGCAGTATTTACTACCCCACCTGGCTTAACACAGCTTAGAGAGACTATAGGGACATGGCAGTATTTACTACCCCACCTGGGTTAACACAGCTCAGAGAGACTATAGGGACATGGCAGTATTTACTACCACCTGGGTTAACACAGCTCAGAGAGACTATAGGGACATGGCAGTCTTTACTACCCCACCTTGGTTAACACAGCTCAGAGAGACTAAAGGGACATGGCATTATTTACTACCACCTGGGTTAACACAGCTCAGAGAGACTATAGGGACATGGCAGTGTTTACTACCAACCTGGGTTAACACAGCTCAGAGAGACTATAGGGACCATGGCAGTATTTACTACCACACCTGGGTTAACACAGCTTAGAGAGACTATAGGGACATGGCAGTATTTACTACCACCTGGGTTAACACAGCTCAGAGAGACTATAGGGACATGGCAGTATTTACTGCCACCTGGGTTAACACAGCTCAGAGAGACTATAGGGACATGGCAGTATTTACTACTCACCTGGGTTAACACAGCTTAGAGAGGCTATTGGGACATGGCTGTATTTACTACCCACCTGGGTTAACACAGCTAAGAGAGACTATAGGGACATGGCAGTATTTTCTGCACCACCTGTGTTAACACAGCTTAGAGAGACTATAGGGACATGGCAGTATTTTCTACCCCACCTGGGTTGACACAGCTGAGAGAGACTATAGGGACATGGCAGTATTTACAACCACCTGGGTTAACACAGCTTAGAGAGACTATAGGGACATGGCAGTATTTACTACCCCACCTGGGTTAACACAGCTTAGAGAGACTATAGGGACATGGCAGTATTTTCTGCCCCACCTGGGTTAACACAGCTTAGAGAGACTATAGGGACATGGCAGTATTTACTACCACCTGGGTTAACACAGCTCAGAGAGACTATAGGAACATGGCAGTATTTGCTAGCCCACCTGGGTTTACACAGCATAGAGAGACTATAGGGACATGGAAGTATTTACTACCACCTGGGTTAACACAGCTCAGAGAGACTATATGGACATGGCAGTATTTACTAGCACCTGGGTTAACACAGCATAGAGAGACTATAGGGACATAGAAGTATTTACTACCACCTGGGTTAACACTGCTCAGAGAGACTATAGGAACATGGCAGTATTTACTACCACCTGGGTTAATACAGTTCAGAGAGACTATTGGGACATGGCAGTGTTAACTACCACCTGGGTTAACACAGCTTACAGAGACTATAGGGACATGGCAGTATTTACTACAACCTGGGTTAACACAGCTCAGAGAGACTAACGGGACATGGCGGTATTTACTACCACCTGGGTTAACACAGCTCAGAGAGACTATAGAGACATGGCAGTATTTACGACCACCTGGGTTAACACAGCTCAGAGAGACTATAGGGACATGGCAGTCTTTACTGTCACTCTGGGTTAACACAGCTCAGAGAGACTATAGGGACATGGCAGTATTTACCACCCTACCTGGGTTAACACAGCTCAGAGAGACTATAGGGACATGACAGTATTTACTTCCACCTGGGTTAACACAGCTCAGAGAGACTAAAGGGACATGGCAGTATTTACTACCACCTGGGTTAACACAGCTCAGAGAGACTATAGGAACATGGCAGTATTTACTAGCACCTGGGTTAACACAGCATAGAGAGACTATAGGGACATAGAAGTATTTACTACAACCTGGGTTAACAGAGCATAGAGAGACTATAGGGACATGGCAGTATTTACTACCACGTGGGTTAACACAGCTCAGAGAGACTACAGGGACATGACAATATTTACTATCACACCTGGGTTAACATAGCTTAGAGAGACTATAGGGACATGTTAGTATTTACTACCACCTGGGTTAACACAGCTCAGAGAGAGTATAGGGACATTGCAGTATTTACTACAACCTGGGTTAACAGAGCATAGAGAGACTATAGGGACATGGCAGTATTTACTACCACGTGGGTTAACACAGCTCAGAGAGACTATAGGGATATGGCAGTATTTACTACCACCTGGGTTAACACAGCTCAGAGAGACTAAAGGGACATGGCATTATTTACTACCACCTGGGTTAACACAGTTTAGAGAGACTATAGGGACATGGCAGTATTTACTACCACCTGGGTTAACACAGCTCAGAGAGACTATAGGGACATGGCAGTATTTACTACAACCTGGTTAACACAGCTTAGAGAGACTATAGGGACATGGCAGTATTTACTACAACCTGGTTAACACAGTTTAGAGAGACTATAGGGAAATAGCAGTATTTACTACCACCTGGGTTAACACAGCTCAGAGAGACTATATGGACATGGCAGTCTTTACTGTCACCTTGGTTAACACAGCTCAGAGTGACTATAGGGACATGGCAGTCTTTACTGTCACCTGGGTTAACACAGCTCAGAGAGACTAAAGGGACATGGCATTATTTACTACCACCTGGGTTAATACAGCTTAGAGAGACTATTGGGACATGGCTGTATTTACTACCAACTGGGTTAACACAGCTAAGAGAGACTATAGGGACATGGCAGTATTTACTACCACCTGGGTTAACACAGCTTAGAGAGACTATAGGGACATGGCAGTATTTACTACCACCAGTGTTAACACAGCTTAGAGAGACTATAGGGACATGGCAGTATTTACTACCCCACCTGGGTTAACACAGCTCAGAGAGACTATAGGGACATGGCAGTATTTACTGCCCCACCTGGGTTAACACAGCTTAGAGAGACTATAAGGACATGGCAGTATTTACTACCCTACCTGGGTTAACACAGCTCAGAGAGACTAAAGGGACATGGCAGTATTTACTACCCTACCTGGGTTAACACAGCTCAGAGAGACTAAAGGGACATGGCAGTATTTACTACCACCTGGGTTAACACAGCTCAGAGAGACTATAAGAACATGGCAGTATTTACTAGCACCTGGGTTTACACAGCATAGAGAGACTATAGGGACATAGAAGTATTTACTACCACCTGGGTTAACACAGCTCAGAGAGACTATATGGACATGGCAGTATTTACTACCACCTGGGTTAACACAGCTCAGAGAGACTATAGGGACATGGCAGTCTTTACTGTCATCTGGGTTAACACAGCTCAGAGAGACTAAAGGGACATGGCATTATTTACAACCACCTGGGGTAATACAGTTCAGAGAGACTATTGGGACATGGCAGTGTTTACTACCACCTGGGTTAACACAGCTCAGAGAGACTATATGGACATGGTAGTATTTACTACCACCTGGGTTAACACAGCTCAGAGAGACTATAGGGATATGGCAGTATTTTCTACCCCACCTGGGTTGACACAGCTCAGAGAGACTATAGGGACATGGCAGTATTTACTACCACCTGGGTTAACACAGTTTAGAGAGTCTATAGGGACATGGCAGTATTTACTACCACCTGGGTTAACACAGCTAAGAGAGACTATAGGGAGATGGCAGTATTTACTACCCCACCTGGGTTAACACAGCTCAGAGAGACTATAGGGACATGGCAGTATTTACTACAACCTGGGTTAACACAGCTCAGAGAGACTAACGGGACATGGCGGTATTTACTACCACCTGGGTTAACACAGCTCAGAGAGACTATAGGGACATGGCAGTGTTTACTACCACCTGGGTTAACACAGCTCAGAGAGACTAAAGGGACCAGGCAGTATTTACTACCAGCTGGGTTAACAGAGCATAGAGAGACTATAGGGACATAGCAGTATTTACTACCACCTGGGTTAACACAGCTCAGAGAGACTATATGGACATGGCAGTATTTACTACCACCTGGGTTAACACAGCTCAGAGAGACTATAGGGATATGGCAGTATTTTCTACCCCACCTGGGTTGACACAGCTCAGAGAGACTATAGGGACATGGCAGTATTTACTACCACCTGGGTTAACACAGTTTAGAGAGTCTATAGGGACATGGCAGTATTTACTACCCCACCTGGGTTAACACAGCTCAGAGAGACTATAGGGACATGGCAGTATTTACAACAACCTGGGTTAACACAGCTCAGAGAGACTATAGGCACATGGCAGTATTTACTACCACCTGGGTTAACACATCATAGAGAGACTATAGGGACATAGCAGTATTTACTACCACCTGGGTTAACACAGCTCAGAGAGACAATATGGACATGGCAGTATTTACTACCACCTGGGTTAACACAGCTCAGAGATACTATAGGGACATGGCAGTATTTACTACCACCTGGGTTAACACAGCTCAGAGAGACTATAGGGACATGGCAGTATTTACTACCACCTGGGTTAACACAGCTAAGAGAGACTATAGGGACATGGCAGTATTTACTACCACCTGGGTTAACACAGCTCAGAGAGACTATAGGGACATGGCAGTATTTACTGCCAACTAGGTTAACACAGCTCAGAGAGACTAAAGGGACATGGCATTATTTACTACCACCTGGGTTAACACAGCTTAGAGAGACTATAGGGACATGGCAGTATTTACTACCACCTGGGTTAACACAGCTCAGAGAGACTATAGGGACATCGCAGTATTTACTACCACCTGGGTTAACACAGCTCAGAGAGACTATAGGTACATGGCAGTATTTACTACAACCTGGTTAACACAGCTTAGAGAGACTATAGGGACATGGCAGTATTTACTACCACATGGGGTTAACACAGCTCAGAGAGACTATAGGGACATGGCAGTATTTACTACCACCTGGGTTAACACAGTATTGTGAGACTATATGGACATGGCAGTATTTACTACCACCTGGGTTAACACAGCTCAGAGAGACTATAGGGACATGGCAGTATTTTCTACCACCTGGGTTAACACAGTTTAGAGAGACTATAGGGACATCGCAGTATTTACTACCCCACCTGGGTTAACACAGCTCAGAGAGACTATAGGGACATGGCAGTATTTACCACCACCTGGGTTAACACAGCTTAGAGAGACTATAGGGACATGGCAGTATTTACTACCACCTGGGTTAACACAGCTCAGAGAGACTATAGGGACATGGCAGTATTTACTACCACCTGTGTTAACACAGCTCAGAGAGACTATAGGGACATGGCAGTGTTTACTACCACCTGGGTTAACACAGCTCAGAGAGACTATAGGGACATGACAGTATTTACTACCCCACCTGGGTTAACACAGCATAGAGAGACTATAGGGACATGGCAGTATTTACTACCACACCTGGGTTAACACAGCTTAGAGAGACTATAGGGACATGGCAGTATTTACTACCACCTGGGATAACACACCTTAGAGAGACTATTGGGACATGGCAGTATTTACTACCCCAACTGGGTTAACACAGCTCAGAGAGACTATATGAACATGGCAGTATTTACTTCCACCTGGGTTAACAGAGCTCAGAGAGACTAAAGGGACATGGCAGTATTTATTACCACCTGGGTTAACACAGCTCAGAGAGACTATAGGGACATGGCAGTATTTACTACCACCTGGGTTAATACAGCATAGAGAGACTATAGGGACATAGCAGTATTTACTTCCACCTGGGTTAACACAGCTCAGAGAGACTATATGGACATGGCAGTATTTACTACCACCTGGGTTAACACAGCTCAGAGAGACTATAGGGACATGGCATTATTTACTACCACCTAGGTTAATAAAGCTTAGAGAGACTATTGGGACATGGCAGTATTTACTACCACCTGGGTTAACACAGCTAAGAGAGACTATAGGGACATGGCAGTATTTACTACCCCACCTGGGTTAACACAGCTAAGAGAGACTATAGGGACATGGCAGTATTTACTACCACCTGGGTTAACACAGCTTAGAGAGACTATAGGGATATTGCAGTATTTACTACCACCTGGGTTAACACAGCTCAGAGAGACTATAGGGACATAGCAGTATTTACTACCACCTGGGTTAACACAGCTAGGAGAGACTATATGGACATTGCAGAATTTACTACCACCTGGGTTAACACAGTTTAGAGAGACTATAGGGACATGGCAGTATTTACTACCACCTGGGTTAACACAGCTCAGAGAGACTATAGGGACATGGCAGTATTTACTACAACCTGGGTTAACACAGCTCAGAGAGACTAACGGGACATGGCGGTATTTACTACCACCTGGGTTAACACAGCTCAGAGAGACTATAGGGACATGGCAGTATTTACTTCCACCTGGGTTAACACAGCTCCGAGAGACTATAGGGACATGGCAGTATTTACTACCCCACCTTGGTTAACACAGATAGAGAGACTAAAGGGACATGGTATTATTTACTACCACCTGGGTTAACACAGCTTAGAGAGACTATAGGGACATGGCAGTATTTACTACCACCTGGGTTAACACAGCTCAGAGAGACTATAGGGACATGGCAGTATTTACTACCACCTGGGTTAACACAGATTAGAGAGACTATAGGGACATGGCAGTATTTACTACCACCTGGGTTAACACAGCTTAGAGAGACTATAGGGACATGTCAGTATTTACTACCCAACTGGGTTAACACAGCTTAGAGAGACTATAGGGACATGGCAGTATTTACTACCCCACCTGGGTTAACACAGCTTAGAGAGACTATAGGGACATGGCAGTATTTACTGTCCCACCTGGATTAACACAGCTCAGAGAGACTATAGGGACATGGCAGTATTTACTACCACCTTGGTTAACACAGCTTCGAGAGACTATAGGGACATGGCAGTATTTACTACCCTACCTGGGTTAACACAGCTCAGAGAGACTATAGGGACATGGCAGTATTTACTTCCACCTGGGTTAACACAGCTCAGAGAGACTATAGGGAGATGGCAGTATTTACTACCCCACCTGGGTTAACACAGCTCAGAGAGACTATAGGGACATGGCAGTATTTACTACAACCTGGGTTAACACAGCTCAGAGAGACTAACGGGACATGGCGGTATTTACTACCACCTGGGTTAACACAGCTAAGAGAGACTATAGGGAGATGGCAGTATTTACTACCCCACCTGGGTTAACACAGCTCAGAGAGACTATAGGGACATGGCAGTATTTACTACAACCTGGGTTAACACAGCTCAGAGAGACTAACGGGACATGGCGGTATTTACTACCACCTGGGTTAACACAGCTCAGAGAGACTATAGGGACATGGCAGTGTTTACTACCACCTGGGTTAACACAGCTCAGAGAGACTAAAGGGACCAGGCAGTATTTACTACCAGCTGGGTTAACAGAGCATAGAGAGACTATAGGGACATAGCAGTATTTACTACCACCTGGGTTAACACAGCTCAGAGAGACTATATGGACATGGCAGTATTTACTACCACCTGGGTTAACACAGCTCAGAGAGACTATAGGGATATGGCAGTATTTTCTACCCCACCTGGGTTGACACAGCTCAGAGAGACTATAGGGACATGGCAGTATTTACTACCACCTGGGTTAACACAGTTTAGAGAGTCTATAGGGACATGGCAGTATTTACTACCCCACCTGGGTTAACACAGCTCAGAGAGACTATAGGGACATGGCAGTATTTACAACAACCTGGGTTAACACAGCTCAGAGAGACTATAGGCACATGGCAGTATTTACTACCACCTGGGTTAACACATCATAGAGAGACTATAGGGACATAGCAGTATTTACTACCACCTGGGTTAACACAGCTCAGAGAGACAATATGGACATGGCAGTATTTACTACCACCTGGGTTAACACAGCTCAGAGATACTATAGGGACATGGCAGTATTTACTACCACCTGGGTTAACACAGCTCAGAGAGACTATAGGGACATGGCAGTATTTACTACCACCTGGGTTAACACAGCTAAGAGAGACTATAGGGACATGGCAGTATTTACTACCACCTGGGTTAACACAGCTCAGAGAGACTATAGGGACATGGCAGTATTTACTGCCAACTAGGTTAACACAGCTCAGAGAGACTAAAGGGACATGGCATTATTTACTACCACCTGGGTTAACACAGCTTAGAGAGACTATAGGGACATGGCAGTATTTACTACCACCTGGGTTAACACAGCTCAGAGAGACTATAGGGACATCGCAGTATTTACTACCACCTGGGTTAACACAGCTCAGAGAGACTATAGGTACATGGCAGTATTTACTACAACCTGGTTAACACAGCTTAGAGAGACTATAGGGACATGGCAGTATTTACTACCACATGGGGTTAACACAGCTCAGAGAGACTATAGGGACATGGCAGTATTTACTACCACCTGGGTTAACACAGTATTGTGAGACTATATGGACATGGCAGTATTTACTACCACCTGGGTTAACACAGCTCAGAGAGACTATAGGGACATGGCAGTATTTTCTACCACCTGGGTTAACACAGTTTAGAGAGACTATAGGGACATCGCAGTATTTACTACCCCACCTGGGTTAACACAGCTCAGAGAGACTATAGGGACATGGCAGTATTTACCACCACCTGGGTTAACACAGCTTAGAGAGACTATAGGGACATGGCAGTATTTACTACCACCTGGGTTAACACAGCTCAGAGAGACTATAGGGACATGGCAGTATTTACTACCACCTGTGTTAACACAGCTCAGAGAGACTATAGGGACATGGCAGTGTTTACTACCACCTGGGTTAACACAGCTCAGAGAGACTATAGGGACATGACAGTATTTACTACCCCACCTGGGTTAACACAGCATAGAGAGACTATAGGGACATGGCAGTATTTACTACCACACCTGGGTTAACACAGCTTAGAGAGACTATAGGGACATGGCAGTATTTACTACCACCTGGGATAACACACCTTAGAGAGACTATTGGGACATGGCAGTATTTACTACCCCAACTGGGTTAACACAGCTCAGAGAGACTATATGAACATGGCAGTATTTACTTCCACCTGGGTTAACAGAGCTCAGAGAGACTAAAGGGACATGGCAGTATTTATTACCACCTGGGTTAACACAGCTCAGAGAGACTATAGGGACATGGCAGTATTTACTACCACCTGGGTTAATACAGCATAGAGAGACTATAGGGACATAGCAGTATTTACTTCCACCTGGGTTAACACAGCTCAGAGAGACTATATGGACATGGCAGTATTTACTACCACCTGGGTTAACACAGCTCAGAGAGACTATAGGGACATGGCATTATTTACTACCACCTAGGTTAATACAGCTTAGAGAGACTATTGGGACATGGCAGTATTTACTACCACCTGGGTTAACACAGCTAAGAGAGACTATAGGGACATGGCAGTATTTACTACCCCACCTGGGTTAACACAGCTAAGAGAGACTATAGGGACATGGCAGTATTTACTACCACCTGGGTTAACACAGCTTAGAGAGACTATAGGGATATTGCAGTATTTACTACCACCTGGGTTAACACAGCTCAGAGAGACTATAGGGACATGGCAGTATTTACTACCCCACCTTGGTTAACACAGATAGAGAGACTAAAGGGACATGGTATTATTTACTACCACCTGGGTTAACACAGCTTAGAGAGACTATAGGGACATGGCAGTATTTACTACCACCTGGGTTAACACAGCTCAGAGAGACTATAGGGACATGGCAGTATTTACTACCACCTGGGTTAACACAGATTAGAGAGACTATAGGGACATGGCAGTATTTACTACCACCTGGGTTAACACAGCTTAGAGAGACTATAGGGACATGTCAGTATTTACTACCCAACTGGGTTAACACAGCTTAGAGAGACTATAGGGACATGGCAGTATTTACTACCCCACCTGGGTTAACACAGCTTAGAGAGACTATAGGGACATGGCAGTATTTACTGTCCCACCTGGATTAACACAGCTCAGAGAGACTATAGGGACATGGCAGTATTTACTACCACCTTGGTTAACACAGCTTCGAGAGACTATAGGGACATGGCAGTATTTACTACCCTACCTGGGTTAACACAGCTCAGAGAGACTATAGGGACATGGCAGTATTTACTTCCACCTGGGTTAACACAGCTCAGAGACACTAAAGGGACATGGCAGAATTTACTACCACCTGGGTTAACACAGTTTAGAGAGACTATAGGGACATGGCAGTATTTACTACCACCTGGGTTAACACAGCTCAGAGAGACTATAGGGACATGGCAGTATTTACTACCACCTGTGTTAACACAGCTCAGAGAGACTATAGGGACATGGCAGTGTTTACTACCACCTGGGTTAACACAGCTCAGAGAGACTATAGGGACATGACAGTATTTACTACCCCACCTGGGTTAACACAGCATAGAGAGACTATAGGGACATGGCAGTATTTACTACCACACCTGGTTTAACACAGCTTAGAGAGACTATAGGGACATGGCAGTATTTACTACCACCTGGGATAACACAGCTTAGAGAGACTATTGGGACATGGCAGTATTTACTACCCCAACTGGGTTAACACAGCTCAGAGAGACTATATGAACATGGCAGTATTTATTCCACCTGGGTTAACACAGCTCAGAGAGACTATAGGGACATGACAGTATTTACTACCCCACCTGGGTTAACACAGCATAGAGAGACTATAGGGACATGGCAGTATTTACTACCACACCTGGGTTAACACAGCTTAGAGAGACTATAGGGACATGGCAGTATTTACTACCACCTGGGATAACACACCTTAGAGAGACTATTGGGACATGGCAGTATTTACTACCCCAACTGGGTTAACACAGCTCAGAGAGACTATATGAACATGGCAGTATTTACTTCCACCTGGGTTAACACAGCTCAGAGAGACTAAAGGGACATGGCAGTATTTATTACCACCTGGGTTAACACAGCTCAGAGAGACAATAGGGACATGGCAGTATTTACTACCACCTGGGTTAACACAGCATAGAGAGACTATAGGGACATAGCAGTATTTACTTCCACCTGGGTTAACACAGCTCAGAGAGACTATATGGACATGGCAGTATTTACTACCACCTGGGTTAACACAGCTCAGAGAGACTATAGGGACATGGCAGTATTTACTGTCACATGGGTTAACACAGCTCAGAGAGACTAAAGGGACATGGCATTATTTACTACCACCTAGGTTAATACAGCTTAGAGAGACTATTGGGACATGGCAGTATTTACTACCACCTGGGTTAACACAGCTCAGAGAGACTATAGGGACATGGCAGTATTTACTACCACCTGGGTTAACACAGTTTAGAGAGACTATAGGGACATGGCGGTATTTACAACCACCTGGGTTAACACAGCTCAGAGAGACTATAGGGACATGGCAGTATTTACTACCACCTGGGTTAACATAGCTCAGAGAGACTATAGGGACATGGCAGTATTTACTACCACCTGGGTTAACACAGCTCAGAGAGACTATAGGGACATGGCAGTATTTACTACCACCTGGGTTAACACAGCTCAGAGAGACAATAGGGACTGAGCAGTATTTACTACCACCTGGGTTAACACAGCTTAGAGAGACTAATCAAATCAAATCAAATCAAATTTATTTTTATATAGCCCTTCGTACATCAGCTGATATTCTCAAAGTGCTGTACAGAAACCCAGCCTAAAACCCCAAACAGCAAGCAAAGCATGTGAAAGAAGCACGGTGGCTAGGAAAAACTCCCTAGGAAAAACTCCCTAGAAAGGCCAAAAACCTAGGAAGAAACCTAGAGAGGAACCAGGCTATGAGGGGTGGCCAGTCCTCTTCTGGCTGTGCAGGGTGGATATTAAAACAGAACATGGTCAAAATGTTAAAATGTTAAAATGTTCATAAATGACCAGCATGGTCAAATAATAATAATCATAGTAGTTGTCGAGGGTGCAACAAGCACGTCCGGTGAACAGGTCAGGGTTCCATAGCCGCAGGCAGAACAGTTGAAACTGGAGCAGCAGCACGGCCAGGTGGACTGGGGACAGCAAGGAGTCATCATACCAGGTAGTCCTGAGGCATGGTCCTAGGGCTCAGGTCCTCCGAGAGAAAGACAGAAAGAGAGAAAGAGAGAATTAGAGAGAGCATATTTAAATACACACAGGACACCGGATAAGACAAGAGAAATACTCCAGATGTAACAGACTGACCCTAGCCCCCCGACACATAAACTACTGCAGCATAAATACTGGAGGCTGAGACAGGAGGGATCAGAAGACACTGTGGCCCCATCCGATGATACCCCCGGACAGGGCCAAACAGGCAGGATATAACCCCACCCACTTTGCCAAAGCACAGCCCCCACACCACTAGAGGGATGTCTCCAACCACCAACTTACCGTCCTAAGACAAGGCCGAGTATAGCCCACAACGATCTCCGCCATGGCACAACCCAAGGGGGGGGGGGGGGGGCGCCAACCCAGACAGGAAGACCACGTCAGTGACTCAACCCACTCAAGTGACGCACCCCTCCCATGGACGGCATGGAAGAACACCAGTAGGCCAGTGACTCAGCCTCTGTAAAAGGGTTAGAGGCAGAGAATCCCAGTGGAAAGAGGGGAACCGGCAAGGCAGAGACAGCAAGGGCGGTTCGTTGCTCCAGCCTTTCCGTTCACCTTCACACTCCTGGGCCAGACTATACTTAATCATAGGACCTACTGAAGAGATAAGTCTTCAGTAAAGACTTAAAGGTTGAGACTGAGTCTGCGTCTCTCACATTGGTAGGCAGACCATTCCATAAAAATGGAGCTCTATAGGAGAAAGCCCTACCTCCAGCCGTTTGCTTAGAAATTCTAGGGACAATTAGGAGGCCTGCGTCTTGTGACCGTAGCGTACGTGTAGGTATGTACGGCAGGACCAAATCGGAAAGATAGGTAGGAGCAAGCCCATGTAATGCTTTGTAGGTTAGCAGTAACACCTTGAAATCAGCCCTTGCCTTAACAGGAAGCCAGTGTAGGGAGGCTAACACTGGAGTAATATGATCAAATTTTTTGGTTCTAGTCAGGATTCTAGCAGCCGTATTTAGCACTAACTGAAGTTTATTTAGTGCTTTATCCGGGTAGCCGGAAAGTAGAGCATTGCAGTAGTCCAGCCTAGAAGTAACAAAAGCATGGATTAATTTTTCTGCGTCATTTTTGGACAGAAAATTTCTGATTTTTGCAATGTTACGTAGATGGAAAAAAGCTGTCCTTGAAACAGTCTTGATATGTTCTTCAAAAGAGAGATCAGGGTCCAGAGTAACGCCGAGGTCCTTCACAGTTTTATTTGAGACGACTGTACAACCATCCAGATTAATTGTCAGATTCAACAGAAGATCTCTTTGTTTCTTGGGACCTAGAACAAGCATCTCTGTTTTGTCCGAGTTTAAAAGTAGAAAGTTTGCAGCCATCCACTTCTTTATGTCTGAAACACAGGCTTCTAGCGAGGGCAATTTTGGGGCTTCACCATGTTTCATTGAAATGTACAGCTGTGTGTCGTCTGCATAGCAGTGAAATTTAACATTATGTTTTCGAATGACATCCCCAAGAGGTAAAATATATAGTGAAAACAATAGTGGTCCTAAAACGGAACCTTGAGGAACACCGAAATTTACAATTGATTTGTCAGAGGACAAACCATTCACAGAGACAAACTGATATCTTTCCGACAGATAAGATCTAAACCAGGCCAGAACTTGTCCATGTAGACCAATTTGGGTTTCCAATCTCTCCAAAAGAATGTGGTGATCGATGGTATCAAAAGCGGCACTAAGATCTAGGAGCACGAGGACAGATGCAGAGCCTCGGTCTGACGTCATTAAAAGGTCATTTACCACCTTCACAAGTGCAGTCTCAGTGCTATGATGGGGTCTAAAACCAGACTGAAGCGTTTCGTATACATTGTTTGTCTTCAGGAAGGCAGTCAGTTGCTGTGCAACAGCTTTTTCTAAAATTTTGGAGAGGAATGGAAGATTCGATATAGGCCGATAGTTTTTTATAATTTCTGGATCAAGATTCGGCTTTTTCAAGAGAGGCTTTATTACTGCCACTTTTAGTGAGCTTGGTACACATCCGGTGGATAGAGAGCCGTTTATTATGTTCAACATAGGAGGGCCAAGCACAGGAAGCAGCTCTTTCAGTAGTTTAGTTGGAATAGGGTCCAGTATGCAGCTTGAGGGTTTGGAGGCCATGATTATTTTCATCATTGCGTCAAGAGATATAGTACTAAAACACTTTAGTATCTCCCTTGATCCTAGGTCCTGGCAGAGTTGTGCAGACTCAGGACAATGGAGCTTTGGAGGAATACCCAGATTTAAAGAGGAGTCTGTAATTTGCTTTCTAATGATCATGATCTTTTCCTCAAAGAAGTTCATAAATTTATTACTGCTGAAGTGAAAGCCATCCTCCATTTGCGAAGGCTGCTTTTTAGTTAGCTTTGCGACAGTATCAAAAAGAAATTTCGGATTGTTCTTATTTTCCTCAATTAAGTTGGAAAAATAGGATGATCGAGCAGCAGTAAGGGCTCTTCGATACTGCACGGTACTGTCTTTCCAAGCTAGTCGGAAGACTTCCAGTTTGGTGTGGCGCCATTTCCGTTCCAATTTTCTGGAAGCTTGCTTCAGAGCTCGTGTATTTTCTGTATACCAGGGAGCTAGTTTCTTATGACAGATGTTTTTAGTTTTTAGGGGTGCAACTGCATCTAGGGTATTGCGCAAGGTTAAATTGAGTTCCTCGGTTAGGTGGTTAACTGATTTTTGTCCTCTGACGTCCTTGGGTAGGCAGAGGCAGTCTGGAAGGGCATCAAGGAATCTTTGGGTTGTCTGAGAATTTATAGCACGACTTTTAATGCTCCTTGGTTGGGGTCTGAGCAGATTATTTGTTGCAATTGCAAACGTAATAAAATGGTGGTCCGATAGTCCAGGATTATGAGGAAAAACATTTAGATCCACAACATTTATTCCATGGGACAAAACTAGGTCCAGAGTATGACTGTGGCAGTGAGTAGGTCCAGAGACATGTTGGACAAAACCCACTGAGTCGATGATGGCTCCGAAAGCCTTTTGGAGTGGGTCTGTGGACTTTTCCATGTGAATGTTAAAGTCACCAAAAATTAGAATATTATCTGCTATGACTACAAGATCCGATAGGAATTCAGGGAACTCAGTGAGGAACACTGCATATGGCCCAGGAGGCCTATAAACAGTAGCTATAAAAAGTGAGTGAGTAGGCTGCATAGATTTCATGACTAGAAGCTCAAAAGACGAAAACGTCATTGTTGTTTTTTTTTTTGTAAATTGAAATTTGCTATCGTAAATGTTAGCAACACCTCCGCCTTTGCCGGATGCACGGGGGGTATGGTCACTAATGTAACCTGGGGGTGAGGCCTCATTTAACACAGTAAATTCATCAGGCTTAAGCCATGTTTCAGTCAGGCCAATCACATCAAGATTATTATCAGTGATTAGTTCATTGACTATAACTGCCTTGGAAGTGAGGGATCTAACATTAAGTAACCCAATTTTGAGATGTGAGGTATCACAATCTCTTTCAATAATGGCAGGAATGGAGGAGGTCTTTATACTAGTGAGATTGCTAAAGCGAACACCGCCATTTTTAATTTTGCCCAACCTAGATCGAGGCACAGACACGGTCTCAATGGGGGAAGCTGAGCTGACTACACTGACTGTGCTAGTGGCAGACTCCACTAAGCTGGCAGGCTGGCTAACAGCCTGCTGCCTGGCCTGCACCCTATTTCATTGTGGAGCTAGAGGAGTTAGAGCCCTGTCTATGTTCGTAGATAAGATGAGAGCACCCCTCCAGCTAGGATGGAGTCCGTCACTCCTCAACAGGCCAGGCTTGGTCCTGTTTGTGGGTGAGTCCCAGAAAGAGGGCCAATTATCTACAAATTCTATCTTTTGGGAGGGGCAGAAAACAGTTTTCAACCAGCGATTGAGTTGAGAGACTCTGCTGTAGAGCTCATCACTCCCCCTAACTGGGAGGGGGCCAGAGACAATTAATCGATGCCGACACATCTTTCTAGCTGATTTACACGCTGAAGCTATGTTGCGCTTGGTGACCTCTGACTGTTTCATCCTAACATCGTTGGTGCCGACGTGGATAACAATATCTCTATACTCTCTACACTCGCCAGTTTTAGCTTTAGCCAGCACCGTCTTTAGATTAGCCTTAACGTCGGTAGCCCTGCCCCCTGGTAAACAGTGTATGATCGCTGGATGATTAGTTTTAAGTCTAATACTGCGGGTAATGGAGTCGCCAATGACTAGGGTTTTCAATTTGTCAGAGCTAATGGTGGGAGCCGTCGGCGTCTCAGACCCCACAACGGGAGGAGTAGAGACCAGAGAAGTCTCGGCCTCCGACTCCGACTCGCTTAATGGGGAGAACCGGTTGAAAGTTTCTGTCGGCTGAATAAGCGACACCGGTTGAGCATTCCTACAGCGTTTCCCTCCAGAAGCCATGAGAAAGATGTCCGGCTGCGGGGACCGTGCGAGGGGGTTTATACTAACGTTACTATCTGTACTTACTGGTGGCACAGACGCTGTTTCATCCTTTCCTACACTGAAATTACCCTTGCCTAACGATCGCGTCTGAAGCTGGGCTTGCAGCACAGCTATCCTTGCCGTAAGGCGATCGTTCTCCTGTATATTATAAGTACAACGACTGCAATTAGAAGGCATCATGTTAATGTTACTTAGCTTCGGCTGTTTGAAGTCCTGACGAACCATGTCCAGATAAAACCTCCGGGGATGAATGAAAAAAGTTGACATGGCAGTATTTACTGCCACCTGGGTTAACACAGCTCAGAGAGACTAAAGGGACATGGCGGTATTTACAACCACCTGGGTTAACACAGCTCAGAGAGACTATATGGACATGGCAGTATTTACTACCCCACCTGGGTTAACACAGCTCAGAGAGTCTATAGGGACATGGCAGTATTTACTACCACCTTGGTTAACACAGCTCAGAGAGACTATAGGGACATAGCAGTATTTACTACCACCTGGGTTAACACAGCTCAGAGAGACTATATGGACATGGCAGTATTTACTACCACCTGGGTTAACACAGCTCAGAGAGACATGGCAGTATTTTCTACCACCTGGGTTAACACAGCTCAGAGAGACTATAGGGACAAAGCAGTATTAACTACCCCACCTGGGTTAATACAACTCAGAGAGACTATAGGGACATGGCAGTATTTACTGCCACCTGGGTTAACACAGCTCAGAGAGACTAAAGGGACATGGCGGTATTTACAACCACCTGGGTTAACACAGCTCAGAGAGACTATAGGGACATGGCAGTATTTACTACCACCTGGGTTAACATAGCTCAGAGAGACTATAGGGACATGGCAGTATTTACTACCACCTGGGTTAACACAGCTCAGAGAGACTATAGGGACATGGCAGTATTTACTACCACCTGGGTTAACACAGCTCAGAGAGACAATAGGGACATGGCAGTATTTACTACCACCATGGTTAGAACAGCTTAGAGACACTATAGGGACATGGCAGTATTTACTACCCCACCTGGGTTAACACAGCTTAGAGAGACTATAGGGACATGGCAGTATTTACTACCACCTGGGTTAACACAGCTCAGAGAGACTTTAGGGACATGGCAGTATTTACTACCACCTGTGTTAACACAGCTTAGAGCGACTATAGGGACATGGCAGTATTTACTACCCCACCTGGGTTAACACAGCTCAGGGAGACTATAGGGACATGGCAGTATTTACTACCCCACCTGGGTTAACACAGCTCAGAGAGACTATAGGGACTGAGCAGTATTTACTACCACCTGGGTTAACACAGCTTAGAGAGACTATAGGGACATGGCAGTATTTACTACCCCACCTGGATTAACACAGCTCAGAGAGACTATAGGGACATGGCTGTATTTACTACCACCTGGGTTAACACAGCTAAGAGAGACTATAGGGACATGGCAGTATTTACTACCACCTGGGTTAACACAGCTCAGAGAGACTATAGGGACATGGCAGTATTTACTTCCACCTGGGTTAACACAGCTCAGAGAGACAAAAGGGACATGGCAGTATTTACTACCACCTGGGTTAACACAGCTCAGAGAGACTATAGGAACATGGCAGTATTTACTAGCACCTGGGTTAACACAGCATAGAGAGACTATAGGGACATGGCAGTATTTACTACCACCTGGGTTAACACAGCTCAGAGAGACTATAGGGACATGGCAGTCTTTACTGTCATCTGGGTTAACACAGCTCAGAGAGACTAAAGGGACATGGCATTATTTACTACCACCTGGGTTAATACAGTTCAGAGAGACTATTGGGACATGGCAGTATTTACTACCACCTGGGTTAACACAGCTTACAGAGACTATAGGGACATGGCAGTATTTACTACCACCTGGGTTAACACAGCTCAGAGAGACTATAGGGACCAGGCAGTATTTACTACCACACCTGGGTTAACACAGCATAGAGAGACTATAGGGAAATAGCAGTATTTACTACCACCTGGGTTAACACAGCTCAGAGAGACTATATGGACATGGCAGTCTTTACTGTCACCTGGGTTAACACAGCATAGAGAGACTATAGGGAAATAGCAGTATTTACTACCACCTGGGTTAACACAGCTCAGAGAGACTATATGGACATGGCAGTCTTTACTGTCACCTGGGTTAACACAGCTCAGAGAGACTATAGGGACATGGCAGTATTTACTACCACACCTGGGTTAACACAGCATAGAGAGACTATAGGGAAATAGCAGTATTTACTACCACCTGGGTTAACACAGCTCAGAGAGACTATATGGACATGGCAGTCTTTACTGTCACCTGGGTTAACACAGCTCAGAGAGACTATAGGGACATGGCAGTCTTTACTGTCACCTGGGTTAACACAGCTCAGAGAGACTATTGGGACATGGCTGTATTTACCACCACCTGGGTTAACACAGCTAAGAGAGACTATAGCGACATGGCAGTATTTACTACCCCACCTGGGTTAACACAGCTCAGAGAGACTATAGGGACATGGCAGTATTTACTACCCCACCTGGGTTGACCCAGCTCAGAGAGACTATAGGGACATGGCAGTATTTACTACCACCTGGGTTAACACAGCATAGAGAGACTATAGGGACATAGCAGTATTTACTACCACCTGGGTTAACACAGCTAGGAGAGACTATATGGACATGGCAGAATTTACTACCACCTGGGTTAACACAGTTTAGAGAGACTATAGGGACATGGCAGTATTTACTACCACCTGTGTTAACACAGCTCAGAGAGACTATAGGGACATGGCAGTGTTTACTACCACCTGGGTTAACACAGCTCAGAGAGACTATAGGGACATGACAGTATTTACTACCCCACCTGGGTTAACACAGCATAGAGAGACTATAGGGACATGGCAGTATTTACTACCACACCTGGTTTAACACAGCTTAGAGAGACTATAGGGACATGGCAGTATTTACTACCCCACCTGGGTTAACACAGCTTAGAGAGACTATAGGGACATGGCAGTATTTACTGTCCCACCTGGGTTAACACAGCTCAGAGAGACTATAGGGACAAGGCAGTATTTACTACCACCTTGGTTAACACAGCTTAGAGAGACTATAGGGACATGGCAGTATTTACTACCCTACCTGGGTTAACACAGCTCAGAGAGACTATAGGGACATGGCAGTATTTACTTCCACCTGGGTTAACACAGCTCAGAGAGACAAAAGGGACATGGCAGTATTTACTACCACCTGGGTTAACACAGCTCAGAGAGACTATAGGAACATGGCAGTATTTACTAGCACCTGGGTTAACACAGCATAGAGAGACTATAGGGACATGGCAGTATTTACTACCACCTGGGTTAACACAGCTCAGAGAGACTATAGGGACATGGCAGTCTTTACTGTCATCTGGGTTAACACAGCTCAGAGAGACTAAAGGGACATGGCATTATTTACTACCACCTGGGTTAATACAGTTCAGAGAGACTATTGGGACATGGCAGTATTTACTACCACCTGGGTTAACACAGCTTACAGAGACTATAGGGACATGGCAGTATTTACTACCACCTGGGTTAACACAGCTCAGAGAGACTAACGGGACATGGCGGTATTTACTACCACCTGGGTTAACACAGCTCAGAGAGACTATAGGGACATGGCAGTATTTACTACCACCTTGGTTAACACAGCTCAGAGAGACTATAGGGACATGGCAGTGTTTACTACCACCTGGGTTAACACAGCTCAGAGAGACTATAGGGACCAGGCAGTATTTACTACCACACCTGGGTTAACACAGCATAGAGAGACTATAGGGAAATAGCAGTATTTACTACCACCTGGGTTAACACAGCTCAGAGAGACTATATGGACATGGCAGTCTTTACTGTCACCTGGGTTAACACAGCTCAGAGAGACTATAGGGACATGGCAGTCTTTACTGTCACCTGGGTTAACACAGCTCAGAGAGACTATTGGGACATGGCTGTATTTACCACCACCTGGGTTAACACAGCTAAGAGAGACTATAGCGACATGGCAGTATTTACTACCCCACCTGGGTTAACACAGCTCAGAGAGACTATAGGGACATGGCAGTATTTACTACCCCACCTGGGTTGACCCAGCTCAGAGAGACTATAGGGACATGGCAGTATTTACTACCACCTGGGTTAACACAGCATAGAGAGACTATAGGGACATAGCAGTATTTACTTCCACCTGGGTTAACACAGCTCAGAGAGACTATATGGACATGGCAGTATTTACTACCACCTGGGTTAACACAGCTCAGAGAGACTATAGGGACATGGCATTATTTACTACCACCTAGGTTAATACAGCTTAGAGAGACTATTGGGACATGGCAGTATTTACTACCACCTGGGTTAACACAGCTAAGAGAGACTATAGGGACATGGCAGTATTTACCACCCCACCTGGGTTAACACAGCTAAGAGAGACTATAGGGACATGGCAGTATTTACTACCACCTGGGTTAACACAGCTTAGAGAGACTATAGGGATATTGCAGTATTTACTACCACCTGGGTTAACACAGCTCAGAGAGACTATAGGGACATAGCAGTATTTACTACCACCTGGGTTAACACAGCTAGGAGAGACTATATGGACATTGCAGAATTTACTACCACCTGGGTTAACACAGTTTAGAGAGACTATAGGGACATGGCAGTATTTACTACCACCTGGGTTAACACAGCTCAGAGAGACTATAGGGACATGGCAGTATTTACTACAACCTGGGTTAACACAGCTCAGAGAGACTAACGGGACATGGCGGTATTTACTACCACCTGGGTTAACACAGCTCAGAGAGACTATAGGGACATGGCAGTATTTACTTCCACCTGGGTTAACACAGCTCCGAGAGACTATAGGGACATGGCAGTATTTACTACCCCACCTTGGTTAACACAGATAGAGAGACTAAAGGGACATGGTATTATTTACTACCACCTGGGTTAACACAGCTTAGAGAGACTATAGGGACATGGCAGTATTTACTACCACCTGGGTTAACACAGCTCAGAGAGACTATAGGGACATGGCAGTATTTACTACCACCTGGGTTAACACAGATTAGAGAGACTATAGGGACATGGCAGTATTTACTACCACCTGGGTTAACACAGCTTAGAGAGACTATAGGGACATGTCAGTATTTACTACCCAACTGGGTTAACACAGCTTAGAGAGACTATAGGGACATGGCAGTATTTACTACCCCACCTGGGTTAACACAGCTTAGAGAGACTATAGGGACATGGCAGTATTTACTGTCCCACCTGGATTAACACAGCTCAGAGAGACTATAGGGACATGGCAGTATTTACTACCACCTTGGTTAACACAGCTTCGAGAGACTATAGGGACATGGCAGTATTTACTACCCTACCTGGGTTAACACAGCTCAGAGAGACTATAGGGACATGGCAGTATTTACTTCCACCTGGGTTAACACAGCTCAGAGAGACTAAAGGGACATGGCAGAATTTACTACCACCTGGGTTAACACAGTTTAGAGAGACTATAGGGACATGGCAGTATTTACTACCACCTGGGTTAACACAGCTCAGAGAGACTATAGGGACATGGCAGTATTTACTACCACCTGTGTTAACACAGCTCAGAGAGACTATAGGGACATGGCAGTGTTTACTACCACCTGGGTTAACACAGCTCAGAGAGACTATAGGGACATGACAGTATTTACTACCCCACCTGGGTTAACACAGCATAGAGAGACTATAGGGACATGGCAGTATTTACTACCACACCTGGTTTAACACAGCTTAGAGAGACTATAGGGACATGGCAGTATTTACTACCACCTGGGATAACACAGCTTAGAGAGACTATTGGGACATGGCAGTATTTACTACCCCAACTGGGTTAACACAGCTCAGAGAGACTATATGAACATGGCAGTATTTATTCCACCTGGGTTAACACAGCTCAGAGAGACTATAGGGACATGACAGTATTTACTACCCCACCTGGGTTAACACAGCATAGAGAGACTATAGGGACATGGCAGTATTTACTACCACACCTGGGTTAACACAGCTTAGAGAGACTATAGGGACATGGCAGTATTTACTACCACCTGGGATAACACACCTTAGAGAGACTATTGGGACATGGCAGTATTTACTACCCCAACTGGGTTAACACAGCTCAGAGAGACTATATGAACATGGCAGTATTTACTTCCACCTGGGTTAACACAGCTCAGAGAGACTAAAGGGACATGGCAGTATTTATTACCACCTGGGTTAACACAGCTCAGAGAGACAATAGGGACATGGCAGTATTTACTACCACCTGGGTTAACACAGCATAGAGAGACTATAGGGACATAGCAGTATTTACTTCCACCTGGGTTAACACAGCTCAGAGAGACTATAGGGACATGGCAGTATTTACTGTCACATGGGTTAACACAGCTCAGAGAGACTATAGGGACATGGCAGTATTTACTACCACCTGGGTTAACACAGTTTAGAGAGACTATAGGGACATGGCGGTATTTACAACCACCTGGGTTAACACAGCTCAGAGAGACTATAGGGACATGGCAGTATTTACTACCACCTGGGTTAACATAGCTCAGAGAGACTATAGGGACATGGCAGTATTTACTACCACCTGGGTTAACACAGCTCAGAGAGACTATAGGGACATGGCAGTATTTACTACCACCTGGGTTAACACA
Organism: Salmo salar; assembly: GCF_965601325.2. Taxonomy (NCBI): domain Eukaryota; kingdom Metazoa; phylum Chordata; class Actinopteri; order Salmoniformes; family Salmonidae; genus Salmo; species Salmo salar. Next base: position 59,733,956 of record NC_138300.1, read on the forward strand.
GCTCAGAGAGACAATAGGGACTGAGCAGTATTTACTACCACCTGGGTTAACACAGCTTAGAGAGACTATATGGACATGGCAGTATTTACTACCCCACCTGGGTTAACACAGCTCAGAGAGTCTATAGGGACATGGCAGTATTTACTACCACCTTGGTTAACACAGCTCAGAGAGACTATAGGGACATAGCAGTATTTACTACCACCTGGGTTAACACAGCTCAGAGAGACTATATGGACATGGCAGTATTTACTACCACCTGGGTTAACACAGCTCAGAGAGACATGGCAGTATTTTCTACCACCTGGGTTAACACAGCTCAGAGAGACTATAGGGACAAAGCAGTATTAACTACCCCACCTGGGTTAACACAACTCAGAGAGACTATAGGGACATGGCAGTATTTACTGCCACCTGGGTTAACACAGCTCAGAGAGACTAAAGGGACATGGCGGTATTTACAACCACCTGGGTTAACACAGCTCAGAGAGACTATAGGGACATGGCAGTATTTACTACCACCTGGGTTAACATAGCTCAGAGAGACTATAGGGACATGGCAGTATTTACTACCACCTGGGTTAACACAGCTCAGAGAGACTATAGGGACATGGCAGTATTTACTACCACCTGGGTTAACACAGCTCAGAGAGACAATAGGGACATGGCAGTATTTACTACCACCATGGTTAGAACAGCTTAGAGACACTATAGGGACATGGCAGTATTTACTACCCCACCTGGGTTAACACAGCTTAGAGAGACTATAGGGACATGGCAGTATTTACTACCACCTGGGTTAACACAGCTCAGAGAGACTTTAGGGACATGGCAGTATTTACTACCACCTGTGTTAACACAGCTTAGAGCGACTATAGGGACATGGCAGTATTTACTACCCCACCTGGGTTAACACAGCTCAGGGAGACTATAGGGACATGGCAGTATTTACTACCCCACCTGGGTTAACACAGCTCAGAGAGACTATAGGGACATGGCAGTATTTACTACCACCTGGGTTAACACAGCTTAGAGAGACTATAGGGACATGGCAGTATTTACTACCCCACCTGGGTTAACACAGCTCAGAGATACTATAGGGACATTGCAGTATTTACTACCACCTGGGTTAACACAGCTCAGAGAGACTATAGGGACATGGCAGTATTTACTACCAACTGGGTTAACACAGCTCAGAGAGACTTTATGGACATGGCAGTATTTACTACCACCTGTGTTAACACAGTTTAGAGAGACTATAGGGACATGGCAGTATTTACTACCGCACCTGGGTTAACACAGCTCAGAGAGACTATAGGGACATGGTAGTTTTTACTACCACCTGGGTTAACACAGCTTAGAGAGACTATAGGGACATGGCAGTATTTACTACCCCACCTGGGTTAACACAGCTCAGAGAGACTATAGGGACATGGCAGTATTTACTACCCCACATGGGTTAACACAGCTCAGAGAGACTATATGGACATGGCAGTATTTACTACCACCTGGGTTAACACAGCTCAGAGAGACTATAGGGACATGGCAGTATTTACTGTCACATGGGTTAACACAGCTCAGAGAGACTAAAGGGACATGGCATTATTTACTACCACCTAGGTTAATACAGCTTAGAGAGACTATTGGGACATGGCAGTATTTACTACCACCTGGGTTAACACAGCTCAGAGAGACTATAGGGACATGGCAGTATTTACTACCACCTGGGTTAACACAGTTTAGAGAGACTATAGGGACATGGCGGTATTTACAACCACCTGGGTTAACACAGCTCAGAGAGACTATAGGGACATGGCAGTATTTACTACCACCTGGGTTAACATAGCTCAGAGAGACTATAGGGACATGGCAGTATTTACTACCACCTGGGTTAACACAGCTCAGAGAGACTATAGGGACATGGCAGTATTTACTACCACCTGGGTTAACACAGCTCAGAGAGACAATAGGGACTGAGCAGTATTTACTACCACCTGGGTTAACACAGCTTAGAGAGACTATATGGACATGGCAGTATTTACTACCCCACCTGGGTTAACACAGCTCAGAGAGTCTATAGGGACATGGCAGTATTTACTACCACCTTGGTTAACACAGCTCAGAGAGACTATAGGGACATAGCAGTATTTACTACCACCTGGGTTAACACAGCTCAGAGAGACTATATGGACATGGCAGTATTTACTACCACCTGGGTTAACACAGCTCAGAGAGACATGGCAGTATTTTCTACCACCTGGGTTAACACAGCTCAGAGAGACTATAGGGACAAAGCAGTATTAACTACCCCACCTGGGTTAACACAACTCAGAGAGACTATAGGGACATGGCAGTATTTACTGCCACCTGGGTTAACACAGCTCAGAGAGACTAAAGGGACATGGCGGTATTTACAACCACCTGGGTTAACACAGCTCAGAGAGACTATAGGGACATGGCAGTATTTACTACCACCTGGGTTAACATAGCTCAGAGAGACTATAGGGACATGGCAGTATTTACTACCACCTGGGTTAACACAGCTCAGAGAGACTATAGGGACATGGCAGTATTTACTACCAACTGGGTTAACACAGCTCAGAGAGACAATAGGGACATGGCAGTATTTACTACCACCATGGTTAGAACAGCTTAGAGACACTATAGGGACATGGCAGTATTTACTACCCCACCTGGGTTAACACAGCTTAGAGAGACTATAGGGACATGGCAGTATTTACTACCACCTGGGTTAACACAGCTCAGAGAGACTTTAGGGACATGGCAGTATTTACTACCACCTGTGTTAACACAGCTTAGAGCGACTATAGGGACATGGCAGTATTTACTACCCCACCTGGGTTAACACAGCTCAGGGAGACTATAGGGACATGGCAGTATTTACTACCCCACCTGGGTTAACACAGCTCAGAGAGACTATAGGGACTGAGCAGTATTTACTACCACCTGGGTTAACACAGCTTAGAGAGACTATAGGGACATGGCAGTATTTACTACCCCACCTGGGTTAACACAGCTCAGAGATACTATAGGGACATTGCAGTATTTACTACCACCTGGGTTAACACAGCTAGGAGAGACTATATGGACATGGCAAAATTTACTACCACCTGGGTTAACACAGTTTAGAGAGACTATAGGGACATGGCAGTATTTACTACCACCTGGGTTAACACAGCTCAGAGAGACTATAGGGACATGGCAGTATTTACTGTCACCTGGGTTAACACAGCTCAGAGAGACTAAAGGGACATGGCATTATTTACTACCACCTGGGTTAACACAGCTTAGAGAGACTATAGGGACATGGCAGTATTTACTACCACCTGGGTTAACACAGCTCAGAGAGACAATAGGGACATGGCAGTATTTACTACCACCTGGGTTAGAACAGCTTAGAGAGACTATAGGGACATGGCAGTATTTACTACCCCACCTGGGTTAACACAGCTTAGAGAGACTATAGGGACATGGCAGTATTTACTACCAACTGGGTTAACACAGCTCAGAGAGACTTTAGGGACATGGCAGTATTTACTACCACCTGTGTTAACACAGTTTAGAGAGATTTTAGGGACATGGCAGTATTTACTACCGCACCTGGGTTAACACAGCTCAGAGAGACTATAGGGACATGGTAGTTTTTACTACCACCTGGGTTAACACAGCTAAGAGAGACTATAGGGACATGGCAGTATTTACTACCACCTGGGTTAACACAGCTTAGAGAGACTATAGGGACATGGCAGTATTTACTACCCCACCTGGGTTAACACAGCTCAGAGATACTATAGGGACATTGCAGTATTTACTACCACCTGGGTAAACACAGCTCAGAGAGACTATAGGGACATGGCAGTATTTACTGTCACCTGGGTTAACACAGCTCAGAGAGACTAAAGGGACATGGCATTATTTACTACCACCTGGGTTAACACAGCTTAGAGAGACTATAGGGACATGGCAGTATTTACTACCACCTGGGTTAACACAGCTCAGAGAGACAATAGGGACATGGCAGTATTTACTACCATCTGGGTTAAAACTGCTTAGAGAGACTATAGGGACATGGCAGTATTTACTACCCCACCTGGGTTAACACAGCTTAGAGAGACTATAGGGACATGGCAGTATTTACTACCAACTGGGTTAACACAGCTCAGAGAGACTTTATGGACATGGCAGTATTTACTACCACCTGTGTTAACACAGTTTAGAGAGACTATAGGGACATGGCAGTATTTACTACCGCACCTGGGTTAACACAGCTCAGAGAGACTATAGGGACATGGTAGTTTTTACTACCACCTGGGTTAACACAGCTTAGAGAGACTATAGGGACATGGCAGTATTTACTACCCCACCTGGGTTAACACAGCTCAGAGAGACTATAGGGACATGGCAGTATTTACTACCCCACATGGGTTAACACAGCTCAGAGAGACTATACGGATTTGGCAGTATTTACTACCACCTGGGTTAACACAGCTTAGAGAGACTATAGGGACATGGCAGTATTAACTACCACACCTGGGTTAACACAGCTTAGAGAGACTATAGGGACATGGCAGTATTTACTACCCCACCTGGGTTAACACAGCTCAAAGAGTCTATAGGGACATGGCAGTATTTAATACCACCTGGGTTAACACAGCTCAGAGAGACTAAAGGGACATGGCGGTATTTACTACCACCTGGGTTAACACAGCTCAGAGAGACTATAGGGACATGGCAGTATTTACTACCACCTGGGTTAACACAGCTCAGAGAGACTATAGGGATATGGCAGTATTTACTACAACCTGGTTAACACAGCTTAGAGAGACTATAGGGACATGGTAGTATTTACTACCACCTGGGTTAACACAGCTCAGAGAGACTATAGGGACATGGCAGTATTTACTACAACCTGGTTAACACAGCTTAGAGAGACTATAGGGACATGGCAGTATTTACTACCACCTGGGGTTAACACAGCTCAGAGAGACTATAGGGACATGGCAGTATTTACTACCCCACCTGGGTTAACACAGCTCAGAGAGACTACAGGGACATGGCAGTATTTACTACCACCTGGGTTAACACTGCTCAGAGAGACTATAGGGACATGGCAGTATTTACTACAACCTGGTTAACACAGCTTAGAGAGACTATAGGGACATGGCAGTATTTACTACCGCACCTGGGTTAACACAGCTCAGAGAGACTATAGGGACATGGTAGTTTTTACTACCACCTGGGTTAACACAGCTAAGAGAGACTATAGGGACATGGCAGTATTTACTACCACCTGGGTTAACACAGCTTAGAGAGACTATAGGGACATGGCAGTATTTACTACCCCACCTGGGTTAACACAGCTCAGAGATACTATAGGGACATTGCAGTATTTACTACCACCTGGGTAAACACAGCTCAGAGAGACTATAGGGACATGGCAGTATTTACTGTCACCTGGGTTAACACAGCTCAGAGAGACTAAAGGGACATGGCATTATTTACTACCACCTGGGTTAACACAGCTTAGAGAGACTATAGGGACATGGCAGTATTTACTACCACCTGGGTTAACACAGCTCAGAGAGACAATAGGGACATGGCAGTATTTACTACCACCTGGGTTAGAACTGCTTAGAGAGACTATAGGGACATGGCAGTATTTACTACCCCACCTGGGTTAACACAGCTTAGAGAGACTATAGGGACATGGCAGTATTTACTACCAACTGGGTTAACACAGCTCAGAGAGACTTTATGGACATGGCAGTATTTACTACCACCTGTGTTAACACAGTTTAGAGAGACTATAGGGACATGGCAGTATTTACTACCGCACCTGGGTTAACACAGCTCAGAGAGACTATAGGGACATGGTAGTTTATACTACCACCTGGGTTAACACAGCTTAGAGAGACTATAGGGACATGGCAGTATTTACTACCCCACCTGGGTTAACACAGCTCAGAGAGACTATAGGGACATGGCAGTATTTACTACCCCACATGGGTTAACACAGCTCAGAGAGACTATACGGATTTGGCAGTATTTACTACCACCTGGGTTAACACAGCTTAGAGAGACTATAGGGACATGGCAGTATTAACTACCACACCTGGGTTAACACAGCTTAGAGAGACTATAGGGACATGGCAGTATTTACTACCCCACCTGGGTTAACACAGCTCAAAGAGTCTATAGGGACATGGCAGTATTTAATACCACCTGGGTTAACACAGCTCAGAGAGACTAAAGGGACATGGCGGTATTTACTACCACCTGGGTTAACACAGCTCAGAGAGACTATAGGGACATGGCAGTATTTACTACCACCTGGGTTAACACAGCTCAGAGAGACTATAGGGATATGGCAGTATTTACTACAACCTGGTTAACACAGCTTAGAGAGACTATAGGGACATGGTAGTATTTACTAACACCTGGGTTAACACAGCTCAGAGAGACTATAGGGACATGGCAGTATTTACTACAACCTGGTTAACACAGCTTAGAGAGACTATAGGGACATGGCAGTATTTACTACCACCTGGGGTTAACACAGCTCAGAGAGACTATAGGGACATGGCAGTATTTACTACCCCACCTGGGTTAACACAGCTCAGAGAGACTAAAGGGACATGGCAGTATTTACTACCACCTGGGTTAACACTGCTCAGAGAGACTATAGGGACATGGCAGTATTTACTACAACCTGGTTAACACAGCTTAGAGAGACTATAGGGACATGGTAGTATTTACTACCACCTGGGTTAACACAGCTCAGAGAGACTATAGGGACATGGCAGTATTTACTACAACCTGGTTAACACAGCTTAGAGAGACTATAGGGAAATGGCAGTATTTACTACCACCTGGGGTTAACACAGCTCAGAGAGACTATAGGGACATGGCAGTATTTACTACAACCTGGTTAAGACAGCTTAGAGAGACTATAGGGACATGGCAGTATTTACTACCACCTGGGTTAACACAGCTTAGAGAGACTATAGGGACATGGCAGTATTTACTACCCCACCTGGGTTAACATAGCTCAGAGAGTCTATAGGGACATGGCAGTATTTACTACCACCTGGGTTAACACAGATAAGAGAGACTATAGGGACATGGCAGTATTTACTACCACCTGGGTTAACACAGCTTAGAGAGACTATAGGGACATGGCTGTATTTACTACCACCTGGGTTAACACAGCTAAGAAAGACTATAGGGACATGGCAGTATTTACTACCACCTGGGTTAACACAGCTTAGAGAGACTATAGGGACATGGCAGTATTTACTACCCCACCTGGGTTAACATAGCTCAGAGAGTCTATAGGGACATGGCAGTATTTACCACCACCTGGGTTAACACAGATAAGAGAGACTATAGGGACATGGCAGTATTTACTACCACCTGGGTTAACACAGCTTAGAGAGACTATAGGGACATGGCTGTATTTACTACCACCTGGGTTAACACAGCTAAGAGAGACTATAGGGACATGGCAGTATTTACTACCCCACCTGGGTTAACACAGCTCAGAGATACTATAGGGACATTGCAGTATTTACTACCACCTGGGTTAACACAGCTCAGAGAGACTATAGGGACATGGCAGTATTTACTACCCCACCTGGGTTAACACAGCTCAGAGAGACTACAGGGACATGGCAGTATTTACTACCGCACCTGGGTTAACACAGCTCAGAGAGACTATAGGGACATGGTAGTTTTTACTACCACCTGGGTTAACACAGCTAAGAGAGACTATAGGGACATGGCAGTATTTACTACCACCTGGGTTAACACAGCTTAGAGAGACTATAGGGACATGGCAGTATTTACTACCCCACCTGGGTTAACACAGCTCAGAGATACTATAGGGACATTGCAGTATTTACTACCACCTGGGTAAACACAGCTCAGAGAGACTATAGGGACATGGCAGTATTTACTGTCACCTGGGTTAACACAGCTCAGAGAGACTATAGGGACATGGCAGTATTTACTACCCCACCTGGGTTAACACAGCTTAGAGACACTATAGGGACATGGCAGTATTTACTACCACCTGGGTTAACACAGCTTAGAGAGACTATAGGGACATGGCAGTATTTACTACCCCACCTGGGTTAACACAGCTCAGAGAGACTATAGGGACATGGCAGTATTTACTACCCCACATGGGTTAACACAGCTCAGAGAGACTATATGGATTTGGCAGTATTTACTACCACCTGGGTTAACACAGCTTAGAGAGACTATAGGGACATGGCAGTATTAACTACCACACCTGGGTTAACACAGCTTAGAGAGACTATAGGGACATGGCAGTATTTACTACCCCACCTGGGTTAACACAGCTCAAAGAGTCTATAGGGACATGGCAGTATTTAATACCACCTGGGTTAACACAGCTCAGAGAGACTAAAGGGACATGGCGGTATTTACTACCACCTGGGTTAACACAGCTCAGAGAGACTATAGGGACATGGCAGTATTTACTACCACCTGGGTTAACACAGCTCAGAGAGACTATAGGGATATGGCAGTATTTACTATAACCTGGTTAACACAGCTTAGAGAGACTATAGGGACATAGTAGTATTTACTACCACCTGGGTTAACACAGCTCAGAGAGACTATAGGGACATGGCAGTATTTACTACAACCTGGTTAACACAGCTTAGAGAGACAATAGGGACATGGCAGTATTTACTACAACCTGGTTAACACAGCTCAGAGAGACTATAGGGACATGGCAGTATTTACTACCCCACCTGGGTTAACACAGCTCAGAGAGACTATAGGGACATGGCAGTATTTACTACAACCTGGTTTTCACAGCTTAGAGAGACTATAGGGAAATGGCAGTATTTACTACCACCTGGGGTTAACACAGCTCAGAGAGACTATAGGGACATGGCAGTATTTACTACAACCTGGTTAACACAGCTTAGAGAGACTATAGGGACATGGCAGTATTTACTACCACCTGGGTTAACACAGCTTAGAGAGACTATAGGGACATGGCAGTATTTACTACCCCACCTGGGTTAACATAGCTCAGAGAGTCTATAGGGACATGGCAGTATTTACTACCACCTGGGTTAACACAGCTTAGAGAGACTATAGGGACATTGCAGTATTTACTACCACCTGGGTTAACACAGCTCAGAGAGACTATATGGACATGGCAGAATTTACTACCACCTGGGTTAACACAGTTTAGAGAGACTATAGGGACATGGCAGTATTTACTACCACCTGGGTTAACACAGCTCAGAGAGACTATAGGGACATGGCAGTATTTACTGTCACCTGGGTTAACACAGCTCAGAGAGACTATAGGGACATGGCAGTATTTACTACCACCTGGGTTAACACAGCTCAGAGAGACAATAGGGACATGGCAGTATTTACTACCACCTGGGTTAGAACAGCTTAGAGAGACTATAGGGACATGGCAGTATTTACTACCCCACCTGGGTTAACACAGCTTAGAGAGACTATAGGGACATGGCAGTATTTACTACCAACTGGGTTAACACAGCTCAGAGAGACTTTAGGGACATGGCAGTATTTACTACCACCTGTGTTAACACAGTTTAGAGAGACTATAGGGACATGGCAGTATTTACTACCGCACCTGGGTTAACACAGCTCAGAGAGACTATAGGGACATGGTAGTTTTTACTACCACCTGGGTTAACACAGCTCAGAGAGACTATAGGGACATGGCAGTATTTACTACCCCACATGGGTTAACACAGCTCAGAGAGACTATACGGATTTGGCAGTATTTACTACCACCTGGGTTAACACAGCTTAGAGAGACTTTAGGGACATGGCAGTATTAACTACCACACCTGGGTTAACACAGCTTAGAGAGACTATAGGGACATGGCAGTATTTACTACCACCTGGGTTAACACAGCTTAGAGAGACTATAGGGACATTGCAGTATTTACTACAACCTGGGTTAACACAGCTCAGAGAGACTATAGGGACATGGCAGTATTTACTACCCCACCTGGGTTAACACAGCACAGAGAGACTATAGGGACATGGCAGTATTTACTACCCCACCTGGGTTAACACAGCTCAGAGAGACTACAGGGACATGGCAGTATTTACTACCACCTGGGTTAACACTGCTCAGAGAGACTATAGGGACATGGCAGTATTTACTACAACCTGGTTAACACAGCTTAGAGAGACTATAGGGACATGGCAGTATTTACTACAACCTGGTTAACACAGCTTAGAGAGACTATAGGGACATGGCAGTATTTACTACCACCTGGGGTTAACACAGCTCAGAGAGACTATAGGGACATGGCAGTATTTACTACCCCACCTGGGTTAACACAGCTCAGAGAGACTACAGGGACATGGCAGTATTTACTACCACCTGGGTTAACACTGCTCAGAGAGACTATAGGGACATGGCAGTATTTACTACAACCTGGTTAACACAGCTTAGAGAGACTATAGGGACATGGTAGTATTTACTACCACCTGGGTTAACACAGCTCAGAGAGACTATAGGGACATGGCAGTATTTACTACAACCTGGTTAACACAGCTTAGAGAGACTATAGGGAAATGGCAGTATTTACTACCACCTGGGGTTAACACAGCTCAGAGAGACTATAGGGACATGGCAGTATTTACTACAACCTGGTTAACACAGCTTAGAGAGACTATAGGGACATGGCAGTATTTACTACCCCACCTGGGTTAACATAGCTCAGAGAGTCTATAGGGACATTGCAGTATTTACTACCACCTGGGTTAACACAGATAAGAGAGACTATAGGGACATGGCAGTATTTACTACCACCTGGGTTAACACAGCTTAGAGAGACTATAGGGACATTGCAGTATTTACTACCACCTGGGTTAACACAGCTCAGAGAGACTATATGGACATGGCAGAATTTACTACCACCTGGGTTAACACAGTTTAGAGAGACTATAGGGACATGGCAGTATTTACTACCACCTGGGTTAACACAGCTCAGAGAGACTATAGGGACATGGCAGTATTTACTGTCACCTGGGTTAACACAGCTCAGAGAGACTAAAGGGACATGGCATTATTTACTACCACCTGGGTTAACACAGCTTAGAGAGACTATAGGGACATGGCAGTATTTACTACCACCTGGGTTAACACAGCTCAGAGAGACAATAGGGACATGGCAGTATTTACTACCACCTGGGTTAGAACAGCTTAGAGAGACTATAGGGACATGGCAGTATTTACTACCCCACCTGGGTTAACACAGCTTAGAGAGACTATAGGGACATGGCAGTATTTACTACCAACTGGGTTAACACAGCTCAGAGAGACTTTAGGGACATGGCAGTATTTACTACCACCTGTGTTAACACAGTTTAGAGAGACTATAGGGACATGGCAGTATTTACTACCGCACCTGGGTTAACACAGCTCAGAGAGACTATAGGGACATGGTAGTTTTTACTACCACCTGGGTTAACACAGCTCAGAGAGACTATAGGGACATGGCAGTATTTACTACCCCACATGGGTTAACACAGCTCAGAGAGACTATACGGATTTGGCAGTATTTACTACCACCTGGGTTAACACAGCTTAGAGAGACTTTAGGGACATGGCAGTATTAACTACCACACCTGGGTTAACACAGCTTAGAGAGACTATAGGGACATGGCAGTATTTACTACCACCTCGGTTAACACAGCTTAGAGAGTCTATAGGGACATTGCAGTATTTACTACCACCTTGGTTAACACAGCTCAGAGAGACTATAGGGACATGGCAGTATTTACTACCCCACCTGGGTTAACACAGCACAGAGAGACTATAGGGACATGGCAGTATTTACTACCCCACCTGGGTTAACACAGCTCAGAGAGACTACAGGGACATGGCAGTATTTACTACCACCTGGGTTAACACTGCTCAGAGAGACTATAGGGACATGGCAGTATTTACTACAACCTGGTTAACACAGCTTAGAGAGACTATAGGGACATGGCAGTATTTACTACCACCTGGGTTAACACAGCTTAGAGACACTATAGGGACATGGCAGTATTTACTACCCCACCTGGGTTAACACAGCTCAGAGAGACTACAGGGACATGGCAGTATTTACTACCACCTAGGTTAATACAGCTTAGAGAGACTATTGGGACATGGCAGTATTTACTACCACCTGGGTTAACACAGCTCAGAGAGACTATAGGGACATGGCAGTATTTACTACCACCTGGGTTAACACAGTTTAGAGAGACTATAGGGACATGGCAGTATTTACTACCCCACCTGGGTTAACACAGCTCAGAGAGACTATAGGGACATGGCAGTATTTACTACCACCTGGGTTAACACAGCTTAGAGAGACTATAGGGACATGGCAGTATTTACTACCACCTGGGTTAACACAGCTTAGAGAGACTATAGGGACATGGCAGTATTTACTACCCCACCTGGGTTAACACAGCTCAGAGAGTCTATAAGGACATAGAAGTATTTACTACCACCTGGGTTAACACAGCTCAGAGAGACTATAGGGACATGGCAGTATTTACTACCACCTGGGTTAACACAGCTTAGAGAGACTATAGGGACATGGCAGTATTTACTACCCCACCTGGGTTAACACAGCTCAGAGAGTCTATAAGGACATAGAAGTATTTACTACCACCTGGGTTAACACAGCTCAGAGAGACTATAGGGACATGGCAGTATTTACTACCACCTGGGTTAACACAGCTTAGAGAGACTATAGGGACATTGCAGTATTTACTACCACCTGGGTTAACACAGCTCAGAGAGACTATAGGGACATGGCAGTATTTACTACCACCTGCGTTAGAACAGCTTAGAGAGACTATAGGGACATGGCAGTATTTACTACCACCTGGGGTTAACACAGCTCAGAGAGACTATAGGGACATGGCAGTATTTACTACCACCTGGGTTAACACAGCTTAGCGAGACTATAGGGACATGGCAGTATTTACTACCCCACCTGGGTTAACACAGCACAGAGAGACTATAGGGACATGGCAGTATTTACTACCCCACCTGGGTTAGAACATCTTAGAGAGACTATAGGGACATGGCAGTATTTACTACCCCACCTGGGTTAACACAGCACAGAGAGACTATAGGGACATGGCAGTATTTACTACCCCACCTGGGTTAACACAGCTCAGAGAGACTACAGGGACATGGCAGTATTTACTACCACCTGGGTTAACACTGCTCAGAGAGACTAAAGGGACATGGCAGTATTTACTACAACCTGGTTAACACAGCTTAGAGAGACTATAGGGACATGGTAGTATTTACTACCACCTGGGTTAACACAGCTCAGAGAGACTATAGGGACATGGCAGTATTTACTACAACCTGGTTAACACAGCTTAGAGAGACTATAGGGACATGGCAGTATTTACTACCCCACCTGGGTTAACACAGCACAGAGAGACTATAGGGACAGGGCAGTATTTACTACCACCTGGGTTAACACAGCTTAGAGAGACTATAGGGACATGGCAGTATTTACTACCACCTGGGTTAACACAGCTTAGAGACACTATAGGGACATGGCAGTATTTACTACCCCACCTGGGTTAACACAGCTCAGAGAGACTACAGAGACACGGTAGTATTTACTACCACCTGGGTTAACACAGCTCAGAGAGACTATAGGGACATGGCAGTATTTACTACCCCACCTGGGTTAACACAGCTCAGAGAGTCTATAGGGACATAGAAGTATTTACTACCACCTGGGTTAACACAGCTAGGTGATACTATATGGACATGGCAGAATTTACTACCACCTGGGTTAACACAGTTTAGAGAGACTATAGGGACATGGCAGTATTTACTGCCACCTGGGTTAACACAGCTCAGAGAGACTATAGGGACATGGCAGTATTTACTACCACCTGGGTTAACACAGCTCAGAGAGACTATAGGGACATGGCAGTATTTACTACCACCTGGGTTAACACAGCTTAGAGAGACTATAGGGACATTGCAGTATTTACTACCACCTGGGTTAACACAGCTCAGAGAGACTATAGGGACATGGCAGTATTTACTACCACCTGGGTTAGAACAGCTTAGAGAGACTATAGGGACATGGCAGTATTTACTACCACCTGGGTTAACACAGCTCAGAGAGACTATAGGGACATGGCAGTATTTACTACCACCTGGGTTAACACAGCTTAGAGAGACTATAGGGACATGGCAGTATTTACTACCACCTGGGTTAACACAGCTCAGAGAGACTATAGGGACATGGCAGTATTTACTACCCCACCTGGGTTAGACACAGCTTAGAGAGACTATAGGGACATGGCAGTATTTACTACCCCACCTGGGTTAACACAGCTCAGAGAGACTATAGGGACATGGCAGTATTTACTACCACCTGGGTTAACACAGCTCAGAGAGACTATAGGGACATGGCAGTATTTACTACCACCTGGGTTAACACAGCTCAGAGAGACTAAAGGGACATGGCAGTATTTACTACCACCTGGTTAACACAGCTTAGAGAGACTATAGGGACATGGCAGTATTTACTACCACCTGGGTTAACACAGCTCAGAGAGACTATAGGGACATGGCAGTATTTACTACAACCTGGTTAACACAGCTTAGAGAGACTATAGGGACATGGCAGTATTTACTACCCCACCTGGGTTAACACAGCACAGAGAGACTATAGGGACAGGGCAGTATTTACTACCACCTGGGTTAACACAGCTTAGAGAGACTATAGGGACATGGCAGTATTTACTACCACCTGGGTTAACACAGCTTAGAGACACTATAGGGACATGGCAGTATTTACTACCCCACCTGGGTTAACACAGCTCAGAGAGACTACAGGGACACGGCAGTATTTACTACCACCTGGGTTAACACAGCTCAGAGAGACTATATGGACATGGCAGTATTTACTACCACCTGGGTTAACACAGCTCAGAGAGACTATAGGGACATGGCAGTATTTACTGTCACATGGGTTAACACAGCTCAGAGAGACTAAAGGGACATGGCATTATTTACTACCACCTAGGTTAATACAGCTTAGAGAGACTATTGGGACATGGCAGTATTTACTACCACCTGGGTTAACACAGCTCAGAGAGACTATAGGGACATGGCAGTATTTACTACCACCTGGGTTAACACAGTTTAGAGAGACTATAGGGACATGGCAGTATTTACTACCCCACCTGGGTTAACACAGCTCAGAGAGACTATAGGGACATGGCAGTATTTACTACCACCTGGGTTAACACAGCTTAGAGAGACTATAGGGACATGGCAGTATTTACTACCACCTGGGTTAACACAGCTTAGAGAGACTATAGGGACATGGCAGTATTTACTACCCCACCTGGGTTAACACAGCTCAGAGAGTCTATAGGGACATGGCAGTATTTACTACCACCTGGGTTAACACAGCTCAGAGAGACTATAGGGACATAGCAGTATTTACTACCACCTGGGTTAACACAGCTCAGAGAGACTATATGGACATGGCAGTATTTACTACCACCTGGGTTAACACAGCTCAGAGAGACATGGCAGTATTTTCTACCACCTGGGTTAACACAGCTCAGAGAGACTATAGGGACAAAGCAGTATTAACTACCACCTGGGTTAACATAGCTCAGAGAGACTATAGGGACATGGCAGCATTTACTACCACCTGGGTTAACACAGCTCAGAGAGACTATATGGACATGGCAGTATTTACTACCACCTGGGTTAACACAGCTCAGAGAGACAATAGGGACATGGCAGTATTTACTACCACCATGGTTAGAACAGTTTAGAGAGACTATAGGGACATGGCAGTATTTACTACCCCACCTGGGTTAACACAGCTCAGAGAGACTATAGGGACATGGTAGTTTTTACTACCACCTGGGTTAACACAGCTTAGAGAGACTATAGGGACATGGCAGTATTTACTACCACCTGTGTTAACACAGCTTGGA
This sequence comes from Salmo salar, assembly GCF_965601325.2. Lineage (NCBI taxonomy): Eukaryota > Metazoa > Chordata > Actinopteri > Salmoniformes > Salmonidae > Salmo > Salmo salar. The sequence goes on from NC_138300.1 coordinate 59,750,009, forward strand.
GAGACTATAGGGACATGGCAGTATTTACTAACCACCTGGGTTAACACAGCTCAGAGAGACTATAGGGACATGGTAGTTTTTACTACCACCTGGGTTAACACAGCTTAGAGAGACTATAGGGACATGGCAGTATTTACTACCCCACCTGGGTTAACACAGCTCAGAGAGACTATAGGGACTTGGCAGTATTTACTACCACCTGGGTTAACACAGCTTAGAGAGACTATAGGGACATGGCATTATTTACTACCACCTGGGTTAACACAGCTTAGAGAGACTATAGGGACATGGCAGTATTTACTACCCCACCTGGTTTAACACAGCTCAGAGATACTATAGGGACATTGCAGTATTTACTACCCCACCTGGGTTAACACAGCTCAGAGAGACAATAGGGACATGGCAGTATTTACTACCACCTGGGTTAACAGAGCTTAGAGAGACTATAGGGACATTGCAGTATTTACTACCATCTGGGTTAACAAAGCTCAGAATGACTGTAGGGACATAGCAGTATTTACTACCACATGGGTTAACACAGCTAGGAGAGACTATATGGACATGACAGAATTTACTACCACCTGGGTTAACACAGTTTAGAGAGACTATAGGGACATGGCAGTATTTACTACCACCTGGGTTAACACAGCTCAGAGAGACTATAGGGACATGGCAGTATTTACTGTCACCTGGGTTAACACAGCTCAGAGAGACTAAAGGGACATGGCATTATTTACTACCACCTGGGTTAACACAGCTTAGAGAGACTATAGGGACATGGCAGTATTTACTACCACCTGGGTTAACACAGCTCAGAGAGACAATAGGGACATGGCAGTATTTACTACCACCTGGGTTAGAACAGTTTAGAGAGATTATAGGGACATGGCAGTATTTACTACCGCACCTGGGTTAACACAGCTCAGAGAGACTATAGGGACATGGTAGTTTTTACTACCACCTGGGTTAACACAGCTTAGAGAGACTATAGGGACATGGCAGTATTTACTACCACACCTGGGTTAACACAGCTCAGAGACACTATAGGGACATGGCAGTATTTACTACCCCACATGGGTTAACACAGCTCAGAGAGACTATACGGACTTGGCAGTATTTACTACCACCTGGGTTAACACAGCTTAGAGAGACTATAGGGACATGGCAGTATTAACTACCACACCTGGGTTAACACAGCTTAGAGAGACTATAGGGACATGGCGGTATTTACTACCACCTGGGTTAACACAGCTTAGAGAGACTATAGGGACATTGCAGTATTTACTACCACCTGGGTTAACACAGCTTAGAGAGACTATAGGGACATGGCAGTATTTACTACCCCACCTGGGTTAACACAGCTCAGAGAGATCTATAGGGACATGGCAGTATTTACTACCACCTGGGTTAACACAGCTCAGAGAGACTATAGGGACATGGCAGTATTTACTACCACCTGGGTTAACACAGCTCAGAAGAGACTATATGGGACATGAGCAGTATTTACTACCACCTGGGTTAACACAGCTCAGAGAGACTATAGGGACATGGCAGTATTTACTACCACCTGGGTTAACACAGCTCAGAGAGACTATATGGGACTATGGCAGTATTTACTCCAATCTGGGTTAACACAGCTTAGAGAGACTATAGGGACATGGTAGTATTTACTACCAACTGGGTTAACACAGCTCAGAGAGACTATAGGGATATGGCAGTATTTACTACAACCTGGTTAACACAGCTTAGAGAGACTAATAGGACATGGCAGTATTTACTACCACCTGGGGTTAACACAGCTCAGAGAGACTATAGGGACATGGCAGTATTTACTACCACCTGGGTTAACACAGCTTAGCGAGACTATAGGGACATGGCAGTATTTACTACCCCACCTGGGTTAACACAGTACAGAGAAACTATAGGGACAGGGCAGTATTTACTACCACCTGGGTTAACACAGCTTAGAGAGACTATAGGGACATGGCAGTATTTACTACCACCTGGGTTAACACAGCTTAGAGAGACTATAGGGACATGGCAGTATTTACTACCCCACCTGGGTTAACACAGCTCAGAGAGAATACAGGGACATGGCAGTATTTACTACCACCTGGGTTAACACAGCTCAGAGAGACTATAGGGACATGGCAGTATTTACTACCACCTGGGTTAACACAGTTTAGAGAGACTATAGGGACATGGCAGTATTTACTACCCCATGGGTTAACACAGCTTAGAGAGACTATAGGGACATGGCAGTATTTACTACCACCTGGGTTAACACAGCTTAGAGAGACTATAGGGACATAGCAGTATTTACTACCACCTGGGTTAACACAGCTCAGAGAGACTATATGGACATGGCAGTATTTACTACCACCTGGGTTAACACAGCTCAGAGAGACATGGCAGTATTTTCTACCACCTGGGTTAACACAGCTCAGAGAGACTATAGGGACAAAGCAGTATTAACTACCCCACCTGGGTTAACACAGCTCAGAGAGACTATAGGGACATGGCAGTATTTACTGCCACCTGGGTTAACACAGCTCAGAGAGACTAAAGGGACATGGCGGTATTTACTACCACCTGGGTTAACACAGCTCAGAGAGACTATAGGGACATGGCAGTATTTACTACCACCTGGGTTAACACAGCTCAGAGAGACTATAGGGACATGGCAGTGTTTACTACCACCTCGGTTAACATATTATAGAGAGACTATAGGGACATAGCAGTATTTACTACCACCTGGGTTAACACAACTCAGAGAGACTATATGGACATGGCAGTATTTACTACCACCTGGGTTAACACAGCTCAGAGAGACTATAGGGACATGGCAGTATTTACTACCACCTGGGTTAACATAGCTCAGAGAGACTATAGGGACATGGCAGTATTTACTACCACCTGGGTTAACACAGCTCAGAGAGACTATAGGGACATGGCAGTATTTACTACCCCACCTGGGTTAACACAGCTCAGAGAGACTATAGGGACTTGGCAGTATTTACTATTACCTGGGTTAACACAGCTTAGAGAGACTATACGGACATGGCAGTATTTACTACGCCACCTGGGTTAACACAGCTCAGAGAGACTACAGGGACATGGCAGTATTTACTTCCACCTGGGTTAACACAGCTCAGAGAGACTAAAGGGACATGGCAGTATTACTACCACCTGGGTTAACACAGCTCAGAGAGACTATATGGACATGGCAGTATTTACTACCACCTGGGTTAACACAGCTCAGAGAGACTATAGGGATATGGCAGTATTTACTACAACCTGGTTAACACTGCTTAGAGAGACTATAGGGACATGGTAGTATTTACCACCACCTGGGTTAACACAGCTCAGAGAGACTATAGGGACATGGCAGTATTTACTACAACCTGGTTAACACAGCTTAGAGAGACTATAGGGACATGGCAGTATTTACTACCACCTGGGGTTAACACAGCTCAGAGAGACTATAGGGACATGGCATTATTTACTACTCCCTGGGTTAACACAGCTTAGCGAGACTATAGGGACATGGCAGTATTTACTACCCCACCTGGGTTAACACAGCACAGAGAGACTATAGGGACATGGCAGTATTAACTACCACACCTGGGTTAACACAGCTTAGAGAGACTATAGGGACATGGCAGTATTTACTACCACCTGGGTTAACACAGCTTAGAGAGACTATAGGGACATGGCAGTATTAACTACCACACCTGGGTTAACACAGCTTAGAGAGACTATAGGGACATGGCAGTATTTAATACCACCTGGGTTAACACAGCTTAGAGAACTATAGGGACATTGCAGTATTTACTACCACCTGGGTTAACACAGCTCAGAGAGACTATAGGGACATGGCAGTATTTACTACCACCTGGGTTAACACAGCTTAGAGAGACTATAGGGACATGGCAGTATTTACTACCCCACCTGGGTTAACACAGCTCAGAGAGTCTATAGGGACATGGCAGTATTTACTACCACCTGGGTTAACACAGCTCAGAGAGACTTTAGGGACATGGCAGTATTTACTACCACCTGGGTTAACACAGCTCAGAGAGACTATAGGGACATAGCAGTATTTACTACCACCTGGGTTAACACAGCTCAGAGAGACTATATGGACATGGCAGTATTTACTACCACCTGGGTTAACACAGCTCAGAGAGACTATAGTGATATGGCAGTATTTACTACCACCTGGGTTAACACAGCTCAGAGAGACTATATGGACATGGCAGTATTTACTACCACCTGGGTTAACACAGCTCAGAGAGACTATAGTGATATGGCAGTATTTACTACAACCTGGTTAACACAGCTTAGAGAGACTATAAGGACATGGTAGTATTTACTACCACCTGGGTTAACACAGCTCAGAGAGACTATAGGGACATGGCAGTATTTACTACCACCTGGGGTTAACACAGCTCAGAGAGACTATAGGGACATGGCAGTATTTACTACCACCTGGGTTAACACAGCATAGAGAGACCATAGGGAAATAGCAGTATTTACTACCACCTGGGTTAACACAGCTCAGAGAGACTATATGGACATGGCAGTCTTTACTGTCACCTGGGTTAACACAGCTCAGAGAGACTATAGGGACATGGCAGTCTTTACTGTCACCTGGGTTAACACAGCTCAGAGAGACTAAAGGGACATGGCATTATTTACTACCACCTGGGTTAATACAGCTTAGAGAGACTATTGGGACATGGCTGTATTTACTACCGCCTGGGTTAACACAGCTAAGAGAGACTATAGGGACATGGCAGTCTTTACTGTCACCTGGGTTAACACAGCTCAGAGAGACTATATAGACATGGCAGTATTTACTACCACCTGGGTTAACACAGCTCAGAGAGACTATAGGGATATGGCAGTATTTACTACAACCTGGGTTAACACAGCTTTGAGAGACTATAGGGACATGGTAGTATTTACTACCACCTGGGTTAACACAGCTCAGAGAGACTATAGGGACATGGCAGTATTTACTACCACCTGGGTTAATACAGCTTAGAGAGACTATTGGGACATGGCTGTATTTACTACCGCCTGGGTTAACACAGCTAAGAGAGACTATAGGGACATGGCAGTATTTACTACCACCTGGGTTAACACAGCTTAGAGAGACTATAGGGACATTGCAGTATTTACTACCCCACCTGGGTTAACACAGCTCAGAGAGTCTATAGGGACATGGCAGTATTTACTACCACCTGGGTTAACACAGCTTAGAGAGACTATAGGGACATTGCAGTATTTACTACCACCTGGGTTAACACAGCTCAGAGAGACTATAGGGACATGGCAGTATTTACTACCCCCTGGGTTAACGCAGCTTAGAGAGACTATAGGGACATGGCAGTATTTACTACCCCACCTGGGTTAACAAAGCTCAGAGAGTCTATAGGGACATGGCAGTATTTACTACCACCTGGGTTAACACAGCTCAGAGAGACTAAAGGGACATGGCGGTATTTACTACCACCTGGGTTAACACAGCTCAGAGAGACTTTAGGGACATGGCAGTATTTACTACCACCTGGGTTAACACAGCTCAGAGAGACTATAGGGACATGGCAGCATTTACTACCACCTGGGTTAACACAGCTTAGCGAGACTATAGGGACATGGCAGTACTTACTACCCCACCTGGGTTAACACAGCGCAGAGAGACTATAGGGACAGGGCAGTATTTACTACCACCTGGGTTAACACAGCTTAGAGAGACTATAGGGACATGGCAGTATTTACATCCACCTGGGTTAACACAGCTCAGAGAGACTATAGGGACATGGCAGTCTTTACTGTCACCTGGGTTAACACAGCTCAGAGAGACTAAAGGGACATGGCATTATTTACTACCACCTGGGTTAATACAGCTTAGAGAGACTATTGGGACATGGCTGTATTTACTACCACCTGGGTTAACACAGCTAAGAGAGACTATAGGGACATGGCAGTATTTACTACCCCACCTGGGTTAACACAGCTCAGAGAGACTATAGGGACATGGCAGTATTTACTACCCCACCTGCGTTAACACAGCACAGAGAGACTATAGGGACAGGGCAGTATTTACTACCACCTGGGTTAACACAGTTTAGAGAGACTATAGGGACATGGCAGTATTTACTACCACCTGGGTTAACACAGCTTAGAGAGACTATAGGGACATGGCAGTATTTACTACCCCACCTGGGTTAACACAGCTCAGAGAGACTACAGGGACATGGCAGTATTTACTTCCACCTGGGTTAACACAGCTCAGAGAGACTAAAGGGACATGGCAGTATTTACTACCACCTGGGTTAACACAGCATAGAGAGACCATAGGGAAATAGCAGTATTTACTACCACCTGGGTTAACACAGCTCAGAGAGACTATATGGACATGGCAGTCTTTACTGTCACCTGGGTTAACACAGCTCAGAGAGACTATAGGGACATGGCAGTCTTTACTGTCACCTGGGTTAACACAGCTCAGAGAGACTAAAGGGACATGGCATTATTTACTACCACCTGGGTTAATACAGCTTAGAGAGACTATTGGGACATGGCTGTATTTACTACCGCCTGGGTTAACACAGCTAAGAGAGACTATAGGGACATGGCAGTCTTTACTGTCACCTGGGTTAACACAGCACAGAGAGACTATAGGGACATAGCAGTATTTACTACCACCTGGGTTAACACAGCTCAGAGAGACTATATAGACATGGCAGTATTTACTACCACCTGGGTTAACACAGCTCAGAGAGACTATAGGGATATGGCAGTATTTACTACAACCTGGGTTAACACAGCTTTGAGAGACTATAGGGACATGGTAGTATTTACTACCACCTGGGTTAACACAGCTCAGAGAGACTATAGGGACATGGCAGTATTTACTACCACCTGGGTTAATACAGCTTAGAGAGACTATTGGGACATGGCTGTATTTACTACCGCCTGGGTTAACACAGCTAAGAGAGACTATAGGGACATGGCAGTATTTACTACCACCTGGGTTAACACAGCTTAGAGAGACTATAGGGACATTGCAGTATTTACTACCCCACCTGGGTTAACACAGCTCAGAGAGTCTATAGGGACATGGCAGTATTTACTACCACCTGGGTTAACACAGCTTAGAGAGACTATAGGGACATTGCAGTATTTACTACCACCTGGGTTAACACAGCTCAGAGAGACTATAGGGACATGGCAGTATTTACTACCCCCTGGGTTAACGCAGCTTAGAGAGACTATAGGGACATGGCAGTATTTACTACCCCACCTGGGTTAACAAAGCTCAGAGAGTCTATAGGGACATGGCAGTATTTACTACCACCTGGGTTAACACAGCTCAGAGAGACTAAAGGGACATGGCGGTATTTACTACCACCTGGGTTAACACAGCTCAGAGAGACTTTAGGGACATGGCAGTATTTACTACCACCTGGGTTAACACAGCTCAGAGAGACTATAGGGACATGGCAGCATTTACTACCACCTGGGTTAACACAGCTTAGCGAGACTATAGGGACATGGCAGTACTTACTACCCCACCTGGGTTAACACAGCGCAGAGAGACTATAGGGACAGGGCAGTATTTACTACCACCTGGGTTAACACAGCTTAGAGAGACTATAGGGACATGGCAGTATTTACATCCACCTGGGTTAACACAGCTCAGAGAGACTATAGGGACATGGCAGTCTTTACTGTCACCTGGGTTAACACAGCTCAGAGAGACTAAAGGGACATGGCATTATTTACTACCACCTGGGTTAATACAGCTTAGAGAGACTATTGGGACATGGCTGTATTTACTACCACCTGGGTTAACACAGCTAAGAGAGACTATAGGCACATGGCAGTATTTACTACCACCTGGGTTAACACAGCTCAGAGAGACTATAGGGACATGGCAGTATTTACTACCACCTGTGTTAACACAGCTCAGAGAGACTATAGGGACATGGCAGTGGTTACTACAACCTGGGTTAACACAGCTCAGAGAGACTATAGGGACATGGCAGTATTTACTACCCCACCTGGGTTAACACAGCATAGAGAGACTATAGGGACATGGCAGTATTCACTACCACACCTGGGTTAACACAGCTTAGAGAGACTATAGGGACATGGCAGTATTTACTACCACCTGGGTTAACACAGCTTAGAGAGACTATAAGGACATGGTAGTATTTACTACCACCTGGGTTAACACAGCTCAGAGAGACTATAGGGACATGGCAGTATTTACTACCACCTGGGGTTAACACAGCTCAGAGAGACTATAGGGACATGGCAGTATTTACTACCACCTGGGTTAACACAGCTTAGCGAGACTATAGGGACATGGCAGTATTTACTACCCCACCTGCGTTAACACAGCACAGAGAGACTATAGGGACAGGGCAGTATTTACTACCACCTGGGTTAACACAGCTTAGAGAGACTATAGGGACATGGCAGTATTTACTACCCCACCTGGGTTAACACAGCTCAGAGAGTCTATAGGGACATGGCAGTATTTACTGTCACATGGGTTAACACAGCTCAGAGAGACTAAAGGGACATGGCATTATTTACTACCACCTAGGTTAATACAGCTTAGAGAGACTATTGGGACATGGCAGTATTTACTACCACCTGGGTTAACACAGCTTAGAGAGACTATAGGGACATGGCAGTATTTACTACCCCACCTGGGTTAACACAGCTCAGAGAGTCTATAGGGACATGGCAGTATTTACTACCACCTGGGTTAACACAGCTCAGAGAGACTAAAGGGACATGGCGGTATTTACTACCACCTGGGTTAACACAGCTCAGAGAGACTATAGGGACATGGCAGTATTTACTACCACCTGGGTTAACACAGCTCAGAGAGACTATATGGACATGGCAGTATTTACTACCACCTGGGTTAACACAGCTCAGAGAGACTATAGGGATATGGCAGTATTTACTACAACCTGGTTAACACAGCTTAGAGAGCCTATAGGGACATGGTAGTATTTACTACCACCTGGGTTAACACAGCTTAGCGAGACTATAGGGACATGGCAGTACTTACTACCCCACCTGGGTTAACACAGCGCAGAGAGACTATAGGGACAGGGCAGTATTTACTACCACCTGGGTTAACACAGCTTAGAGAGACTATAGGGACATGGCAGTATTTACTACCACCTGGGTTAACACAGCTCAGAGAGACTATAGGGACATGGCAGTCTTTACTGTCACCTGGGTTAACACAGCTCAGAGAGACTAAAGGGACATGGCATTATTTACTACCACCTGGGTTAATACAGCTTAGAGAGACTATTGGGACATGGCTGTATTTACTACCACCTGGGTTAACACAGCTAAGAGAGACTATAGGGACATGGCAAAATTTACTACCCCACCTGGGTTAACACAGCTCAGAGAGACTATAGGGACATGGCAGTATTTACTACCCCACCTGGGTTGACACAGCTCAGAGAGACTATAGGGACATGGCAGTATTTACTACCACCTGGGTTAACACAGCTAGGAGAGACTATATGGACATGGCAGAATTTACAACCACCTGGGTTAACACAGTTTAGAGAGACTATAGGCACATGGCAGTATTTACTACCACCTGGGTTAACACAGCTCAGAGAGACTATAGGGACATGGCAGTGTTTACTACCACCTGGGTTAACACAGCTCAGAGAGACTATAGGGACATGGCAGTATTTACTACCCCACCTGGGTTAACACAGCATAGAGAGACTATAGGGACATGGCAGTATTTACTACCACACCTGGGTTAACACAGCTTAGAGAGACTATAGGGACATGGCAGTATTTACTACCACCTGGGTTAACACAGCTTAGAGAGACTATAAGGACATGGTAGTATTTACTACCACCTGGGTTAACACAGCTTAGAGAGACTATAGGGACATGGCAGTATTTACTACCACCTGGGTTAACACAGCTTAGCGAGACTATAGGGACATGGCAGTATTTACTACCCCACCTGCGTTAACACAGCACAGAGAGACTATAGGGACAGGGCAGTATTTACTACCACCTGGGTTAACACAGCTTAGAGAGACTATAGGGACATGGCAGTATTTACTACCCCACCTGGGTTAACACAGCTCAGAGAGTCTATAGGGACATGGCAGTATTTACTGTCACATGGGTTAACACAGCTCAGAGAGACTAAAGGGACATGGCATTATTTACTACCACCTAGGTTAATACAGCTTAGAGAGACTATTGGGACATGGCAGTATTTACTACCACCTGGGTTAACACAGCTTAGAGAGACTATAGGGACAATGCAGTATTTACTACCCCACCTGGGTTAACACAGCTCAGAGAGTCTATAGGGACATGGCAGTATTTACTACCACCTGGGTTAACACAGCTCAGAGAGACTAAAGGGACATGGCGGTATTTACTACCACCTGGGTTAACACAGCTCAGAGAGACTATAGGGATATGGCAGTATTTACTACAACCTGGTTAACACAGCTTAGAGAGCCTATAGGGACATGGTAGTATTTACTACCACCTGGGTTAACACAGCTCAGAGAGACTATAGGGACATGGCAGTATTTACTACCACCTGGTTAACACAGCTTAGAGAGACTATAGGGACATGGCAGTATTTACTACCACCTGGGGTTAACACAGCTCAGAGAGACTATAGGGACATGGCAGTATTTACTACCACCTGGGTTAACACAGCTTAGCGAGACTATAGGGACATGGCAGTATTTACTACCCCACCTGTGTTGACACAGCTCAGAGAGACTATAGGGACATGGCAGTATTTACTACCACCTGGGTTAACACAGCTAGGAGAGACTATATGGACATGGCAGAATTTACTACCACCTGGGTTAACACAGTTTAGAGAGACTATAGGCACATGGCAGTATTTACTACCACCTGGGTTAACACAGCTCAGAGAGACTATAGGGACATGGCAGTATTTACTACCACCTGTGTTAACACAGCTCAGAGAGACTATAGGGACATGGCAGTGGTTACTACCACCTGGGTTAACACAGCTCAGAGAGACTATAGGGACATGGCAGTATTTACTACCCCACCTGGGTTAACACAGCTCAGAGAGTCTATAGGGACATGGCAGTATTTACTGTCACATGGGTTAACACAGCTCAGAGAGACTAAAGGGACATGGCATTATTTACTACCACCTAGGTTAATACAGCTTAGAGAGACTATTGGGACATGGCAGTATTTACTACCACCTGGGTTAACACAGCTTAGAGAGACTATAGGGACAATGCAGTATTTACTACCCCACCTGGGTTAACACAGCTCAGAGAGTCTATAGGGACATGGCAGTATTTACTACCACCTGGGTTAACACAGCTCAGAGAGACTAAAGGGACATGGCGGTATTTACTACCACCTGGGTTAACACAGCTCAGAGAGACTATAGGGATATGGCAGTATTTACTACAACCTGGTTAACACAGCTTAGAGAGCCTATAGGGACATGGTAGTATTTACTACCACCTGGGTTAACACAGCTCAGAGAGACTATAGGGACATGGCAGTATTTACTACCACCTGGTTAACACAGCTTAGAGAGACTATAGGGACATGGCAGTATTTACTACCACCTGGGGTTAACACAGCTCAGAGAGACTATAGGGACATGGCAGTATTTACTACCACCTGGGTTAACACAGCTTAGCGAGACTATAGGGACATGGCAGTATTTACTACCCCACCTGTGTTGACACAGCTCAGAGAGACTATAGGGACATGGCAGTATTTACTACCACCTGGGTTAACACAGCTAGGAGAGACTATATGGACATGGCAGAATTTACTACCACCTGGGTTAACACAGTTTAGAGAGACTATAGGCACATGGCAGTATTTACTACCACCTGGGTTAACACAGCTCAGAGAGACTATAGGGACATGGCAGTATTTACTACCACCTGTGTTAACACAGCTCAGAGAGACTATAGGGACATGGCAGTGGTTACTACCACCTGGGTTAACACAGCTCAGAGAGACTATAGGGACATGGCAGTATTTACTACCCCACCTGGGTTAACACAGCATAGACAGACTATAGGGACATGGCAGTATTTACTACCACACCTGGGTTAACACAGCTTAGAGAGACTATAGGGACATGGCAGTATTTACTACCACCTGGGATAACACAGCTTAGAGAGACTATTGGGACATGGCAGTATTTACTACCCCAACTGGGTTAACACAGCTCAGAGAGACTATAAGGACATGTCAGTATTTACTTCCACCTGGGTTAACACAGCTCAGAGAGACTAAAGGGACATCGCAGTATTTACTACCACCTGGGTTAACACAGCTCAGAGAGACTATAGGGACATGGCAGTATTTACTACCACCTGGGTTAACACAGCATAGAGAGACTATAGGGACATAGCAGTATTTACTTCCAACTGGGTTAACACAGCTCAGAGAGACTATATGGACATGGCAGTATTTACTACCACCTGGGTTATCACAGCTCAGAGAGACTATAGGGACATGGCATTATTTACTGTCACATGGGTTAACACAGCTCAGAGAGACTAAAGGGACATGGCATTATTTACTACCACCTAGGTTAATACAGCTTAGAGAGACTATTGGGACATGGCAGTATATACTACCACCTGGGTTAACACAGCTCAGAGAGACTATAGGGACATGGCAGTATTTACTACCACCTGTGTTAACACAGCTCAGAGAGACTATAGGGACATGGCAGTGGTTACTACCACCTGGGTTAACACAGCTCAGAGAGACTATAGGGACATGGCAGTATTTACTACCCCACCTGGGTTAACACAGCATAGACAGACTATAGGGACATGGCAGTATTTACTACCCCACCTGGGTTAACACAGCATAGACAGACTATAGGGACATGGCAGTATTTACTACCACACCTGGGTTAACACAGCTTAGAGAGACTATAGGGACATGGCAGTATTTACTACCACCTGGGATAACAAAGCTTAGAGAGACTATTGGGACATGGCAGTATTTACTACCCCAACTGGGTTAACACAGCTCAGAGAGACTATAAGGACATGTCAGTATTTACTTCCACCTGGGTTAACACAGCTCAGAGAGACTAAAGGGACATCGCAGTATTTACTACCACCTGGGTTAACACAGCTCAGAGAGACTATAGGGACATGGCAGTATTTACTACCACCTGGGTTAACACAGCATAGAGAGACTATAGGGACATAGCAGTATTTACTTCCACCTGGGTTAACACAGCTCAGAGAGACTATATGGACATGGCAGTATTTACTACCACCTGGGTTATCACAGCTCAGAGAGACTATAGGGACATGGCATTATTTACTGTCACATGGGTTAACACAGCTCAGAGAGACTAAAGGGACATGGCATTATTTACTACCACCTAGGTTAATACAGCTTAGAGAGACTATTGGGACATGGCAGTATATACTACCACCTGGGTTAACACAGCTCAGAGAGACTATAGGGACATGGCAGTATTTACTACCACCTGTGTTAACACAGCTCAGAGAGACTATAGGGACATGACAGTGGTTACTACCACCTGGGTTAACACAGCTCAGAGAGACTATAGGGACATGGCAGTATTTACTACCCCACCTGGGTTAACACAGCATAGACAGACTATAGGGACATGGCAGTATTTACTACCACACCTGGGTTAACACAGCTTAGAGAGACTATAGGGACATGGCAGTATTTACTACCACCTGGGATAACACAGCTTAGAGAGACTATTGGGACATGGCAGTATTTACTACCCCAACTGGGTTAACACAGCTCAGAGAGACTATAAGGACATGTCAGTATTTACTTCCACCTGGGTTAACACAGCTCAGAGAGACTAAAGGGACATCGCAGTATTTACTACCACCTGGGTTAACACAGCTCAGAGAGACTATAGGGACATGGCAGTATTTACTACCACCTGGGTTAACACAGCTCAGAGAGACTATAGGGACATGGCAGTATTTACTACCACCTGGGGTTAACACAGCTCAGAGAGACTATAGGGACATGGCAGTATTTACTACCACCTGGGTTAACACAGCTTAGCGAGACTATAGGGACATGGCAGTATTTACTACCCCACCTGCGTTAACACAGCACAGAGAGACTATAGGGACAGGGCAGTATTTACTACCACCTGGGTTAACACAGCTTAGAGAGACTATAGGGACATGGCAGTATTTACTACCCCACCTGGGTTAACACAGCTCAGAGAGTCTATAGGGACATGGCAGTATTTACTGTCACATGGGTTAACACAGCTCAGAGAGACTAAAGGGACATGGCATTATTTACTACCACCTAGGTTAATACAGCTTAGAGAGACTATTGGGACATGGCAGTATTTACTACCACCTGGGTTAACACAGCTTAGAGAGACTATAGGGACATGGCAGTATTTACTACCCCACCTGGGTTAACACAGCTCAGAGAGTCTATAGGGACATGGCAGTATTTACTACCACCTGGGTTAACACAGCTCAGAGAGACTAAAGGGACATGGCGGTATTTACTACCACCTGGGTTAACACAGCTCAGAGAGACTATAGGGACATGGCAGTATTTACTACCACCTGGGTTAACACAGCTCAGAGAGACTATATGGACATGGCAGTATTTACTACCACCTGGGTTAACACAGCTCAGAGAGACTATAGGGATATGGCAGTATTTACTACAACCTGGTTAACACAGCTTAGAGAGCCTATAGGGACATGGTAGTATTTACTACCACCTGGGTTAACACAGCTTAGCGAGACTATAGGGACATGGCAGTACTTACTACCCCACCTGGGTTAACACAGCGCAGAGAGACTATAGGGACAGGGCAGTATTTACTACCACCTGGGTTAACACAGCTTAGAGAGACTATAGGGACATGGCAGTATTTACTACCACCTGGGTTAACACAGCTCAGAGAGACTATAGGGACATGGCAGTCTTTACTGTCACCTGGGTTAACACAGCTCAGAGAGACTAAAGGGACATGGCATTATTTACTACCACCTGGGTTAATACAGCTTAGAGAGACTATTGGGACATGGCTGTATTTACTACCACCTGGGTTAACACAGCTAAGAGAGACTATAGGGACATGGCAAAATTTACTACCCCACCTGGGTTAACACAGCTCAGAGAGACTATAGGGACATGGCAGTATTTACTACCCCACCTGGGTTGACACAGCTCAGAGAGACTATAGGCACATGGCAGTATTTACTACCACCTGGGTTAACACAGCTCAGAGAGACTATAGGGACATGGCAGTGTTTACTACCACCTGGGTTAACACAGCTCAGAGAGACTATAGGGACATGGCAGTATTTACTACCCCACCTGGGTTAACACAGCATAGAGAGACTATAGGGACATGGCAGTATTTACTACCACACCTGGGTTAACACAGCTTAGAGAGACTATAGGGACATGGCAGTATTTACTACCACCTGGGTTAACACAGCTTAGAGAGACTATAAGGACATGGTAGTATTTACTACCACCTGGGTTAACACAGCTTAGAGAGACTATAGGGACATGGCAGTATTTACTACCACCTGGGTTAACACAGCTTAGCGAGACTATAGGGACATGGCAGTATTTACTACCCCACCTGCGTTAACACAGCACAGAGAGACTATAGGGACAGGGCAGTATTTACTACCACCTGGGTTAACACAGCTTAGAGAGACTATAGGGACATGGCAGTATTTACTACCCCACCTGGGTTAACACAGCTCAGAGAGTCTATAGGGACATGGCAGTATTTACTGTCACATGGGTTAACACAGCTCAGAGAGACTAAAGGGACATGGCATTATTTACTACCACCTAGGTTAATACAGCTTAGAGAGACTATTGGGACATGGCAGTATTTACTACCACCTGGGTTAACACAGCTTAGAGAGACTATAGGGACATGGCAGTATTTACTACCCCACCTGGGTTAACACAGCTCAGAGAGTCTATAGGGACATGGCAGTATTTACTACCACCTGGGTTAACACAGCTCAGAGAGACTAAAGGGACATGGCGGTATTTACTACCACCTGGGTTAACACAGCTCAGAGAGACTATAGGGATATGGCAGTATTTACTACAACCTGGTTAACACAGCTTAGAGAGCCTATAGGGACATGGTAGTATTTACTACCACCTGGGTTAACACAGCTCAGAGAGACTATAGGGACATGGCAGTATTTACTACCACCTGGTTAACACAGCTTAGAGAGACTATAGGGACATGGCAGTATTTACTACCACCTGGGGTTAACACAGCTCAGAGAGACTATAGGGACATGGCAGTATTTACTACCACCTGGGTTAACACAGCTTAGCGAGACTATAGGGACATGGCAGTATTTACTACCCCACCTGGGTTGACACAGCTCAGAGAGACTATAGGGACATGGCAGTATTTACTACCACCTGGGTTAACACAGCTAGGAGAGACTATATGGACATGGCAGAATTTACTACCACCTGGGTTAACACAGTTTAGAGAGACTATAGGCACATGGCAGTATTTACTACCACCTGGGTTAACACAGCTCAGAGAGACTATAGGGACATGGCAGTATTTACTACCACCTGTGTTAACACAGCTCAGAGAGACTATAGGGACATGGCAGTGGTTACTACCACCTGGGTTAACACAGCTCAGAGAGACTATAGGGACATGGCAGTATTTACTACCCCACCTGGGTTAACACAGCATAGACAGACTATAGGGACATGGCAGTATTTACTACCACACCTGGGTTAACACAGCTTAGAGAGACTATAGGGACATGGCAGTATTTACTACCACCTGGGATAACACAGCTTAGAGAGACTATTGGGACATGGCAGTATTTACTACCCCAACTGGGTTAACACAGCTCAGAGAGACTATAAGGACATGTCAGTATTTACTTCCACCTGGGTTAACACAGCTCAGAGAGACTAAAGGGACATCGCAGTATTTACTACCACCTGGGTTAACACAGCTCAGAGAGACTATAGGGACATGGCAGTATTTACTACCACCTGGGTTAACACAGCATAGAGAGACTATAGGGACATAGCAGTATTTACTTCCAACTGGGTTAACACAGCTCAGAGAGACTATATGGACATGGCAGTATTTACTACCACCTGGGTTATCACAGCTCAGAGAGACTATAGGGACATGGCATTATTTACTGTCACATGGGTTAACACAGCTCAGAGAGACTAAAGGGACATGGCATTATTTACTACCACCTAGGTTAATACAGCTTAGAGAGACTATTGGGACATGGCAGTATATACTACCACCTGGGTTAACACAGCTCAGAGAGACTATAGGGACATGGCAGTATTTACTACCACCTGTGTTAACACAGCTCAGAGAGACTATAGGGACATGGCAGTGGTTACTACCACCTGGGTTAACACAGCTCAGAGAGACTATAGGGACATGGCAGTATTTACTACCCCACCTGGGTTAACACAGCATAGACAGACTATAGGGACATGGCAGTATTTACTACCCCACCTGGGTTAACACAGCATAGACAGACTATAGGGACATGGCAGTATTTACTACCACACCTGGGTTAACACAGCTTAGAGAGACTATAGGGACATGGCAGTATTTACTACCACCTGGGATAACACAGCTTAGAGAGACTATTGGGACATGGCAGTATTTACTACCCCAACTGGGTTAACACAGCTCAGAGAGACTATAAGGACATGTCAGTATTTACTTCCACCTGGGTTAACACAGCTCAGAGAGACTAAAGGGACATCGCAGTATTTACTACCACCTGGGTTAACACAGCTCAGAGAGACTATAGGGACATGGCAGTATTTACTACCACCTGGGTTAACACAGCATAGAGAGACTATAGGGACATAGCAGTATTTACTTCCACCTGGGTTAACACAGCTCAGAGAGACTATATGGACATGGCAGTATTTACTACCACCTGGGTTATCACAGCTCAGAGAGACTATAGGGACATGGCATTATTTACTGTCACATGGGTTAACACAGCTCAGAGAGACTAAAGGGACATGGCATTATTTACTACCACCTAGGTTAATACAGCTTAGAGAGACTATTGGGACATGGCAGTATATACTACCACCTGGGTTAACACAGCTCAGAGAGACTATAGGGACATGGCAGTATTTACTACCACCTGTGTTAACACAGCTCAGAGAGACTATAGGGACATGGCAGTGGTTACTACCACCTGGGTTAACACAGCTCAGAGAGACTATAGGGACATGGCAGTATTTACTACCCCACCTGGGTTAACACAGCATAGACAGACTATAGGGACATGGCAGTATTTACTACCACACCTGGGTTAACACAGCTTAGAGAGACTATAGGGACATGGCAGTATTTACTACCACCTGGGATAACACAGCTTAGAGAGACTATTGGGACATGGCAGTATTTACTACCCCAACTGGGTTAACACAGCTCAGAGAGACTATAAGGACATGTCAGTATTTACTTCCACCTGGGTTAACACAGCTCAGAGAGACTAAAGGGACATCGCAGTATTTACTACCACCTGGGTTAACACAGCTCAGAGAGACTATAGGGACATGGCAGTATTTACTACCACCTGGGTTAACACAGCATAGAGAGACTATAGGGACATAGCAGTATTTACTTCCACCTGGGTTAACACAGCTCAGAGAGACTATATGGACATGGCAGTATTTACTACCACCTGGGTTATCACAGCTCAGAGAGACTATAGGGACATGGCATTATTTACTGTCACATGGGTTAACACAGCTCAGAGAGACTAAAGGGACATGGCATTATTTACTACCACCTAGGTTAATACAGCTTAGAGAGACTATTGGGACATGGCAGTATATACTACCACCTGGGTTAACACAGCTCAGAGAGACTATAGGGACATGGCAGTATTTACTACCACCTGGGTTAACACAGCTCAGAGAGACTAAAGGGACATGGCGGTATTTACTACCACCTGGGTTAACACAGCTCAGAGAGACTATAGGGATATGGCAGTATTTACTACAACCTGGTTAACACAGCTTAGAGAGCCTATAGGGACATGGTAGTATTTACTACCACCTGGGTTAACACAGCTCAGAGAGACTATAGGGACATGGCAGTATTTACTACCACCTGGTTAACACAGCTTAGAGAGACTATAGGGACATGGCAGTATTTACTACCACCTGGGGTTAACACAGCTCAGAGAGACTATAGGGACATGGCAGTATTTACTACCACCTGGGTTAACACAGCTTAGCGAGACTATAGGGACATGGCAGTATTTACTACCCCACCTGGGTTGACACAGCTCAGAGAGACTATAGGGACATGGCAGTATTTACTACCACCTGGGTTAACACAGCTAGGAGAGACTATATGGACATGGCAGAATTTACTACCACCTGGGTTAACACAGTTTAGAGAGACTATAGGCACATGGCAGTATTTACTACCACCTGGGTTAACACAGCTCAGAGAGACTATAGGGACATGGCAGTATTTACTACCACCTGTGTTAACACAGCTCAGAGAGACTATAGGGACATGGCAGTGGTTACTACCACCTGGGTTAACACAGCTCAGAGAGACTATAGGGACATGGCAGTATTTACTACCCCACCTGGGTTAACACAGCATAGACAGACTATAGGGACATGGCAGTATTTACTACCACACCTGGGTTAACACAGCTTAGAGAGACTATAGGGACATGGCAGTATTTACTACCACCTGGGATAACACAGCTTAGAGAGACTATTGGGACATGGCAGTATTTACTACCCCAACTGGGTTAACACAGCTCAGAGAGACTATAAGGACATGTCAGTATTTACTTCCACCTGGGTTAACACAGCTCAGAGAGACTAAAGGGACATCGCAGTATATACTACCACCTGGGTTAACACAGCTCAGAGAGACTATAGGGACATGGCAGTATTTACTACCACCTGGGTTAACACAGCATAGAGAGACTATAGGGACATAGCAGTATTTACTTCCACCTGGGTTAACACAGCTCAGAGAGACTATATGGACATGGCAGTATTTACTACCACCTGGGTTATCACAGCTCAGAGAGACTATAGGGACATGGCATTATTTACTGTCACATGGGTTAACACAGCTCAGAGAGACTAAAGGGACATGGCATTATTTACTACCACCTAGGTTAATACAGCTTAGAGAGACTATTGGGACATGGCAGTATATACTACCACCTGGGTTAACACAGCTCAGAGAGACTATAGGGACATGGCAGTATTTACTACCACCTGGGTTAACACAGTTTAGAGAGACTATAGGGACATGGCAGTATTTACTACCCCACCTGGGTTAACAC
The DNA here is from genome assembly GCF_965601325.2 of Salmo salar. Taxonomy (NCBI): domain Eukaryota; kingdom Metazoa; phylum Chordata; class Actinopteri; order Salmoniformes; family Salmonidae; genus Salmo; species Salmo salar. The sequence goes on from NC_138300.1 coordinate 59,770,456, forward strand.
AGCTCAGAGAGACTATAGGGACATGGCAGTATTTACTACCACCTGGGTTAACACAGCTTAGAGAGACTATAGGGACATGGCAGTATTTACTACCACCTGGGTTAACACAGCTTAGAGAGACTATAGGGACATGGCAGTATTTACTACCACCTGGGATAACACAGCTTAGAGAGACTATTGGGACATGGCAGTATTTACTACCCCAACTGGGTTAACACAGCTCAGAGAGACTATATGGACATGGCAGTATTTACTTCCACCTGGGTTAACACATTTCATAGAGACTAAAGGGACATGGCAGTATTTACTACCACCTGGGTTAACACAGCTCAGAGAGACTATAGGGACATGGCAGTATTTACTGTCACATGGGTTAACACAGCTCAGAGAGACTAAAGGGAGATGGCATTATTTACTACCACCTAGGTTAATACAGCTTAGAGAGACTATTGGGACATGGCAGTATTTACTACCACTTGGGTTAACACAGCTCAGAGAGACTATAGGGACATGGCAGTATTTACTACCACCTGGGTTAACACAGCTTAGAGAGACTATAGGGACATGGCAGTATTTACTACCCCACCTGGGTTAACACAGCTCAGAGAGTCTATAGGGACATGGCAGTATTTACTACCACCTGGGTTAACACAGCTCAGAGAGACTAAAGGGACATGGCGGTATTTACTACCACCTGGGTTAACACAGCTCAGAGAGACTATAGGGACATGGCAGTATTTACTACCACCTGGGTTAACACAGCTCAGAGAGACTATAGGGACATAGCAGTATTTACTACCACCTGGGTTAACACAGCTCAGAGAGACTATATGGACATGCCAGTATTTACTACCACCTGGGTTAACACAGCTCAGAGAGACTATAGGGATATGGCAGTATTTACTACAACCTGGTTAACACAGCTTGGAGAGACTATAGGGACATGGTAGTATTTACTACCACCTGGGTTAACACAGCTCAGAGAGACTATAGGGACATGGCAGTATTTACTACCAACTGGTTAACACAGCTTAGAGAGACTATAGGGACATGGCAGTATTTACTACCACCTGGGGTTAACACAGCTCAGAGAGACTATAGGGACATGGCAGTATTTACTACCACCTGGGTTAACACAGCTTAGCGAGACTATAGGGACATGGCAGTATTTACTACCCCACCTGGGTTGACACAGCTCAGAGAGACTATAGGGACATGGCAGTATTTACTACCACCTGGGTTAACACAGCTAGGAGAGACTATATGGACATGGCAGAATTTACTACCACCTGGGTTAACACAGTTTAGAGAGACTATAGGCACATGGCAGTATTTACTACCACCTGGGTTAACACAGCTCAGAGAGACTATAGGGACATGGCAGTATTTACTACCACCTGTGTTAACACAGCTCAGAGAGACTATAGGGACATGGCAGTGGTTACTACCACCTGGGTTAACACAGCTCAGAGAGACTATAGGGACATGGCAGTATTTACTACCACACCTGGGTTAACACAGCTTAGAGAGACTATAGGGACATGGCAGTATTTACTACCACCTGGGATAACACAGCTTAGAGAGACTATTGGGACATGGCAGTATTTACTACCCCAACTGGGTTAACACAGCTCAGAGAGACTATATGGACATGGCAGTATTTACTTCCACCTGGGTTAACACAGCTCAGAGAGACTAAAGGGACATGGCAGTATTTACTACCACCTGGGTTAACACAGCTCAGAGAGACTATAGGGACATGGCAGTATTTACTACCACCTGGGTTAACACAGCATAGAGAGACTATTGGGACATGGCAGTATTTACTACCACCTGGGTTAACACAGCTTAGAGAGACTATAGGGACATGGCAGTATTTACTACCCCACCTGGGTTAACACAGCTCAGAGAGTCTATAGGGACATGGCAGTATTTACTACCACCTGGGTTAACACTGCTCAGAGAGACTTTAGGGACATGGCAGTATTTACTACCACCTGGGTTAACACAGCTCAGAGAGACTATAGGGACATAGCAGTATTTACTACCACCTCGGTTAACACAGCTCAGAGAGACTGTATGGACATGGCAGTATTTACTACCACCTGGGTTAACACAGCTCAGAGAGACTATAGTGATATGGCAGTATTTACTACAACCTGGTTAACACAGCTTAGAGAGACTATAAGGACATGGTAGTATTTACTACCACCTGGGTTAACACAGCTCAGAGAGACTATAGGGACATGGCAGTATTTACTACCACCTGGGGTTAACACAGCTCAGAGAGACTATAGGGACATGGCAGTATTTACTACCACCTGGGTTAACACAGCTTAGCGAGACTATAGGCACATGGCAGTATTTACTACCCCACCTGCGTTAACACAGCACAGAGAGACTATAGGGACAGGGCAGTATTTACTACCACCTGGGTTAACACAGCTTAGAGAGACTATAGGGACATGGCAGTATTTACTACCACCTGGGTTAACACAGCTTAGAGAGACTATAGGGACATGGCAGTATTTACTACCCCACCTGGGTTAACACAGCTCAGAGAGACTACAGGGACATGGCAGTATTTACTTCCACCTGGGTTAACACAGCTCAGAGAGACTAAAGGGACATGGCAGTATTTACTACCACCTGGGTTAACACAGCATAGAGAGACCATAGGGAAATAGCAGTATTTACTACCGCCTGGGTTAACACAGCTAAGAGAGACTATAGGGACATGGCAGTCTTTACTGTCACCTGGGTTAACACAGCTCAGAGAGACTATAGGGACATAGCAGTATTTACTACCACCTGGGTTAACACAGCTCAGAGAGACTATAGGGACATGGCAGTATTTACTACAACCTGGTTAACACAGCTTAGAGAGACTATAGGGACATGGCAGTATTTACTACCACCTGGGGTTAACACAGCTCAGAGAGACTATAGGGACATGGCAGTATTTACTACCACCTGGGTTAACACAGCTTAGCGAGACTATAGGGACATGGCAGTATTTACTACCCCACCTGGGTTAACACAGCACAGAGAGACTATAGGGACAGGGCAGTATTTACTACCACCTGGGTTAACACAGCTTAGAGAGACTATAGGGACATGGCAGTATTTACTACCACCTGGGTTAACACAGCTTAGAGAGACTATAGGGACATGGCAGTATTTACTACCCCACCTGGGTTAACACAGCTCTGAGAGACTACAGGGACATGGCAGTATTTACTTCCACCTGGGTTAACACAGCTCAGAGAGACTAAAGGGACATGGCAGTATTTACTACCACCTGGGTTAACACAGCATAGAGAGACCATAGGGAAATGGCAGTATTTACTACCACCTGGGTTAACACAGCTCAGAGAGACTATATGGACATGGCAGTCTTTACTGTCACCTGGGTTAACACAGCTCAGAGACTATAGGGACATGGCAGTCTTTACTGTCACCTGGGTTAACACAGCTCAGAGAGACTAAAGGGACATGGCATTATTTACTACCACCTGGGTTAATACAGCTTAGAGAGACTATTGGGACATGGCTGTATTTACTACCGCCTGGGTTAACACAGCTAAGAGAGACTATAGGGACATGGCAGTATTTACTACCACCTGGGTTAACACAGGTTAGAGAGACTATAGGGACATTGCAGTATTTACTACCCCACCTGGGTTAACACAGCTCAGAGAGTCTATAGGGACATGGCAGTATTTACTACCACCTGGGTTAACACAGCTTAGAGAGACTATAGGGACATTGCAGTATTTACTACCACCTGGGTTAACACAGCTCAGAGAGACTATAGGGACATGGCAGTATTTACTACCACCTGGGTTAACGCAGCTTAGAGAGACTATAGGGACATGGCAGTATTTACTACCCCACCTGGGTTAACAAAGCTCAGAGAGTCTATAGGGACATGGCAGTATTTACTACCACCTGGGTTAACACAGCTCAGAGAGACTAAAGGGACATGGCGGTATTTACTACCACCTGGGTTAACACAGCTCAGAGAGACTTTAGGGACATGGCAGTATTTACTACCACCTGGGTTAACACAGCTCAGAGAGACTATAGGGACATGGCAGCATTTACTACCACCTGGGTTAACACAGCTTAGCGAGACTATAGGGACATGGCAGTACTTACTACCCCACCTGGGTTAACACAGCACAGAGAGACTATAGGGACAGGGCAGTATTTACTACCACCTGGGTTAACACAGCTTAGAGAGACTATAGGGACATGGCAGTATTTACTACCACCTGGGTTAACACAGCTCAGAGAGACTATAGGGACATGGCAGTCTTTACTGTCACCTGGGTTAACACAGCTCAGAGAGACTAAAGGGACATGGCATTATTTACTACCACCTGGGTTAATACAGCTTAGAGAGACTATTGGGACATGGCTGTATTTACTACCACCTGGGTTAACACAGCTAAGAGAGACTATAGGGACATGGCAGTATTTACTACCCCACCTGGGTTAACACAGCTCAGAGAGACTATAGGGACATGGCAGTATTTACTACCAACTGGGTTAACACAGCTAGGAGAGACTATATGGACATGGCAGAATTTACAACCACCTGGGTTAACACAGTTTAGAGAGTCTATAGGCACATGGCAGTATTTACTACCACCTGGGTTAACACAGCTCAGAGAGACTATAGGGACATGGCAGTATTTACTACCACCTGTGTTAACACAGCTCAGAGAGACTATAGGGACATGGCAGTGGTTACTACAACCTGGGTTAACACAGCTCAGAGAGACTATAGGGACATGGCAGTATTTACTACCCCACCTGGGTTAACACAGCATAGAGAGACTATAGGGACATGGCAGTATTTACTACCACACCTGGGTTAACACAGCTTAGAGAGACTATAGGGACATGGCAGTATTTACTACCACCTGGGATAACACAGCTTAGAGAGACTATTGGGACATGGCAGTATTTACTACCCCAACTGGGTTAACACAGCTCAGAGAGACTATATGGACATGGCAGTATTTACATCCACCTGGGTTAACACAGCTCAGAGAGACTAAAAGGACATGGCAGTATTTACTACCACCTGGGTTAACACAGCTCAGAGAGACTATAGGGACATGGCAGTATTTACTACCACCTGGGTTAACACAGCATAGAGAGACTATAGGGACATAGCAGTATTTACTTCCACCTGGGTTAACACAGCTCAGAGAGACTATATGGACATGGCAGTATTTACTACCACCTGGGTTATCACAGCTCAGAGAGACTATAGGGACATGGCAGTATTTACTGTCACATGGGTTAACACAGCTCAGAGAGACTAAAGGGACATGGCATTATTTACTACCACCTAGGTTAATACAGCTTAGAGAGACTATTGGGACATGGCAGTATTTACTACCACCTGGGTTAACACAGCTCAGAGAGACTAAAGGGACATGGCGGTATTTACTACCACCTGGGTTAACACAGCTCAGAGAGACTATAGGGACATGGCAGTATTTACTACCACCTGGGTTAACACAGCTCAGAGAGACTATAGGGATATGGCAGTATTTACTACAACCTGGTTAACACAGCTTAGAGAGCCTATAGGGACATGGTAGTATTTACTACCACCTGGGTTAACACAGCTCAGAGAGACTATAGGGACATGGCAGTATTTACTACCACCTGGTTAACACAGCTTAGAGAGACTATAGGGACATGGCAGTATTTACTACCACCTGGGGTTAACACAGCTCAGAGAGACTATAGGGACATGGCAGTATTTACTACCACCTGGGTTAACACAGCTTAGCGAGACTATAGGGACATGGCAGTATTTACTACCCCACCTGGGTTGACACAGCTCAGAGAGACTATAGGGACATGGCAGTATTTACTACCACCTGGGTTAACACAGCTAGGAGAGACTATATGGACATGGCAGAATTTACTACCACCTGGGTTAACACAGTTTAGAGAGACTATAGGCACATGGCAGTATTTACTACCACCTGGGTTAACACAGCTCAGAGAGACTATAGGGACATGGCAGTATTTACTACCACCTGTGTTAACACAGCTCAGAGAGACTATAGGGACATGGCAGTGGTGACTACCACCTGGGTTAACACAGCTCAGAGAGACTATAGGGACATGGCAGTATTTACTACCCCACCTGGGTTAACACAGCATAGACAGACTATAGGGACATGGCAGTATTTACTTCCACACCTGGGTTAACACAGCTTAGAGAGACTATAGGGACATGGCAGTATTTACTACCACCTGGGATAACACAGCTTAGAGAGACTATTGGGACATGGCAGTATTTACTACCCCAACTGGGTTAACACAGCTCAGAGAGACTATAAGGACATGTCAGTTTTTACTTCCACCTGGGTTAACACAGCTCAGAGAGACTAAAGGGACATGGCAGTATTTACTACCACCTGGGTTAACACAGCTCAGAGAGACTATAGGGACATGGCAGTATTTACTACCACCTGGGTTAACACAGCATAGAGAGACTATAGGGACATAGCAGTATTTACTTCCACCTGGGTTAACACAGCTCAGAGAGACTATATGGACATGGCAGTATTTACTACCACCTGGGTTATCACAGCTCAGAGAGATTATAGGGACATGGCATTATTTACTGTCACATGGGTTAACACAGCTCAGAGAGACTAAAGGGACATGGCATTATTTACTACCCCACCTGGGTTAACACAGCTCAGAGAGACTATAGGGACATGGCAGTATTTACTACCACCTGGGTTAACACAGGTTAGAGAGACTATAGGGACATTGCAGTATTTACTACCCCACCTGGGTTAACACAGCTCAGAGAGTCTATAGGGACATGGCAGTATTTACTACCACCTGGGTTAACACAGCTTAGAGAGACTATAGGGACATTGCAGTATTTACTACCACCTGGGTTAACACAGCTCAGAGAGACTATAGGGACATGGCAGTATTTACTACCACCTGGGTTAACGCAGCTTAGAGAGACTATAGGGACATGGCAGTATTTACTACCCCACCTGGGTTAACAAAGCTCAGAGAGTCTATAGGGACATGGCAGTATTTACTACCACCTGGGTTAACACAGCTCAGAGAGACTAAAGGGACATGGCGGTATTTACTACCACCTGGGTTAACACAGCTCAGAGAGACTTTAGGGACATGGCAGTATTTACTACCACCTGGGTTAACACAGCTCAGAGAGACTATAGGGACATGGCAGCATTTACTACCACCTGGGTTAACACAGCTTAGCGAGACTATAGGGACATGGCAGTACTTACTACCCCACCTGGGTTAACACAGCACAGAGAGACTATAGGGACAGGGCAGTATTTACTACCACCTGGGTTAACACAGCTTAGAGAGACTATAGGGACATGGCAGTATTTACTACCACCTGGGTTAACACAGCTCAGAGAGACTATAGGGACATGGCAGTCTTTACTGTCACCTGGGTTAACACAGCTCAGAGAGACTAAAGGGACATGGCATTATTTACTACCACCTGGGTTAATACAGCTTAGAGAGACTATTGGGACATGGCTGTATTTACTACCACCTGGGTTAACACAGCTAAGAGAGACTATAGGGACATGGCAGTATTTACTACCCCACCTGGGTTAACACAGCTCAGAGAGACTATAGGGACATGGCAGTATTTACTACCAACTGGGTTAACACAGCTAGGAGAGACTATATGGACATGGCAGAATTTACAACCACCTGGGTTAACACAGTTTAGAGAGTCTATAGGCACATGGCAGTATTTACTACCACCTGGGTTAACACAGCTCAGAGAGACTATAGGGACATGGCAGTATTTACTACCACCTGTGTTAACACAGCTCAGAGAGACTATAGGGACATGGCAGTGGTTACTACAACCTGGGTTAACACAGCTCAGAGAGACTATAGGGACATGGCAGTATTTACTACCCCACCTGGGTTAACACAGCATAGAGAGACTATAGGGACATGGCAGTATTTACTACCACACCTGGGTTAACACAGCTTAGAGAGACTATAGGGACATGGCAGTATTTACTACCACCTGGGATAACACAGCTTAGAGAGACTATTGGGACATGGCAGTATTTACTACCCCAACTGGGTTAACACAGCTCAGAGAGACTATATGGACATGGCAGTATTTACATCCACCTGGGTTAACACAGCTCAGAGAGACTAAAAGGACATGGCAGTATTTACTACCACCTGGGTTAACACAGCTCAGAGAGACTATAGGGACATGGCAGTATTTACTACCACCTGGGTTAACACAGCATAGAGAGACTATAGGGACATAGCAGTATTTACTTCCACCTGGGTTAACACAGCTCAGAGAGACTATATGGACATGGCAGTATTTACTACCACCTGGGTTATCACAGCTCAGAGAGACTATAGGGACATGGCAGTATTTACTGTCACATGGGTTAACACAGCTCAGAGAGACTAAAGGGACATGGCATTATTTACTACCACCTAGGTTAATACAGCTTAGAGAGACTATTGGGACATGGCAGTATTTACTACCACCTGGGTTAACACAGCTCAGAGAGACTAAAGGGACATGGCGGTATTTACTACCACCTGGGTTAACACAGCTCAGAGAGACTATAGGGACATGGCAGTATTTACTACCACCTGGGTTAACACAGCTCAGAGAGACTATAGGGATATGGCAGTATTTACTACAACCTGGTTAACACAGCTTAGAGAGCCTATAGGGACATGGTAGTATTTACTACCACCTGGGTTAACACAGCTCAGAGAGACTATAGGGACATGGCAGTATTTACTACCACCTGGTTAACACAGCTTAGAGAGACTATAGGGACATGGCAGTATTTACTACCACCTGGGGTTAACACAGCTCAGAGAGACTATAGGGACATGGCAGTATTTACTACCACCTGGGTTAACACAGCTTAGCGAGACTATAGGGACATGGCAGTATTTACTACCCCACCTGGGTTGACACAGCTCAGAGAGACTATAGGGACATGGCAGTATTTACTACCACCTGGGTTAACACAGCTAGGAGAGACTATATGGACATGGCAGAATTTACTACCACCTGGGTTAACACAGTTTAGAGAGACTATAGGCACATGGCAGTATTTACTACCACCTGGGTTAACACAGCTCAGAGAGACTATAGGGACATGGCAGTATTTACTACCACCTGTGTTAACACAGCTCAGAGAGACTATAGGGACATGGCAGTGGTGACTACCACCTGGGTTAACACAGCTCAGAGAGACTATAGGGACATGGCAGTATTTACTACCCCACCTGGGTTAACACAGCATAGACAGACTATAGGGACATGGCAGTATTTACTTCCACACCTGGGTTAACACAGCTTAGAGAGACTATAGGGACATGGCAGTATTTACTACCACCTGGGATAACACAGCTTAGAGAGACTATTGGGACATGGCAGTATTTACTACCCCAACTGGGTTAACACAGCTCAGAGAGACTATAAGGACATGTCAGTTTTTACTTCCACCTGGGTTAACACAGCTCAGAGAGACTAAAGGGACATGGCAGTATTTACTACCACCTGGGTTAACACAGCTCAGAGAGACTATAGGGACATGGCAGTATTTACTACCACCTGGGTTAACACAGCATAGAGAGACTATAGGGACATAGCAGTATTTACTTCCACCTGGGTTAACACAGCTCAGAGAGACTATATGGACATGGCAGTATTTACTACCACCTGGGTTATCACAGCTCAGAGAGATTATAGGGACATGGCATTATTTACTGTCACATGGGTTAACACAGCTCAGAGAGACTAAAGGGACATGGCATTATTTACTACCACCTAGGTTAATACAGTTTAGAGAGACTATAGGGACATGGCAGTATTTACTACCCCACCTGGGTTAACACAGCTCAGAGAGACTATAGGGACATGGCAGTATTTACTACCACCTGGGTTAACACAGCTTAGAGAGACTATAGGGACATGGCAGTATTTACTACCCCACCTGGGTTAACACAGCTCAGAGAGACTATAGGGACATGGCAGTATTTACTACCACCTGGGTTAACACAGCTTAGAGAGACTATAGGGACATGGCAGTATTTACTACCACCTGGGTTAACACAGCTTAGAGAGACTATAGGGACATGGCAGTATTAACTACCACACCTGGGTTAACACAGCTTAGAGAGACTATAGGGACATGGCAGTATTTACTACCACCTGGGATAACACAGCTTAGAGAGACTATTGGGACATGGCATAATTTACTACCCCAACTGGGTTAACACAGCTCAGAGAGACTATAGGGACATGGCAGTATTAACTACCACACCTGGGTTAACACAGCTTAGAGAGACTATAGGGACATGGCAGTATTTACTACCACCTGGGTTAACACAGCTTAGAGAGACTATAGGGACATTGCAGTATTTACTACCACTTGGGTTAACACAGCTCAGAGAGACTATAGGGACATGGCAGTATTTACTACCACCTGGGTTAACACAGCATAGAGAGACTATAGGGACATAACAGTATTTACTTCCACCTGGGTTAACACAGCTCAGAGAGACTATATGGACATGGCAGTATTTACTACCACCTGGGTTATCACAGCTCAGAGAGACTATAGGGACATGGCATTATTTACTGTCACATGGGTTAACACAGCTCAGAGAGACTAAAGGGACATGGCAGTATTTACTACCACCTGGGTTAACACAGCTTAGAGAGACTATAGGGACATGGCAGTATTAACTACCACACCTGGGTTAACACAGCTTAGAGAGACTATAGGGACATGGCAGTATTTACTACCACCTGGGTTAACACAGCTTAGAGAGACTATAGGGACATGGCAGTATTTACTACCCCACCTGGGTTAACACAGCTTAGAGAGACTATAGGGACATGGCAGTATTTACTACCACCTGGGTTAACACAGCTCAGAGAGACTATAGGGACATGGCAGTATTTACTACCACCTGGGTTAACACAGCTTAGAGAGTCTATAGGGACATGGCAGTATTTACTACCCCACCTGGGTTAACACAGCTCAGAGAGTCTATAGGGACATGGCAGTATTTACTACCACCTGGGTTAACACAGCTCAGAGAGACTAAAGGGACATGGCGGTATTTACTACCACCTGGGTTAACACAGCTCAGAGAGACTATAGGGACATGGCAGTATTTACTACCACCTGGGTTAACACAGCTCAGAGAGACTATAGGGACATAGCAGTATTTACTACCACCTGGGTTAACACAGCTCAGAGAGACTATATGGACATAGCAGTATTTACTACCACCTGGGTTAACACAGCTCAGAGAGACTATATGGACATGGCAGTATTTACTACCACCTGGGTTAACACAGCTCAGAGAGACTATAGGGATATGGCAGTATTTACTACAACCTGGTTAACACAGCTTAGAGAGACTATAGGGATATGGTAGTATTTACTACCACCTGGGTTAACACAGCTCAGAGAGACTATAGGGACATGGCAGTATTTACTACCACCTGGTTAACACAGCTTAGAGAGACTATAGGGACATGGCAGTATTTACTACCACCTGGGGTTAACACAGCTCAGAGAGACTATAGGGACATGGCAGTATTTACTACCACCTGGGTTAACACAGCTTAGCGAGACTATAGGGACATGGCAGTATTTACTACCCCACCTGGGTTAACACAGCTCAGAGAGTCTATAGGGACATGGCAGTATTTACTACCACCTGGGTTAACACAGCTCAGATAGACTAAAGGGACATGGCGCTATTTACTACCACCTGGGTTAACACAGCTCAGAGAGACTATAGGGACATGGCAGTATTTACTACCACCTGGGTTAACACAGCTCAGAGAGACTATAGGGACATAGCAGTATTTACTACAACCTGGGTTAACACAGCTCAGAGAGACTATATGGACATGGCAGTATTTACTACCACCTGGGTTAACACAGCTCAGAGAGACTATAGGGACATGGCAGTATTTACTTCCACCTGGGTTAACACAGCTCAGAGAGACTATATGGACATGGCAGTATTTACTACCACCTGGGTTATCACAGCTCAGAGAGACTATAGGGACATGGCATTATTTACTGTCACATGGGTTAACACAGCTCAGAGAGACTAAAGGGACATGGCAGTATTTACTACCACCTGGGTTAACACAGCTTAGAGAGACTATAGGGACATGGCAGTATTAACTACCACACCTGGGTTAACACAGCTTAGAGAGACTATAGGGACATGGCAGTAGTTACTACCACCTGGGTTAACACAGCTTAGAGAGACTATAGGGACATGGCAGTATTTACTACCCCACCTGGGTTAACACAGCTTAGAGAGACTATAGGGACATGGCAGTATTTACTACCACCTGGGTTAACACAGCTCAGAGAGACTATAGGGACATGGCAGTATTTACTACCACCTGGGTTAACACAGCTTAGAGAGTCTATAGGGACATGGCAGTATTTACTACCCCACCTGGGTTAACACAGCTCAGAGAGTCTATAGGGACATGGCAGTATTTACTACCACCTGGGTTAACACAGCTCAGAGAGACTAAAGGGACATGGCGGTATTTACTACCACCTGGGTTAACACAGCTCAGAGAGACTATAGGGACATGGCAGTATTTACTACCACCTGGGTTAACACAGCTCAGAGAGACTATAGGGACATAGCAGTATTTACTACCACCTGGGTTAACACAGCTCAGAGAGACTATATGGACATAGCAGTATTTACTACCACCTGGGTTAACGCAGCTCAGAGAGACTATATGGACATGGCAGTATTTACTACCACCTGGGTTAACACAGCTCAGAGAGACTATAGGGATATGGCAGTATTTACTACAACCTGGTTAACACAGCTTAGAGAGACTATAGGGATATGGTAGTATTTACTACCACCTGGGTTAACACAGCTCAGAGAGACTATAGGGACATGGCAGTATTTACTACCACCTGGGTTAACACAGCTTAGAGAGACTATAGGGACATGGCAGTATTTACTACCCCACCTGGGGTTAACACAGCTCAGAGAGACTATAGGGACATGGCAGTATTTACTACCACCTGGGTTAACACAGCTTAGCGAGACTATAGGGACATGGCGCTATTTACTACCACCTGGGTTAACACAGCTCAGAGAGACTATAGGGACATGGCAGTATTTACTACCACCTGGGTTAACACAGCTCAGAGAGACTATAGGGACATAGCAGTATTTACTACAACCTGGGTTAACACAGCTCAGAGAGACTATATGGACATGGCAGTATTTACTACCACCTGGGTTAACACAGCTCAGAGAGACTATAGGGATATGGCAGTATTTACTACAACCTGGTTAACACAGCTTAGAGAGACTATAGGGACATGGCAGTAATTACTACCCCACCTGGGTTAACACAGCACAGAGAGACTATAGGGACAGGGCAGTATTTACTACCACCTGGGTTAACACAGCTTAGAGAGACTATAGGGACATGGCAGCATTTACTACCACCTGGGTTAACACAGCTTAGAGAGACTATAGGGACATGGCAGTATTTACTACCCCACCTGGGTTAACACAGCTCAGAGAGACTATAGGGACATGGCAGTATTTACTACCACCTGGGTTAACACAGCTTAGAGAGACTATAGGGACATGGCAGTATTTACTACCACCTGGGTTAACACAGCTTATAGAGACTATAGGGACATGGCAGTATTAACTACCACACCTGGGTTAACACAGCTTAGAGAGACTATAGGGACATGGCAGTATTTACTACCACCTGGGTTAACACAGCTTAGAGAGACTATAGGGACATTGCAGTATTTACTACCACCTGGGTTAACACAGCTTAGCGAGACTATAGGGACATGGCAGTATTTACTACCCCACCTGGGTTAACACTGCACAGATAGACTATAGGGACAGGGCAGTATTTACTACCACCTGGGTTAACACAGCTTAGAGAGACTATAGGGACATGGCAGTATTTACTACCACCTGGGTTAACACAGCTTAGAGAGACTATAGGGACATGGCAGTATTTACTACCACCTGGGTTAACACAGCTCAGAGAGACTATAGGGACATGGCAGTATTAACTACCACACCTGGGTTAACACAGCTTAGAGAGACTATAGGGACATGGCAGTATTTACTACCACCTGGGTTAACACAGCTCAGAGAGACTAAAGGGACATGGCAGTATTTACTACCACCTGGGTTAACACAGCTCAGAGAGACTATAGGGACATGGCAGTATTTACTACCACCTGGGTTAACACAGCATAGAGAGACTATAGGGACATAGCAGTATTTACTTCCACCTGGGTTAACACAGCTCAGAGAGACTATATGGACATGGCAGTATTTACTACCACCTGGGTTATCACAGCTCAGAGAGACTATAGGGACATGGCATTATTTACTGTCACATGGGTTAACACAGCTCAGAGAGACTATAGGGACATGGCAGTATTTACTACCCCACCTGGGTTAACACAGCTTAGAGAGACTATAGGGACATGGCAGTATTTACTACCACCTGGGTTAACACAGCTCAGAGAGACTATAGGGACATGGCAGTATTTACTACCACCTGGGTTAACACAGCTTAGAGAGTCTATAGGGACATGGCAGTATTTACTACCCCACCTGGGTTAACACAGCTCAGAGAGTCTATAGGGACATGGCAGTATTTACTACCACCTGGGTTAACACAGCTCAGAGAGACTAAAGGGACATGGCGGTATTTACTACCACCTGGGTTAACACAGCTCAGAGAGACTATAGGGACATGGCAGTATTTACTACCACCTGGGTTAACACAGCTCAGAGAGACTATAGGGACATGGCAGTATTTACTACCACCTGGGTTAACACAGCTCAGAGAGACTATATGGACATAGCAGTATTTACTACCACCTGGGTTAACACAGCTCAGAGAGACTATATGGACATGGCAGTATTTACTACCACCTGGGTTAACACAGCTCAGAGAGACTATAGGGATATGGCAGTATTTAATACAACCTGGTTAACACAGCTTAGAGAGACTATAGGGATATGGTAGTATTTACTACCACCTGGGTTAACACAGCTCAGAGAGACTATAGGGACATGGCAGTATTTACTACCACCTGGTTAACACAGCTTAGAGAGACTATAGGGACATGGCAGTATTTACTACCACCTGGGGTTAACACAGCTCAGAGAGACTATAGGGACATGGCAGTATTTACTACCACCTGGGTTAACACAGCTTAGCGAGACTATAGGGACATGGCAGTATTTACTACCCCACCTGGGTTAACACAGCTCAGAGAGTCTATAGGGACATGGCAGTATTTACTACCACCTGGGTTAACACAGCTCAGATAGACTAAAGGGACATGGCGCTATTTACTACCACCTGGGTTAACACAGCTCAGAGAGACTATAGGGACATGGCAGTATTTACTACCACCTGGGTTAACACAGCTCAGAGAGACTATAGGGACATAGCAGTATTTACTACAACCTGGGTTAACACAGCTCAGAGAGACTATATGGACATGGCAGTATTTACTACCACCTGGGTTAACACAGCTCAGAGAGACTATAGGGATATGGCAGTATTTACTACAACCTGGTTAACACAGCTTAGAGAGACTATAGGGACATGGCAGTAATTACTACCCCACCTGGGTTAACACAGCACAGAGAGACTATAGGGACAGGGCAGTATTTACTACCACCTGGGTTAACACAGCTTAGAGAGACTATAGGGACATGGCAGCATTTACTACCACCTGGGTTAACACAGCTTAGAGAGACTATAGGGACATGGCAGTATTTACTACCCCACCTGGGTTAACACAGCTCAGAGAGACTATAGGGACATGGCAGTATTTACTACCACCTGGGTTAACACAGCTTAGAGAGACTATAGGGACATGGCAGTATTTACTACCACCTGGGTTAACACAGCTTATAGAGACTATAGGGACATGGCAGTATTAACTACCACACCTGGGTTAACACAGCTTAGAGAGACTATAGGGACATGGCAGTATTTACTACCACCTGGGTTAACACAGCTTAGAGAGACTATAGGGACATTGCAGTATTTACTACCACCTGGGTTAACACAGCTTAGCGAGACTATAGGGACATGGCAGTATTTACTACCCCACCTGGGTTAACACTGCACAGATAGACTATAGGGACAGGGCAGTATTTACTACCACCTGGGTTAACACAGCTTAGAGAGACTATAGGGACATGGCAGTATTTACTACCACCTGGGTTAACACAGCTTAGAGAGACTATAGGGACATGGCAGTATTTACTACCACCTGGGTTAACACAGCTCAGAGAGACTATAGGGACATGGCAGTATTAACTACCACACCTGGGTTAACACAGCTTAGAGAGACTATAGGGACATGGCAGTATTTACTACCACCTGGGTTAACACAGCTTAGAGAGACTATAGGGACATTGCAGTATTTACTACCACCTGGGTTAACACAGCTCAGAGAGACTATAGGGACATGGCAGTATTTACTACCACCTGGGTTAACACAGCTTAGAGAGACTATAGGGACATGGCAGTATTTACTACCACCTGGGTTAACAAAGCTTAGAGAGACTATAGGGACATTGCAGTATTTACTACCACCTGGGTTAACACAGCTCAGAGAGACTATAGGGACATGGCAGTATTTACTACCACCTGGTTAACACTGCTTAGAGAGACTATAGGGACATGGCAGTATTTACTACCACCTGGGGTTAACACAGCTCAGAGAGACTATAGGGACATGGCAGTATTTACTACCACCTGGGTTAACACAGCTTAGAGAGACTATAGGGACATGGCCTAATTTACTACCCCACCAGGTTTAACACAGCACAGAGAGACTATAGGGACAGGGCAGTATTTACTACCACCTGGGTTAACACAGCTTAGAGAGACTATAGGGACATGGCAGTATTTACTACCACCTGGGTTAACACAGCTTAGAGAGACTATAGGGACATGGCAGTATTTACTACCCCACCTGGGTTAACACAGCTCAGAGAGACTATAGGGACATGGCAGTATTTACTACCACCTGGGTTAACACAGCTTAGAGAGACTATAGGGACATGGCAGTATTTACTACCACCTGGGTTAACACAGCTTAGAGAGACTATAGGGACATGGCAGTATTTACTACCACCTGGGTTAACACAGCTCAGAGAGACTATAGGGACATGGCAGTATTTACTACCACCTGGGTTAACACAGCTTAGAGAGTCTATAGGGACATGGCAGTATTTACTACCCCACCTGGGTTAACACAGCTCAGAGAGTCTATAGGGACATGGCAGTATTTACTACCACCTGGGTTAACACAGCTCAGAGAGACTAAAGGGACATGGCGGTATTTACTACCACCTGGGTTAACACAGCTCAGAGAGACTATAGGGACATGGCAGTATTTACTACCACCTGGGTTAACACAGCTCAGAGAGACTATAGGGACATAGCAGTATTTACTACCACCTGGGTTAACACAGCTCAGAGAGACTATATGGACATGGCAGTATTTACTACCACCTGGGTTAACACAGCTCAGAGAGACTATATGGACATGGCAGTATTTACTACCACCTGGGTTAACACAGCTCAGAGAGACTATAGGGATATGGCAGTATTTACTACAACCTGGTTAACACAGCTTAGAGAGACTATAGGGACATGGTAGTATTTACTACCACCTGGGTTAACACAGCTCAGAGAGACTATAGGGACATGGCAGTATTTACTACCACCTGGTTAACACAGCTTAGAGACTATAGGGACATGGCAGTATTTACTACCCCACCTGGGTTAACACAGCTCAGAGAGTCTATAGGGACATGGCAGTATTTACTACCACCTGGGTTAACACAGCTCAGAGAGACTAAAGGGACATGGCGGTATTTACTACCACCTGGGTTAACACAGCTCAGAGAGACTATAGGGACATGGCAGTATTTACTACCACCTGGGTTAACACAGCTCAGAGAGACTATAGGGACATAGCAGTATTTACTACCACCTGGGTTAACACAGCTCAGAGAGACTATATGGACATGGCAGTATTTACTACCACCTGGGTTAACACAGCTCAGAGAGACTATATGGACATGGCAGTATTTACTACCACCTGGGTTAACACAGCTCAGAGAGACTATAGGGATATGGCAGTATTTACTACAACCTGGTTAACACAGCTTAGAGAGACTATAGGGACATGGTAGTATTTACTACCACCTGGGTTAACACAGCTCAGAGAGACTATAGGGACATGGCAGTATTTACTACCACCTGGTTAACACAGCTTAGAGACTATAGGGACATGGCAGTATTTACTACCACCTGGGGTTAACACAGCTCAGAGAGACTATAGGGACATGGCAGTATTTACTACCACCTGGGTTAACACAGCTTAGCGAGACTATAGGGACATGGCAGTATTTACTACCCCACCTGGGTTAACACTGCTCAGAGAGTCTATAGGGACATGGCAGTATTTACTACCACCTGGGTTAACACAGCTCAGAGAGAGTAAAGGGACATGGCGCTATTTACTACCACCTGGGTTAACACAGCTCAGAGAGACTATATGGACATGGCAGTATTTACTACCACCTGGGTTAACACAGCTCAGAGAGACTAGGGATATGGCAGTATTTACTACAACCTGGTTAACACAGCTTAGAGAGACTATAGGGACATGGCAGTAATTACTACCCCACCTGGGTTAACACAGCACAGAGAAACTATAGGGACAGGGCAGTATTTACTACCACCTGGGTTAACACAGCTTAGAGAGACTATAGGGACATGGCAGTATTTACTACCACCTGGGTTAACACAGCTTAGAGAGACTATAGGGACATGGCAGTATTTACTACCCCACCTGGGTTAACACAGCTCAGAGAGACTATAGGGACATGGCAGTATTTACTACCACCTGGGTTAACACAGCTTAGAGAGACTATAGGGACATGGCAGTATTTACTACCACCTGGGTTAACACAGCTTATAGAGACTATAGGGACATGGCAGTATTAACTACCACACCTGGGTTAACACAGCTTAGAGAGACTATAGGGACATGACAGTATTTACTACCACCTGGGTTAACACAGCTTAGAGATTATAGGGACATCGCAGTATTTACTACCACCTGGGTTAACACAGCTTAGCGAGACTATAGGGACATGGCAGTATTTACTACCCCACCTGGGTTAACACAGCACAGAGAGACTATAGGGACAGGGCAGTATTTACTACCACCTGGGTTAACACAGCTTAGAGAGACTATAGGGACATGGCAGTATTTACTACCACCTGGGTTAACACAGCTTAGAGAGACTATAGGGACATGGCAGTATTTACTACCACCTGGGTTAACACAGCTCAGAGAGACTATAGGGACATGGCAGTATTTACTACCACCTGGGTTAACACAGCTTAGAGAGTCTATAGGGACATGGCAGTATTTACTACCCCACCTGGGTTAACACAGCTCAGAGAGTCTATAGGGACATGGCAGTATTTACTACCACCTGGGTTAACACAGCTCAGAGAGACTAAAGGGACATGGCGGTATTTACTACCACCTGGGTTAACACAGCTCAGAGAGACTATAGTGACATGGCAGTATTTACTACCACCTGGGTTAACACAGCTCAGAGAGACTATAGGGACATAGCAGTATTTACTACCACCTGGGTTAACACAGCTCAGAGAGACTATATGGACATGGCAGTATTTACTACCACCTGGGTTAACACAGCTCAGAGAGACTATAGGGATATGGCAGTTTTTACTACAACCTGGTTAACACAGCTTAGAGAGACTATAGGGACATAGTAGTATTTACTACCACCTGGGTTAACACAGCTCAGAGAGACTATAGGGACATGGCAGTATTTACTACCACCTGGTTAACACAGCTTAGAGAGACTATAGGGACATGGCAGTATTTACTACCACCTGGGGTTAACACAGCTCAGAGAGACTATAGGGACATGGCAGTATTTACTACCACCTGGGTTAACACAGCTTAGCGAGACTATAGGGACATGGCAGTATTTACTACCCCACCTGGGTTCACACAGCTCAGAGAGTCTATAGGGACATGGCAGTATTTACTACCACCTGGGTTAACACAGCTCAGAGAGACTATAGGGACATGGCAGTATTTACTACCACCTGGTTAACACAGCTTAGAGAGACTATAGGGACATGGCAGTATTTACTACCACCTGGGGTTAACACAGCTCAGAGAGACTATAGGGACATGGCAGTATTTACTACCAACTGGGTTAACACAGCTTAGCGAGACTTTAGGGACATGGCAGTATTTACTACCCCACCTGGGTTAACACAGCTCAGAGAGTCTATAGGGACATGGCAGTATTTACTACCACCTGGGTTAACACAGCTCAGAGAGACTAAAGGGACATGGCGCTATTTACTACCACCTGGGTTAACACAGCTTAGAGAGACTATAGGGACATGGCAGTAATTACTACCCCACCTGGGTTAACACAGCACAGAGAGACTATAGGGACAGGGCAGTATTTACTACCACTTGGGTTAACACAGCTTAGAGAGACTATAGGGACATGGCAGTATTTACTACCACCTGGGTTAACACAGCTTAGAGAGACTATAGGGACATGGCAGTATTTACTACCCCACCTGGGTTAACACAGCTCAGAGAGACTATAGGGACATGGCAGTATTTACTACCACCTGGGTTAACACAGCTTAGAGAGACTATAGGGACATGGCAGTATTTACTACCACCTGGGTTAACACAGCTTATAGAGACTATAGGGACATGGCAGTATTAACTACCACACCTGGGTTAACACAGCTTAGAGAGACTATAGGGACATGGCAGTATTTACTACCACCTGGGTTAACACAGCTTAGAGAGACTATAGGGACATTGCAGTATTTACTACCACCTGGGTTAACACAGCTTAGCGAGACTATAGGGACATGGCAGTATTTACTACCCCACCTGGGTTAACACAGCACAGAGAGACTATAGGGACAGGGCAGTATTTACTACCACCTGGGTTAACACAGCTTAGAGAGACTATAGGGACATGGCAGTATTTACTACCACCTGGGTTAACACAGCTTAGAGAGACTATAGGGACATGGCAGTATTTACTACAACCTGGGTTAACACAGCTTAGAGAGACTATAGGGACATGGCAGTATTAACTACCACACCTGGGTTAACACAGCACAGAGAGACTATAGGGACAGGGCAGTATTTACTACCACCTGGGTTAACACAGCTTAGAGAGACTATAAGGACATTGCAGTATTTACTACCACCTGGGTTAACACAGCTCAGAGAGACTATAGGGACATGGCAGTATTTACTACCACCTGGGTTAACACAGCTTAGAGAGACTATAGGGACATGGCAGTATTTACTACCACCTGGGTTAACAAAGCTTAGAGAGACTATAGGGACATTGCAGTATTTACTACCACCTGGGTTAACACAGCTCAGAGAGACTATAGGGACATGGCAGTATTTACTACCACCTGGGTTAACACAGCTTAGAGAGACTATAGGGAAATGGCAGTATTTACTACCCCACCTGGGTTAACACAGCTCAGAGAGTCTATAGGGACATGGCAGTATTTACTACCACCTGGGTTAACACAGCTCAGAGGGACTAAAGGGACATGGCGGTATTTACTACCACCTGGGTTAACACAGCTCAGAGAGACTATCGGGACATGGCAGTATTTACTACCACCTGGGTTAACACAACTCAGATAGACTATAGGGACATAGCAGTATTTACTACCACCTGGCTTAACACAGCTCAGAGAGACTATATGGACATGGCAGTACTTACTACCACCTGGGTTAACACAGCTCAGAGAGACTATAGGGATATGGCAGTATTTACTACAACCTGGTTAACACAGCTTAGAGAGACTATAGGGACATGGTAGTATTTACTACCACCTGGGTTAACACAGCTCAGAGAGACTATAGGGACATGGCAGTATTTACTACCACCTGGTTAACACAGCTTAGAGAGACTATAGGGACATGGCAGTATTTACTACCACCTGGGGTTAACACAGCTCAGAGAGACTATAGGGACATGGCAGTATTTACTACCACCTGGGTTAACACAGCTTAGAGAGACTATAGGGACATGGCAGTATTTACTACCCCACCTGGGTTAACACAGCTCAGAGAGACTATAGGGACATGGCAGTATTTACTACCACCTGGGTTAACACAGCTTAGAGAGACTATAGGGACATGGCAGTATTTACTACCACCTGGGTTAACACAGCTCAGAGAGACTATAGGGACATGGCAGTATTTACTACCACCTGGGTTAACACAGCTTAGAGAGACTATAGGGACATGGCAGTATTTACTACCACCTGGGTTAACACAGCTCAGAGAGACTAAAGGGACATGGCGGTATTTACTACCACCTGGGTTAACACAGCTCAGAGAGACTATAGGGACATGGCAGTATTTACTACCACCTGGGTTAACACAGCTCAGAGAGACTATAGGGACATAGCAGTATTTACTACCACCTGGGTTAACACAGCTCAGAGAGACTATATGGACATGGCAGTATTTACTACCACCTGGGTTAACACAGCTCAGAGAGACTATATGGACATGGCAGTATTTACTACCACCTGGGTTAACACAGCTCAGAGAGACTATAGGGATATGGCAGTATTTACTACAACCTGGTTAACACAGCTTAGAGAGACTATAGGGACATGGTAGTATTTACTACCACCTGGGTTAACACAGCTCAGAGAGACTATAGGGACATGGCAGTATTTACTACCACCTGGTTAACACAGCTTAGAGAGACTATAGGGACATGGCAGTATTTACTACCACCTGGGGTTAACACAGCTCAGAGAGACTATAGGGACATGGCAGTATTTACTACCACCTGGGTTAACACAGCTTAGCGAGACTATAGGGACATGGCAGTATTTACTACCCCACCTGGGTTAACACAGCTCAGAGAGTCTATAGGGACATGGCAGTATTTACTACCACCTGGGTTAACACAGCTCAGAGAGACTAAAGGGACATGGCGCTATTTACTACCACCTGGGTTAACACAGCTCAGAGAGACTATAGGGACATGGCAGTATTTACTACCACCTGGGTTAACACA
Organism: Salmo salar; assembly: GCF_965601325.2. NCBI lineage: Eukaryota > Metazoa > Chordata > Actinopteri > Salmoniformes > Salmonidae > Salmo > Salmo salar. The sequence goes on from NC_138300.1 coordinate 59,793,757, forward strand.
GCTCAGAGAGACTATAGGGACATAGCAGTATTTACTACCACCTGGGTTAACACAGCTCAGAGAGACTATATGGACATGGCAGTATTTACTACCACCTGGGTTAACACAGCTCAGAGAGACTATAGGGACATGGCAGTATTTACTACCACCTGGTTAACACAGCTTAGAGAGACTATAGGGACATGGCAGTATTTACTACCACCTGGGGTTAACACAGCTCAGAGAGACTATAGGGACATGGCAGTATTTACTACCACCTGGGTTAACACAGCTTAGCGAGACTATAGGGACATGGCAGTATTTACTACCCCACCTGGGTTAACACAGCTCAGAGAGTCTATAGGGACATGGCAGTATTTACTACCACCTGGGTTAACACAGCTCAGAGAGACTAAAGGGACATGGCACTATTTACTACCACCTGGGTTAACACAGCTCAGAGAGACTATAGGGACATGGCAGTATTTACTACCACCTGGGTTAACACAGCTCAGAGAGACTATAGGGACATAGCAGTATTTACTACCACCTGGGTTAACACAGCTCAGAGAGACTATATGGACATGGCAGTATTTACTACCACCTGGGTTAACACAGCTCAGAGAGACTATAGGGATATGGCAGTATTTACTACAACCTGGTTAACACAGCTTAGAGAGACTATAGGGACATGGCAGTAATTACTACCCCACCTGGGTTAACACAGCACAGAGAGACTATAGGGACAGGGCAGTATTTACTACCACCTGGGTTAACACAGCTTAGAGAGACTATAGGGACATGGCAGTATTTACTACCACCTGGGTTAACACAGCTTAGAGAGACTATAGGGACATGGCAGTATTTACTACCCCACCTGGGTTAACACAGCTCAGAGAGACTATAGGGACATGGCAGTATTTACTACCCCACCTGGGTTAACACAGCTTAGAGAGACTATAGGGACATGGCAGTATTTACTACCACCTGGGTTAACACAGCTTATAGAGACTATAGGGACATGGCAGTATTAACTACCACACCTGGGTTAACACAGCTTAGAGAGACTATAGGGACATGGCAGTATTTAATACCACCTGGGTTAACACAGCTTAGAGAGACTATAGGGACATGGCAGTATTTACTACCACCTGGGTTAACACAGCTTAGCGAGACTATAGGGACATGGCAGTATTTACTACCCCACCTGGGTTAACACAGCACAGAGAGACTATAGGGACAGGGCAGTATTTACTACCACCTGGGTTAACACAGCTTAGAGAGACTATAGGGACATGGCAGTATTTACTACCACCTGGGTTAACACAGCTTAGAGAGACTATAGGGACATGGCAGTATTTACTACCACCTGGGTTAACACAGCTCAGAGAGACTATAGGGACATGGCAGTATTTACTACCACCTGGGTTAACACAGTTTAGAGAGTCTATAGGGACATGGCAGTATTTACTACCCCACCTGGGTTAACACAGCTCAGAGAGTCTATAGGGACATGGCAGTATTTACTACCACCTGGGTTAACACAGCTCAGAGAGACTAAAGGGACATGGCGGTATTTACTACCACCTGGGTTAACACAGCTCAGAGAGACTATAGTGACATGGCAGTATTTACTACCACCTGGGTTAACACAGCTCAGAGAGACTATAGGGACATAGCAGTATTTACTACCACCTGGGTTAACACAGCTCAGAGAGACTATATGGACATGGCAGTATTTACTACCACCTGGGTTAACACAGCTCAGAGAGACTACAGGGATATGGCAGTATTTACTACAACCTGGTTAACACAGCTTAGAGAGACTATAGGGACATAGTAGTATTTACTACCACCTGGGTTAACACAGCTCAGAGAGACTATAGGGACATGGCAGTATTTACTACCACCTGGTTAACACAGCTTAGAGAGACTATAGGGACATGGCAGTATTTACTACCACCTGGGGTTAACACAGCTCAGAGAGACTATAGGGACATGGCAGTATTTACTACCACCTGGGTTAACACAGCTTAGCGAGACTATAGGGACATGGCAGTATTTACTACCCCACCTGGGTTCACACAGCTCAGAGAGTCTATAGGGACATGGCAGTATTTACTACCACCTGGGTTAACACAGCTCAGAGAGACTAAAGGGACATGGCGCTATTTACTACCACCTGGGTTAACACAGCTCAGAGAGACTATAGGGACATGGCAGTATTTACTACCACCTGGGTTAACACAGCTCAGAGAGACTATAGGGACATAGCAGTATTTACTACCACCTGGGTTAACACAGCTCAGAGAGACTATATGGACATGGCAGTATTTACTACCACCTGGGTTAACACAGCTCAGAGAGACTATAGGGACATGGTAGTATTTACTACCACCTGGGTTAACACAGCTCAGAGAGACTATAGGGACATGGCAGTATTTACTACCACCTGGTTAACACAGCTTAGAGAGACTATAGGGACATGGCAGTATTTACTACCACCTGGGGTTAACACAGCTCAGAGAGACTATAGGGACATGGCAGTATTTACTACCAACTGGGTTAACACAGCTTAGCGAGACTTTAGGGACATGGCAGTATTTACTACCCCACCTGGGTTAACACAGCTCAGAGAGTCTATAGGGACATGGCAGTATTTACTACCACCTGGGTTAACACAGCTCAGAGAGACTAAAGGGACATGGCGCTATTTACTACCACCTGGGTTAACACAGCTCAGAGAGACTATATGGACATGGCAGTATTTACTACCACCTGGGTTAACACAGCTCAGAGAGACTATAGGGATATGGCAGTATTTACTACAACCTGGTTAACACAGCTTAGAGAGACTATAGGGACATGGCAGTAATTACTACCCCACCTGGGTTAACACAGCTTAGAGAGACTATAGGGACATGGCAGTATTTACTACCACCTGGGTTAACACAGCTTAGAGAGACTATAAGGACATTGCAGTATTTACTACCACCTGGGTTAACACAGCTTAGAGAGACTATAGGGACATGGCAGTATTTACTACCCCACCTGGGTTAACACAGCTCAGAGAGACTAAAGGGACATGGCGGTATTTACTACCACCTGGGTTAACACAGCTCAGAGAGACTATAGGGACATGGCAGTATTTACTACCACCTGGGTTAACACAGCTTAGCGAGACTATAGGGACATGGCAGTATTTACTACCCCACCTGGGTTAACACAGCACAGAGAGACTATAGGGACAGGGCAGTATTTACTACCACCTGGGTTAACACAGCTTAGAGAGACTATAGGGACATAGCAGTATTTACTACCACCTGGGTTAACACAGCTTAGAGAGACTATAGGGACATGGCAGTATTTACTACCCCACCTGGGTTAACACAGCTCAGAGAGACTATAGGGACATGGCAGTATTTACTACCACCTGGGTTAACACAGCTTAGAGAGACTATAGGGACATGGCAGTATTTAATACCACCTGGGTTAACACAGCTTATAGAGACTATAGGGACATCGCAGTATTAACTACCACACCTGGGTTAACACAGCTTAGAGAGACTATAGGGACATGGCAGTATTTACTACCACCTGGGTTAACACAGCTTAGAGAGACTATAGGGACATTGCAGTATTTACTACCACCTGGGTTAACACAGCTTAGCGAGACTATAGGGACATGGCAGTATTTACTACCCCACCTGGGTTAACACAGCACAGAGAGACTATAGGGACAGGGCAGTATTTACTACCACCTGGGTTAACACAGCTTAGAGAGACTATAGAGACATTGCAGTATTTACTACCACCTGGGTTAACACAGCTCAGAGAGACTATAGGGACATGGCAGTATTTACTACCACCTGGTTTTACACAGCTTAGAGAGACTATAGGGACATGGCAGTATTTACTACCACCTGGGTTAACACAGCTCAGAGAGACTATATGGACATGGCAGTACTTACTACCACCTGGGTTAACACAGCTCAGAGAGACTATAGGGATATGGCAGTATTTACTACAACCTGGTTAACACAGCTTAGAGAGACTATAGGGACATGGTAGTATTTACTACCACCTGGGTTAACACAGCTCAGAGAGACTATAGGGACATGGCAGTATTTACTACCACCTGGTTAACACAGCTTAGAGAGACTATAGGGACATGGCAGTATTTACTACCACCTGGGGTTAACACAGCTCAGAGAGACTATAGGGACATGGCAGTATTTACTACCACCTGGGTTAACACAGCTTAGCGAGACTATAGGGACATGGCAGTATTTACTACCCCACCTGGGTAAACACAGCACAGAGAGACTATAGGGACAGGGCAGTATTTACTACCACCTGGGTTAACACAGCTTAGAGAGACTATAGGGACATGGCAGTATTTACTACACCTGGGTTAACACAGCTTAGAGAGACTATAGGGACATGGCAGTATTTACTACCCCACCTGGGTTAACACAGCTCAGAGAGACTACAGGGACATGGCAGTATTTACTTCCACCTGGGTTAACACAGCTCAGAGAGACTAAAGGGACATGGCAGTATTTACTACCACCTGGGTTAACACAGCACAGAGAGACTATAGGGAAATAGCAGTATTTACTACCACCTGGGTTAACACAGCTCAGAGAGACTATAGGGACATGGCAGTCTTTACTGTCACCTGGGTTAACACAGCTCAGAGAGACTAAAGGGACATGGCATTCTTTACTACCACCTGGGTTAATACAGCTTAGAGAGACTATTGGGACATGGCTGTATTTACTACCACCTGGGTTAACACAGCTAAGAGAGACTATAGGGACATGGCAGTATTTACTACCACCTGGGTTAACACAGCTTAGAGAGACTATAGGGACATGGCAGTATTTACTACCCCACCTGGGTTAACACAGCTCAGAGAGTCTATAGGGACATGGCAGTATTTACTACCACCTGGGTTAACACAGCTTAGAGAGACTATAGGGACATTGCGTATTTACTACCACCTGGGTTAACACACCTCAGAGAGACTATAGGGACATGGCAGTATTTACTACCACCTGGGTTAACGCAGCTTAGAGAGACTATAGGGACATGGCAGTATTTACTACCCCACCTGGGTTAACACAGCTCAGAGAGTCTATAGGGACATGGCAGTATTTACTACCACCTGGGTTAACACAGCTCAGAGAGACTAAAGGGACATGGCGGTATTTACTACCACCTGGGTTAACACAGCTCAGAGAGACTTTAGGGACATGGCAGTATTTACTACCACCTTGGTTAACACAGCTCAGAGAGACTATAGGGACATAGCAGTATTTACTACCACCTGGGTTAACGCAGCTTAGAGAGACTATAGGGACATGGCAGTATTTACTACCCCACCTGGGTTAACACAGCTCAGAGAGTCTATAGGGACATGGCAGTATTTACTACCACCTGGGTTAACACAGCTCAGAGAGACTAAAGGGACATGGCGGTATTTACTACCACCTGGGTTAACACAGCTCAGAGAGTCTATAGGGACATGGCAGTATTTACTACCACCTTGGTTAACACAGCTCAGAGAGACTATAGGGACATAGCAGTATTTACTACCACCTGGGTTAACACAGCTCAGAGAGACTATATGGACATGGCAGTATTTACTACCACCTGGGTTAACACAGCTCAGAGAGACTATAGGGATATGGCAGTATTTACTACAACCTGGTTAACACAGCTTAGAGAGACTATAGGGACATGGTAGTATTTACTACCACCTGGGTTAACACAGCTCAGAGAGACTATAGGGACATGGCAGTATTTACTACAACCTGGTTAACACAGCTTAGAGAGACTATAGGGACATGGCAGTATTTACTACCACCTGGGGTTAACACAGCTCAGAGAGACTATAGGGACATGGCAGTATTTACTACCACCTGGGTTAACACAGCTTAGCGAGACTATAGGGACATGGCAGTATTTACTACCCCACCTGGGTTAACACAGCACAGAGAGACTATAGGGACAGGGCAGTATTTACTGTCACCTGGGTTAACACAGCTCAGAGAGACTATTGGGACAAGGCTGTATTTACTACCACCTGGGTTAACACAGCTAAGAGAGACTATAGGGACATGGCAGTATTTACTACCCCACCTGGGTTAACACAGCTCAGAGAGACTATAGGGACATGGCAGTATTTACTACCCCACCTGGGTTGACACAGCTCAGAGAGACTATAGGGACATGGCAGTATTTACTACCACCTGGGGTTAACACAGCTCAGAGAGACTATAGGGACATGGCAGTATTTACTACCACCTGGGTTAACACAGCTTAGCGAGATTATGGGGACATGGCAGTATTTACTACCCCACCTGGGTTAACACAGCACAGAGAGACTATAGGGACAGGGCAGTATTTACTACCACCTGGGTTAACACAGTTTAGAGAGACTATAGGGACATGGCAGTATTTACTACCACCTGGGTTAACACAGCATAGAGAGACTATATGTACATGGCAGTCTTTACTGTCACCTGGGTTAACACAGCTCAGAGAGACTATAGGGACATGGCAGTCTTTACTGTCACCTGGGTTAACACAGCTCAGAGAGACTATTGGGACAAGGCTGTATTTACTACCACCTGGGTTAACACAGCTAAGAGAGACTATAGGGACATGGCAGTATTTACTACCCCACCTGGGTTAACACAGCTCAGAGAGACTATAGGGACATGGCAGTATTTACTACCCCACCTGGGTTGACACAGCTCAGAGAGACTATAGTGACATGGCAGTATTTACTAACACCTGGGTTAACACAGCTAGGAGAGACTATATGGACATGGCAGAATGTACTACCACCTGGGTTAACACAGTTTAGAGAGACTATAGGGACATGGCATTATTTACTACCACCTGGGTTAACACAGCTCAGAGAGAATATAGGGACATGGCAGTATTTACTACCACCTGTGTTAACACAGCTCAGAGAGACTATAGGGACATGGCAGTGTTTACTTCCACCTGGGTTAACTCAGCTCAGAGAGACTATAGGGACATGGCAGTATTTACTACCCCACCTGGGTTAACACAGCTCAGAGAGACTATAGGGACATGGCAGTATTTACTACCCCACCTGGGTTGACACAGCTCAGAGAGACTATAGGGACATGGCAGTATTTACTACCACCTGGGTTAACACAGCTCAGAGAGACTATAGGGACATGGCAGTATTTACTACCAACTGTGTTAACACAGCTCAGAGAGACTATAGGGACATGGCAGTGTTTACTACCACCTGGGTTATCTCAGCTGAGAGACTAAAGGGACATGGCAGTATTTACTACCCCACCTGGGTTAACACAGCTCAGAGAGACTATAGGGACATGGCAGTATTTACTACCACCTGGGTTAACACAGCTCAGAGAGACTATAGGGATATGGCAGTATTTACTACAACCTGGTTAACACAGCTTAGAGAGACTATAGGGACATGGTAGTATTTAATACCACCTGGGTTAACACAGCTCAGAGAGACTATAGGGACATGGCAGTATTTACTACTACCTGGTTAACACAGCTTAGAGAGACTATAGGGACATTGCAGTATTTACTACCACCTGGGTTAACACAGCTCAGAGAGACTATAGGGACATGGCAGTATTTACTACCACCTGGGTTAACACAGCTCAGAGAGACTATAGGGATATGGCAGTATTTACTACAACCTGGTTAACACAGCTTAGAGATACTATAGGGACATGGCAGTATTTACTACAACCTGGTTAACACAGCTTAGAGATACTATAGGGACATGGTAGTATTTACTACCACCTGGGTTAACACAGCTCAGAGAGACTATAGGGACATGGCAGTATTTACTACAACCTGGTTAACACAGCTTAGAGAGACTATAGGGACATGGCAGTATTTACTACCACCTGGGGTTAACACAGCTCAGAGAGACTATAGGGACATGGCAGTATTTACTACCACCTGGGTTAACACAGCTTAGCGAGACTATAGGGACATGGCAGTATTTACTACCCCACCTGGGTTAACACAGCACAGAGAGACTATAGGGACATGGCAGTATTTACTACCACCTGGGTTAACACAGCTCAGAGAGACTAAAGGGACATGGCGGTATTTACTACCACCTGGGTTAACACAGCTCAGAGAGACTTTAGGGACATGGCAGTATTTACTACCACCTGGGTTAACACAGCTCAGAGAGACTATAGGGACATAGCAGTATTTACTACCACCTGGGTTAACACAGCTCAGAGAGACTATATGGACATGGCAGTATTTACTACCACCTGGGTTAACACAGCTCAGAGAGACTATAGGGATATGGCAGTATTTACTACAACCTGGTTAACACAGCTTAGAGAGACTATAGGGACATGGTAGTATTTACTACCACCTGGGTTAACACAGCTCAGAAAGACTATAGGGACATGGCAGTATTTACTACAACCTGGTTAACACAGCTTAGAGAGACTATAGGGACATGGCAGTATTTACTACCACCTGGGGTTAACACAGCTCAGAGAGACTATAGGGACATGGCAGTATTTACTACCACCTGGGTTAACACAGCAAAGAGAGACTATAGGGACAGGGCAGTATTTACTACCACCTGGGTTAACACAGCTTAGAGAGACTATAGGGACATGGCAGTATTTACTACCACCTGGGTTAACACAGCATAGAGAGACTATATGTACATGGCAGTCTTTACTGTCACCTGGGTTAACACAGCTCAGAGAGACTATAGGGACATGGCAGTCTTTGCTGTCACCTGGGTTAACACAGTTTAGAGAGACTATTGGGACAAGGCTGTATTTACTACCACCTGGGTTAACACAGCTAAGAGAGACTATAGGGACATGGCAGTATTTACTACCCCACCTGGGTTAACACAGCTCAGAGAGACTATAGGGACATGGCAGTATTTACTACCCCACCTGGGTTGACACAGCTCAGAGAGACTATAGGGACATGGCAGTATTTACTACCACCTGGGTTAACACAGCTAGGAGAGACTATATGGACATGGCAGAATGTACTACCACCTGGGTTAACACAGTTTAGAGAGACTATAGGGACATGGCAGTATTTACTACCACCTGGGTTAACACAGCTCAGAGAGACTATAGGGACATGGTAGTATTTACTACCACCTGGGTTAACACAGCTCAGAGAGACTATAAGGACATGGCAGTATTTACTACCACCTGGTTAACACAGCTTAGAGAGACTATAGGGACATTGCAGTATTTACTACCACCTGGGTTAACACAGCTCAGAGAGACTATAGGGACATGGCAGTATTTACTACCCCACCTGGGTTAACACAGCTCAGAGAGACTATAGGGACATGGCAGTATTTACTACCACCTGGGTTAACACAGCTCAGAGAGACTATAGGGACATAGCAGTATTTACTACCACCTGGGTTAACACAGCTCAGAGAGACTATATGGACATGGCAGTATTTACTACCACCTGGGTTAACACAGCTCAGAGAGACTATAGGGATATGGCAGTATTTACTACAACCTGGTTAACACAGCTTAGAGAGACTATAGGGACATGGTAGTATTTACTACCACCTGGGTTAACACAGCTCAGAGAGACTATAAGGACATGGCAGTATTTACTACCACCTGGTTAACACAGCTTAGAGAGACTATAGGGACATTGCAGTATTTACTACCACCTGGGTTAACACAGCTCAGAGAGACTATAGGGACATGGCAGTATTTACTACCACCTGGGTTAACACAGCTCAGAGAGACTATAGGGATATGGCAGTATTTACTACCACCTGGGTTAACACAGCTCAGAGAGACTATAGGGATATGGCAGTATTTACTACAACCTGGTTAACACAGCTTAGAGAGACTATAGGGACATGGTAGTATTTACTACCACCTGGGTTAACACAGCTCAGAGAGACTATAGGGACATGGCAGTATTTACTACAACCTGGTTAACACAGCTTAGAGAGACTATAGGGACATGGCAGTATTTACTACCACCTGGGGTTAACACAGCTCAGAGAGACTATAGGGACATGGCAGTATTTACTACCACCTGGGTTAACACAGCTTAGCGAGACTATAGGGACATGGCAGTATTTACTACCACCTGGGTTAACACAGCATAGAGAGACTATATGTACATGGCAGTCTTTACTACCCCACCTGGGTTGACACAGCTCAGAGAGACTATAGGGACATGGCAGTATTTACTACCACCTGGGTTAACACAGCTAGGAGAGACCATATGGACATGGCAGAATTTACTACCACCTGGGTTAACACAGTTTAGAGAGACTATAGGGACATGGCAGTATTTACTACCACCTGGGTTAACACAGCTCAGAGAGACTATAGGGACATGGCAGTATTTACTACCACCTGTGTTAACACAGCTCAGAGAGACTATAGGGACATGGCAGTGTTTACTACCACCTGGGTTAACACAGCTCAGAGAGACTATAGGGACATGGCAGTATTTACTACCCCACCTGGGTTAACACAGCTCAGAGAGACTATAGGGACATGGCAGTATTTACTACCACCTGGGTTAACACAGCTCAGAGAGACTATAGGGACGTAGCAGTATTTACTACCACCTGGGTTAACACAGCTCAGAGAGACTATATGGACATGGCAGTATTTACTACCACCTGGGTTAACACAGCTCAGAGAGACTATAGGGATATGGCAGTATTTACTACAACCTGGTTAACACAGCTTAGAGAGACTATAGGGACATGGTAGTATTTACTACCACCTGGGTTAACACAGCTCAGAGAGACTATAGGGACATTGCAGTATTTACTACCACCTGGGTTAACACAGCTCAGAGAGACTATAGGGACATGGCAGTATTTACTACCACCTGGGTTAACACAGCTCAGAGAGACTATAGGGATATGGCAGTATTTACTACAACCTGGTTAACACAGCTTAGAGAGACTATAGGGACATGGTAGTATTTACTACCACCTGGGTTAACACAGCTCAGAGAGACTATAGGGACATGGCAGTATTTACTACCACCTGGTTAACACAGCTTAGAGAGACTATAGGGACATTGCAGTATTTACTACCACCTGGGTTAACACAGCTCAGAGAGACTATAGGGACATGGCAGTATTTACTACCACCTGGGTTAACACAGCTCAGAGAGACTATAGGGATATGGCAGTATTTACTACAACCTGGTTAACACAGCTCAGAGAGACTATAGGGACATGGCAGTATTTACTACCACCTGGGTTAACACAGCTTAGCGAGACTATAGGGACATGGCAGTATTTACTACCCCACCTGGGTTAACACAGCACAGAGAGACTATAGGGACAGGGCAGTATTTACTACCACCTGGGTTAACACAGCTTAGAGAGACTATAGGGACATGTCAGTATTTACTACCACCTGGGTTAACACAGCATAGAGAGACTATATGTACATGGCAGTCATTACTGTCACCTGGGTTAACACAGCTCAGAGAGACTATAGGGATATGGCAGTATTTACTACAACCTGGTTAACACAGCTTAGAGAGACTATAGGGACATGGTAGTATTTACTACCACCTGGGTTAACACAGCTCAGAGAGACTATAGGGACATGGCAGAATTTACTACAACCTGGTTAACACAGCTTAGAGAGACTATTGGGACATGGCAGTATTTACTACCACCTGGGGTTAACACAGCTCAGAGAGACTATAGGGACATGGCAGTATTTACTACCACCTGGGTTAACACAGCTTAGCGAGACTATAGGGACATGGCAGTATTTACTACCACCTGGGTTAACACAGCATAGAGAGACTATATGTACATGGCAGTCTTTACTGTCACCTGGGTTAACACAGCTCAGAGAGACTATAGGGACATGGCAGTCTTTACTGTCACCTGGGTTAACACAGCTCAGAGAGACTATTGGGACATGGCTGTATTTACTACCACCTGGGTTAACACAGCTAAGAGAGACTATAGGGACATGGCAGTATTTACTACCCCACCTGGGTTAACACAGCTCAGAGAGACTATAGGGACATGGCAGTATTTACTACCCCACCTGGGTTGACACAGCTCAGAGAGACTATAGGGACATGGCAGAATTTACTACCACCTGGGTTAACACAGCTAGGAGAGACCATATGGACATGGAAGAATTTACTACCACCTGGGTTAACACAGTTTAGAGAGACTATAGGGACATGGCAGTATTTACTACCACCTGGGTTAACACAGCTCAGAGAGACTATAGGGACATGGCAGTATTTACTACCACCTGTGTTAACACAGCTCAGAGAGACTATAGGGACATGGCAGTGTTTACTACCACCTGGGTTAACACAGCTCAGAGAGACTATAGGGACATGGCAGTATTTACTACCCCACCTGGGTTAACACAGCTCAGAGAGACTATAGGGACATGGCAGTATTTACTACCACCTGGGTTAACACAGCTCAGAGAGACTATAGGGACGTAGCAGTATTTACTACCACCTGGGTTAACACAGCTCAGAGAGACTATATGGACATGGCAGTATTTACTACCACCTGGGTTAACACAGCTCAGAGAGACTATAGGGATATGGCAGTATTTACTACAACCTGGTTAACACAGCTTAGAGAGACTATAGGGACATGGTAGTATTTACTACCACCTGGGTTAACACAGCTCAGAGAGACTATAGGGACATGGCAGTATTTACAAACACCTGGTTAACACAGCTTAGAGAGACTATAGGGACATTGCAGTATTTACTACCACCTGGGTTAACACAGCTCAGAGAGACTATAGGGACATGGCAGTATTTACTACCACCTGGGTTAACACAGCTTAGAGAGACTATAGGGACATTGCAGTATTTACTACCACCTGGGTTAACACAGCTCAGAGAGACTATAGGGACATGGCAGTATTTACTACCACCTGGGTTAACACAGCTCAGAGAGACTATAGGGACATGGCAGTATTTACTACCCCACCTGGGTTAACACAGCTCAGAGAGTCTATAGGGACATGGCAGTATTTACTACCACCTGGCTTAACACAGCTCAGAGAGACTATAGGGATATGGCAGTATTTACTACAACCTGGTTAACACAGCTTAGAGAGACTATAGGGACATTGCAGTATTTACTACCACCTGGGTTAACACAGCTCAGAGAGACTATAGGGACATGGCAGTATTTACTACCACCTGGGTTAACACAGCTCAGAGAGACTATAGGGATATGGCAGTATTTACTACAACCTGGTTAACACAGCTTAGAGAGACTATAGGGACATGGTAGTATTTACTACCACCTGGGTTAACACAGCTCAGAGAGACTATAGGGACATGGCAGTATTTACTACCACCTGGTTAACACAGCTTAGAGAGACTATAGGGACATTGCAGTATTTACTACCACCTGGGTTAACACAGCTCAGAGAGACTATAGGGACATGGCAGTATTTACTACCACCTGGGTTAACACAGCTCAGAGAGACTATAGGGATATGGCAGTATTTACTACAACCTGGTTAACACAGCTTAGAGAGACTATAGGGACATGGCAGTATTTACTACAACCTGGTTAACACAGCTTAGAGAGACTATAGGGACATGGCAGTATTTACTACCACCTGGGGTTAACACAGCTCAGAGAGACTATAGGGACATGGCAGTATTTACTACCACCTGGGTTAACACAGCTTAGCGAGACTATAGGGACATGGCAGTATTTACTACCCCACCTGGGTTAACACAGCACAGAGAGACTATAGGGACAGGGCAGTATTTACTACCACCTGGGTTAACACAGCTTAGAGAGACTATAGGGACATGTCAGTATTTACTACCACCTGGGTTAACACAGCATAGAGAGACTATATGTACATGGCAGTCTTTACTGTCACCTGAGTTAACACAGCTCAGAGAGACTATAGGGACATGGCAGTCTTTACTGTCACCTGGGTTAACACAGCTCAGAGAGACTATTGGGACATGGCTGTATTTACTACCACCTGGGTTAACACAGCTAAGAGAGACTATAGGGACATCGCAGTATTTACTACCCCACCTGGGTTAACACAGCTCAGAGAGACTATAGGGACATGGCAGTATTTACTACCCCACCTGGGTTGACACAGCTCAGAGAGACTATAGGGACATGGCAGTATTTACTACCACCTGGGTTAACACAGCTAGGAGAGACCATATGGACATGGCAGAATTTACTACCACCTGGGTTAACACAGTTTAGAGAGACTATAGGGACATGGCAGTATTTACTACCACCTGGGTTAACACAGCTCAGAGAGACTATAGGGACATGGCAGTATTTACTACCACCTGTGTTAACACAGCTCAGAGAGACTATAGGGACATGGCAGTGTTTACTACCACCTGGGTTAACACAGCTCAGAGAGACTATAGGGACATTGCAGTATTTACTACCACCTGGGTTAACACAGCTCAGAGAGACTATATGGACATGGCAGTATTTACTACCACCTGGGTTAACACAGCTCAGAGAGACTATAGGGATATGGCAGTATTTACTACAACCTGGTTAACACAGCTTAGAGAGACTATAGGGACATGGTAGTATTTATTACCACCTGGGTTAACACAGCTCAGAGAGACTATAGGGACATGGCAGTATTTACTACCACCTGGTTAACACAGCTTAGAGAGACTATAGGGACATTGCAGTATTTACTACCACCTGGGTTAACACAGCTCAGAGAGACTATAGGGACATGGCAGTATTTACTACCACCTGGGTTAACACAGCTTAGAGAGACTATAGGGACATTGCAGTATTTACTACCACCTGGGTTAACACAGCTCAGAGAGACTATAGGGACATGGCAGTATTTACTACCACCTGGGTTAACACAGCTTAGAGAGACTATAGGGACATGGCAGTATTTACTACCCCACCTGGGTTAACACAGCTCAGAGAGTCTATAGGGACATGGCAGTATTTACTACCACCTGGCTTAACACAGCTCAGAGAGACTATAGGGATATGGCAGTATTTACTACAACCTGGTTAACACAGCTTAGAGAGACTATAGGGACATGGTAGTATTTACTACCACCTGGGTTAACACAGCTCAGAGAGACTATAGGGACATGGCAGTATTTACTACCACCTGGTTAACACAGCTTAGAGAGACTATAGGGACATTGCAGTATTTACTACCACCTGGGTTAACACAGCTCAGAGAGACTATAGGGACATGGCAGTATTTACTACCACCTGGGTTAACACAGCTCAGAGAGACTATAGGGATATGGCAGTATTTACTACAACCTGGTTAACACAGCTTAGAGAGACTATAGGGACATGGCAGTATTTACTACCACCTGGGGTTAACACAGCTCAGAGAGACTATAGGGACATGGCAGTATTTACTACCACCTGGGTTAACACAGCTTAGCGAGACTATAGGGACATGGCAGTATTTACTACCCCACCTGGGTTAACACAGCACAGAGAGACTATAGGGACAGGGCAGTATTTACTACCACCTGGGTTAACACAGCTTAGAGAGACTATAGGGACATGGCAGTATTTACTACCACCTGGGTTAACACAGCATAGAGAGACTATAGGGACATGGCAGTATTTACTACCACCTGGGTTAACACAGCTCAGAGAGACTATAGGGACATGGCAGTATTTACTACCACCTGTGTTAACACAGCTCAGAGAGACTATAGGGACATGGCAGTGTTTACTACCACCTGGGTTAACACAGCTCAGAGAGACTATAGGGACATAGCAGTATTTACTACCACCTGGGTTAACACAGCTCAGAGAGACTATATGGACATGGCAGTATTTACTACCACCTGGGTTAACACAGCTCAGAGAGACTATAGGGATATGGCAGTATTTACTACAACCTGGTTAACACAGCTTAGAGAGACTATAGGGACATGGTAGTATTTATTACCACCTGGGTTAACACAGCTCAGAGAGACTATAGGGACATGGCAGTATTTACTACCACCTGGTTAACACAGCTTAGAGAGACTATAGGGACATTGCAGTATTTACTACCACCTGGGTTAACACAGCTCAGAGAGACTATAGGGACATGGCAGTATTTACTACCACCTGGGTTAACACAGTTTAGAGAGACTATAGGGACATTGCAGTATTTACTACCACCTGGGTTAACACAGCTCAGAGAGACTATAGGGACATGGCAGTATTTACTACCACCTGGGTTAACACAGCTTAGAGAGACTATAGGGACATGGCAGTATTTACTACCCCACCTGGGTTAACACAGCTCAGAGAGTCTATAGGGACATGGCAGTATTTACTACCACCTGGCTTAACACAGCTCAGAGAGACTATAGGGATATGGCAGTATTTACTACAACCTGGTTAACACAGCTTAGAGAGACTATAGGGACATGGTAGTATTTACTACCACCTGGGTTAACACAGCTCAGAGAGACTATAGGGACATGGCAGTATTTACTACCACCTGGTTAACACAGCTTAGAGAGACTATAGGGACATTGCAGTATTTACTACCACCTGGGTTAACACAGCTCAGAGAGACTATAGGGACATGGCAGTATTTACTACCACCTGGGTTAACACAGCTCAGAGAGACTATAGGGATATGGCAGTATTTACTACAACCTGGTTAACACAGCTTAGAGAGACTATAGGGACATGGCAGTATTTACTACCACCTGGGGTTAACACAGCTCAGAGAGACTATAGGGACATGGCAGTATTTACTACCACCTGGGTTAACACAGCTTAGCGAGACTATAGGGACATGGCAGTATTTACTACCCCACCTGGGTTAACACAGCACAGAGAGACTATAGGGACAGGGCAGTATTTACTACCACCTGGGTTAACACAGCTTAGAGAGACTATAGGGACATGGCAGTATTTACTACCACCTGGGTTAACACAGCATAGAGAGACTATATGTACATGGCAGTCTTTACTGTCACCTGGGTTAACACAGCTCAGAGAGACTATAGGGACATGGCAGTCTTTACTGTCACCTGGGTTAACACAGCTCAGAGAGACTATTGGGACATGGCTGTATTTACTACCACCTGGGTTAACACAGCTAAGAGAGACTATAGGGACATGGCAGTATTTACTACCCCACCTGGGTTAACACAGCTCAGAGAGACTATAGGGACATGGCAGTATTTACTACCCCACCTGGGTTGACACAGCTCAGAGAGACTATAGGGACATGGCAGTATTTACTACCACCTGGGTTAACACAGCTAGGAGAGACCATATGGACATGGCAGAATTTACTACCACCTGGGTTAACACAGTTTAGAGAGACTATAGGGACATGGCAGTATTTACTACCACCTGGGTTAACACAGCTCAGAGAGACTATAGGGACATGGCAGTATTTACTACCACCTGTGTTAACACAGCTCAGAGAGACTATAGGGACATGGCAGTGTTTACTACCACCTGGGTTAACACAGCTCAGAGAGACTATAGGGACATGGCAGTATTTACTACCCCACCTGGGTTAACACAGCTCAGAGAGACTATAGGGACATGGCAGTATTTACTACCACCTGGGTTAACACAGCTCAGAGAGACTATAGGGACATAGCAGTATTTACTACCACCTGGGTTAACACAGCTCAGAGAGACTATATGGACATGGCAGTATTTACTACCACCTGGGTTAACACAGCTCAGAGAGACTATAGGGATATGGCAGTATTTACTACAACCTGGTTAACACAGCTTAGAGAGACTATAGGGACATGGTAGTATTTACTACCACCTGGGTTAACACAGCTCAGAGAGACTATAGGGACATGGCAGTATTTACTACCACCTGGTTAACACAGCTTAGAGAGACTATAGGGACATTGCAGTATTTACTACCACCTGGGTTAACACAGCTCAGAGAGACTATAGGGACATGGCAGTATTTACTACCACCTGGGTTAACACAGCTTAGAGAGACTATAGGGACATTGCAGTATTTACTACCACCTGGGTTAACACAGCTCAGAGAGACTATAGGGACATGGCAGTATTTACTACCACCTGGGTTAACACAGCTTAGCGAGACTATAGGGACATGGCAGTATTTACTACCCCACCTGGGTTAACACAGCACAGAGAGACTATAGGGACAGGGCAGTATTTACTACCACCTGGGTTAACACAGCTTAGAGAGACTATAGGGACATGGCAGTATTTACTACCACCTGGGTTAACACAGCATAGAGAGACTATAGGGACATGGCAGTATTTACTACCACCTGGGTTAACACAGCTCAGAGAGACTATAGGGACATGGCAGTATTTACTACCACCTGTGTTAACACAGCTCAGAGAGACTATAGGGACATGGCAGTGTTTACTACCACCTGGGTTAACACAGCTCAGAGAGACTATAGGGACATAGCAGTATTTACTACCACCTGGGTTAACACAGCTCAGAGAGACTATATGGACATGGCAGTATTTACTACCACCTGGGTTAACACAGCTCAGAGAGACTATAGGGATATGGCAGTATTTACTACAACCTGGTTAACACAGCTTAGAGAGACTATAGGGACATGGTAGTATTTATTACCACCTGGGTTAACACAGCTCAGAGAGACTATAGGGACATGGCAGTATTTACTACCACCTGGTTAACACAGCTTAGAGAGACTATAGGGACATTGCAGTATTTACTACCACCTGGGTTAACACAGCTCAGAGAGACTATAGGGACATGGCAGTATTTACTACCACCTGGGTTAACACAGCTTAGAGAGACTATAGGGACATTGCAGTATTTACTACCACCTGGGTTAACACAGCTCAGAGAGACTATAGGGACATGGCAGTATTTACTACCACCTGGGTTAACACAGCTTAGAGAGACTATAGGGACATGGCAGTATTTACTACCCCACCTGGGTTAACACAGCTCAGAGAGTCTATAGGGACATGGCAGTATTTACTACCACCTGGCTTAACACAGCTCAGAGAGACTATAGGGATATGGCAGTATTTACTACAACCTGGTTAACACAGCTTAGAGAGACTATAGGGACATGGTAGTATTTACTACCACCTGGGTTAACACAGCTCAGAGAGACTATAGGGACATGGCAGTATTTACTACCACCTGGTTAACACAGCTTAGAGAGACTATAGGGACATTGCAGTATTTACTACCACCTGGGTTAACACAGCTCAGAGAGACTATAGGGACATGGCAGTATTTACTACCACCTGGGTTAACACAGCTCAGAGAGACTATAGGGATATGGCAGTATTTACTACAACCTGGTTAACACAGCTTAGAGAGACTATAGGGACATGGCAGTATTTACTACCACCTGGGGTTAACACAGCTCAGAGAGACTATAGGGACATGGCAGTATTTACTACCACCTGGGTTAACACAGCTTAGCGAGACTATAGGGACATGGCAGTATTTACTACCCCACCTGGGTTAACACAGCACAGAGAGACTATAGGGACAGGGCAGTATTTACTACCACCTGGGTTAACACAGCTTAGAGAGACTATAGGGACATGGCAGTATTTACTACCACCTGGGTTAACACAGCATAGAGAGACTATATGTACATGGCAGTCTTTACTGTCACCTGGGTTAACACAGCTCAGAGAGACTATAGGGACATGGCAGTCTTTACTGTCACCTGGGTTAACACAGCTCAGAGAGACTATTGGGACATGGCTGTATTTACTACCACCTGGGTTAACACAGCTAAGAGAGACTATAGGGACATGGCAGTATTTACTACCCCACCTGGGTTAACACAGCTCAGAGAGACTATAGGGACATGGCAGTATTTACTACCCCACCTGGGTTGACACAGCTCAGAGAGACTATAGGGACATGGCAGTATTTACTACCACCTGGGTTAACACAGCTAGGAGAGACCATATGGACATGGCAGAATTTACTACCACCTGGGTTAACACAGTTTAGAGAGACTATAGGGACATGGCAGTATTTACTACCACCTGGCTTAACACAGCTCAGAGAGACTATAGGGACATGGCAGTATTTACTACCACCTGTGTTAACACAGCTCAGAGAGACTATAGGGACATGGCAGTGTTTACTACCACCTGGGTTAACACAGCTCAGAGAGACTATAGGGACATGGCAGTATTTACTACCCCACCTGGGTTAACACAGCTCAGAGAGACTATAGGGACATGGCAGTATTTACTACCACCTGGGTTAACACAGCTCAGAGAGACTATAGGGACATAGCAGTATTTACTACCACCTGGGTTAACACAGCTCAGAGAGACTATATGGACATGGCAGTATTTACTACCACCTGGGTTAACACAGCTCAGAGAGACTATAGGGATATGGCAGTATTTACTACAACCTGGTTAACACAGCTTAGAGAGACTATAGGGACATGGTAGTATTTACTACCACCTGGGTTAACACAGCTCAGAGAGACTATAGGGACATGGCAGTATTTACTACCACCTGGTTAACACAGCTTAGAGAGACTATAGGGACATTGCAGTATTTACTACCACCTGGGTTAACACAGCTCAGAGAGACTATAGGGACATGGCAGTATTTACTACCACCTGGGTTAACACAGCTTAGAGAGACTATAGGGACATTGCAGTATTTACTACCACCTGGGTTAACACAGCTCAGAGAGACTATAGGGACATGGCAGTATTTACTACCACCTGGGTTAACACAGCTTAGAGAGACTATAGGGACATGGCGGTATTTACTACCACCTGGGTTAACACAGCTCAGAGAGACTATAGGGACATGGCAGTATTTACTACCACCTGGGTTAACACAGCTCAGAGAGACTATAGGGACATAGCAGTATTTACTACCACCTGGGTTAACACAGCTCAGAGAGACTATATGGACATGGCAGTATTTACTACCACCTGGGTTAACACAGCTCAGAGAGACTATAGGGATATGGCAGTATTTACTACAACCTGGTTAACACAGCTTAGAGAGACTATAGGGACATGGTAGTATTTACTACCACCTTTGTTAACACAGCTCAGAGAGACTATAGGGACATGGCAGTATTTACTACCACCTGGTTAACACAGCTTAGAGAGACTATAGGGACATGGCAGTATTTACTACCACCTGGGGTTAACACAGCTCAGAGAGACTATAGGGACATGGCAGTATTTACTACCACCTGGGTTAACACAGCTTAGCGAGACTATAGGGACATGGCAGTATTTACTACCCCACCTGGGTTAACACAGCTCAGAGAGTCTATAGGGACATGGCAGTATTTACTACCACCTGGGTTAACACAGCTCAGAGAGACTAAAGGGACATGGCGGTATTTACTACCACCTGGGTTAACACAGCTCAGAGAGACTATAGGGACATGGCAGTATTTACTACCACCTGGGTTAACACAGCTCAGAGAGACTATAGGGACATGGCAGTATTTACTACCACCTGGGTTAACACAGCTCAGAGAGACTATAGGGACATAGCAGTATTTACTACCACCTGTGTTAACACAGCTCAGAGAGACTATATGGACATGGCAGTATTTACTACCACCTGGGTTAACACAGCTCAGAGAGACTATAGGGATATGGCAGTATTTACTACAACCTGGTTAACACAGCTTAGAGAGACTATAGGGACATGGTAGTATTTACTACCACCTGGGTTAACACAGCTCAGAGAGACTATAGGGACATGGCAGTATTTACTACCACCTGGGTTAACACAGCTTAGAGAGACTATAGGGACATGGCAGTATTTACTACCCCACCTGGGTTAACACAGCTTAGAGAGAATATAGGGACATGGCAGTATTTACTACCACCTGGGTTAACACAGCTTAGAGAGACTATAGGGACATGGCAGTATTTACTACCACCTGGGTTAACACAGCTTAGAGAGACTATAGGGACATGGCAGTATTAACTACCACACCTGGGTTAACACAGCTTAGAGAGACTATAGGGACATGGCAGTATTTACTACCACCTGGGTTAACACAGCTTAGAGAGACTATAGGGACATTGCAGTATTTACTACCACCTGGGTTAACACAGCTCAGAGAGACTATAGGGACATGGCAGTATTTACTACCCCACCTGGGTTAACACAGCTTAGAGAGACTACAGGGACATGGCAGTATTTACTACCACCTGGGTTAACACAGCATAGAGAGACTATAGGGAAATAGCAGTATTTACTACCACCTGGGTTAACACAGCTCAGAGAGACTATATGGACATGGCAGTCTTTACTGTCACCTGGGTTAACACAGCTCAGAGAGACTATAGGGACATGGCAGTCTTTACTGTCACCTGGGTTAACACAGCTCAGAGAGACTAAAGGGACATGGCATTATTTACTACCACCTGGGTTAATACAGCTTAGAGAGACTTTTGGGACATGGCTGTATTTACTACCACCTGGGTTAACACAGCTAAGAGAGACTATAGGGACATGGCAGTATTTACTACCACCTGGGTTAACACAGCTTAGAGAGACTATAGGGACATTGCGTATTTACTACCACCTGGGTTAACACAGCTCAGAGAGACTATAGGGACATGGCAGTATTTACTACCACCTGGGTTAACGCAGCTTAGAGAGACTATAGGGACATGGCAGTATTTACTACCCCACCTGGGTTAACACAGCTCAGAGAGTCTATAGGGACATGGCAGTATTTACTACCACCTGGGTTAACACAGCTCAGAGAGACTATATGGACATGGCAGTATTTACTACCACCTGGGTTAACACAGCTCAGAGAGACTATAGGGATATGGCAGTATTTACTACAACCTGGTTAACACAGCATAGAGAGACTATAGGGACATGGTAGTATTTACTACCACCTGGGTTAACACAGCTCAGAGAGACTATAGGGACATGGCAGTATTTACTACAATCTGGTTAACACAGCTTAGAGAGACTATAGGGACATGGCAGTATTTACTACCACCTGGGGTTAACACAGCTCAGAGAGACTATAGGGACATGGCAGTATTTACTACCACCTGGGTTAACACAGCTTAGCTAGACTATAGGGACATGGCAGTATTTACTACCCCACCTGGGTTAACACAGCACAGAGAGACTATAGGGACAGGGCAGTATTTACTACCACCTGGGTTAACACAGCTTAGATAGACTATAGGGACATGGCAGTATTTACTACCACCTGGGTTAACACAGCATAGAGAGACTATATGGACATGGCAGTCTTTACTGTCACCTGGGTTAACACAGCTCAGAGAGACTATAGGGACATGGCAGGCTTTACTGTCACCTGGGTTAACACAGCTCAGAGAGACTATTGGGACATGGCTGTATTTACTACCACCTGGGTTAACACAGCTAAGAGAGACTATAGGGACATGGCAGTATTTACTACCCCACCTGGGTTAACACAGCTCAGAGAGACTATAGGGACATGGCAGTATTTACTACCCCACCTGGGTTGACACAGCTCAGAGAGACTATAGGGACATGGCAGTATTTACTACCACCTGGGTTAACACAGCTAGGAGAGACTATATGGACATGGCAGAATTTACTACCACCTGGGTTAACACAGTTTAGAGAGACTATAGGGACATGGCAGTATTTACTACCACCTGGGTTAACACAGCTCAGAGAGACTATAGGGACATGGCAGTGTTTACTACCACCTGGGTTAACACAGCTCAGAGAGACTATAGGGACATGGCAGTATTTACTACCCCACCTGGGTTAACACAGCATAGAGAGACTATAGGGACATGGCAGTATTTACTACCACACCTGGGTTAACACAGCTTAGAGAGACTATAGGGACATAGCAGTATTTACTACCACCTGGGTTAACACAGCTCAGAGAGACTATATGGACATAGCAGTATTTACTACCACCTGGGTTAACACAGCTCAGAGAGACTATATGGACATGTCAGTATTTACTACCACCTGGGTTAACACAGCTCAGAGAGACTATAGGGACATGGCAGTGTTTACTACCACCTGGGTTAACACAGCTCAGAGAGACTATAGGGACATGGCAGTATTTACTGCCCCACCTGGGTTAACACAGCATAGAGAGACTATAGGGACATGGCAGTATTTACTACCACACCTGGGTTAACACAGCTTAGAGAGACTATAAAGACATAGCAGTATTTACTACCACCTGGGTTAACACAGCTCAGAGAGACTATAGGAATATGGCAGTATTTACTACAACCTGGTTAACACAGCTTAGAGAGACTATAGGGACATGGTAGTATTTACTACCACCTGGGTTAACACAGCTCAGAGAGACTATAGGGACATGGCAGTATTTACTACCACCTGGTTAACACAGCTTAGAGAGACTATAGGGACATTGCAGTATTTACTACCACCTGGGTTAACACAGCTCAGAGAGACTATAGGGACATGGCAGTATTTACTACCACCTGGGTTAACACAGCTTAGAGAGACTATAGGGACATTGCAGTATTTACTACCACCTGGGTTAACACAGCTCAGAGAGACTATAGGGACATGGCAGTATTTACTACCACCTGGGTTAACACAGCTCAGAGAGACTATAGGGACATGAGCAGTATTTACTACCCAACCTGGGTTAACACAGCTCAGAGAGACTATATGGACATGGCAGTATTTACTACCACCTGGGTTAACACAGCTCAGAGAGACTATAGGGACATGGCAGTATTTACTACCACCTGGTTAACACAGCTTAGAGAGACTATAGGGACATGGCAGTATTTACTACCACCTGGGGTTAACACAGCTCAGAGAGACTATAGGGACATGGCAGTATTTACTACCACCTGGGTTAACACAGCTTAGAGAGACTATAGGGACATGGCAGTATTTACTACCCCACCTGGGTTAACACAGCTTAGAGAGACTATAGGGACATGGCAGTATTTACTACCACCTGGGTTAACACAGCTTAGAGAGACTATAGGGACATGGCAGTATTTTCTACCACCTGGGTTAACACAGCTCAGAGAGACTATAGGGACATGGCAGTATTTACTACCCCACCTGGGTTAACACAGCTCAGAGAGACTACAGGGACATGGCAGTATTTACTACCACCTGGGTTAACACAGCTCAGAGAGACTATATGGACATGGCAGTCTTTACTGTCACCTGGGTTAACACAGCTCAGAGAGACTATAGGGACATGGCAGTCTTTACTGTCACCTGGGTTAACACAGCTCAGAGAGACTAAAGGGACATGGCATTATTTACTACCACCTGGGTTAATACAGCTTAGAGAGACTTTTGGGACATGGCTGTATTTACTACCACCTGGGTTAACACAGCTAAGAGAGACTATAGGGACATGGCAGTATTTACTACCACCTGGGTTAACACAGCTTAGAGAGACTATAGGGACATTGCGTATTTACTACCACCTGGGTTAACACAGCTCAGAGAGACTATAGGGACATGGCAGTATTTACTACCACCTGGGTTAACGCAGCTTAGAGAGACTATAGGGACATGGCAGTATTTACTACCCCACCTGGGTTAACACAGCTCAGAGAGTCTATAGGGACATGGCAGTATTTACTACCACCTGGGTTAACACAGCTCAGAGAGACTAAAGGGACATGGCGGTATTTACTACCACCTGGGTTAACACAGCTCAGAGAGACTATAGGGATATGGCAGTATTTACTACAACCTGGTTAACACAGCATAGAGAGACTATAGGGACATGGTAGTATTTACTACCACCTGGGTTAACACAGCTCAGAGAGACTATAGGGACATGGCAGTATTTACTACAATCTGGTTAACACAGCTTAGAGAGACTATAGGGACATGGCAGTATTTACTAACACCTGGGGTTAACACAGCTCAGAGAGACTATAGGGACATGGCAGTATTTACTACCACCTGGGTTAACACAGCTTAGCTAGACTATAGGGACATGGCAGTATTTACTACCCCACCTGGGTTAACACAGCACAGAGAGACTATAGGGACAGGGCAGTATTTACTACCACCTGGGTTAACACAGCTTAGATAGACTATAGGGACATGGCAGTATTTACTACCACCTGGGTTAACACAGCATAGAGAGACTATATGGACATGGCAGTCTTTACTGTCACCTGGGTTAACACAGCTCAGAGAGACTATAGGGACATGGCAGGCTTTACTGTCACCTGGGTTAACACAGCTCAGAGAGACTATTGGGACATGGCTGTATTTACTACCACCTGGGTTAACACAGCTAAGAGAGACTATAGGGACATGGCAGTATTTACTACCCCACCTGGGTTAACACAGCTCAGAGAGACTATAGGGACATGGCAGTATTTACTACCCCACCTGGGTTGACACAGCTCAGAGAGACTATAGGGACATGGCAGTATTTACTACCCCACCTGGGTTAACACAGCATAGAGAGACTATAGGGACATGGCAGTATTTACTACCACACCTGGGTTAACACAGCTTAGAGAGACTATAAGGACATAGCAGTATTTACTACCACCTGGGTTAACACAGCTCAGAGAGACTATAGGGATATGGCAGTATTTACTACAACCTGGTTAACACAGCTTAGAGAGACTATAGGGACATGGTAGTATTTACTACCACCTGGGTTAACACAGCTCAGAGAGACTATAGGGACATGGCAGTATTTACTACCACCTGGTTAACACAGCTTAGAGAGACTATAGGGACATTGCAGTATTTACTACCACCTGGGTTAACACAGCTCAGAGAGACTATAGGGACATGGCAGTATTTACTGCCACCTGGGTTAACACAGCTTAGAGAGACTATAGGGACATTGCAGTATTTACTACCACCTGGGTTAACACAGCTCAGAGAGACTATAGGGACATGGCAGTATTTACTACCACCTGGGTTAACACAGCTTAGCTAGACTATAGGGACATGGCAGTATTTACTACCCCACCTGGGTTAACACAGCACAGAGAGACTATAGGGACAGGGCAGTATTTACTACCACCTGGGTTAACACAGCTTAGATAGACTATAGGGACATGGCAGTATTTACTACCACCTGGGTTAACACAGCATAGAGAGACTATATGGACATGGCAGTCTTTACTGTCACCTGGGTTAACACAGCTCAGAGAGACTATAGGGACATGGCAGGCTTTACTGTCACCTGGGTTAACACAGCTCAGAGAGACTATTGGGACATGGCTGTATTTACTACCACCTGGGTTAACACAGCTAAGAGAGACTATAGGGACATGGCAGTATTTACTACCCCACCTGGGTTAACACAGCTCAGAGAGACTATAGGGACATGGCAGTATTTACTACCCCACCTGGGTTGACACAGCTCAGAGAGACTATAGGGACATGGCAGTATTTACTACCCCACCTGGGTTAACACAGCATAGAGAGACTATAGGGACATGGCAGTATTTACTACCACACCTGGGTTAACACAGCTTAGAGAGACTATAAGGACATAGCAGTATTTACTACCACCTGGGTTAACACAGCTCAGAGAGACTATAGGGATATGGCAGTATTTACTACAACCTGGTTAACACAGCTTAGAGAGACTATAGGGACATGGTAGTATTTACTACCACCTGGGTTAACACAGCTCAGAGAGACTATAGGGACATGGCAGTATTTACTACCACCTGGTTAACACAGCTTAGAGAGACTATAGGGACATTGCAGTATTTACTACCACCTGGGTTAACACAGCTCAGAGAGACTATAGGGACATGGCAGTATTTACTGCCACCTGGGTTAACACAGCTTAGAGAGACTATAGGGACATTGCAGTATTTACTACCACCTGGGTTAACACAGCTCAGAGAGACTATAGGGACATGGCAGTATTTACTACAACCTGGTTAACACAGCTTAGAGAGACTATAGGGACATGGTAGTATTTACTACCACCTGGGTTAACACAGCTCAGAGAGACTATAGGGACATGGCAGTATTTACTACCACCTGGTTGACACAGCTTAGATAGACTATAGGGACATGGCAGTATTTACTACCACCTGGGGTTAACACAGCTCAGAGAGACTATGGGGACATGGCAGTATTTACTACCACCTTTGTTAACACAGCTTAGCGAGACTATAGGGACATTGCAGTATTTACTACCCCACCTGGGTTAACACAGCACAGAGAGACTATAGGGACAGGGCAGTATTTACTACCACCTGGGTTAACACAGCTTAGAGAGACTATAGGGACATGGCAGTATTTACTACCACCTGGGTTAACACAGCTTAGAGAGACTATAGGGACATGGCAGTATTTACTACCCCACCTGGGTTAACACAGCTCAGAGAGACTATAGGGACATGGCAGTATTTACTACCACCTGGGTTAACACAGCTCAGAGAGACTATAGGGACATGGCAGTATTTACTACCACCTGGGTTAACACAGCTTAGAGAGACTATAGGGACATTGCAGTATTAACTACCACACCTGGGTTAACACAGCTTAGAGAGACTATATGGACATGGCAGTATTTACTACCACCTGGGTTAACACAGCTTAGAGAGACTATAGGGACATTGCAGTATTTACTACCACCTGGTTTAACACAGCTCAGAGAGACTATAGGGACATGGCAGTATTTACTACCACCTGGGTTAACACAGCTTAGAGAGACTATAGGGACATGGCAGTATTTACTACCCCAACTGGGTTAACACAGCTCAGAGAATCTATAGGGACATGGCAGTATTTACTACCACCTGGGTTAACACAGCTCAGAGAGACTATAGGGACATGGCAGTGTTTACTACCACCTGGGTTAACACAGCTCAGAGAGACTATAGGGACATGGCAGTATTTACTACCCCACCTGGGTTAACACAGCATAGAGAGACTATAGGGACATGGCAGTATTTACTACCACACTTGGGTTAACACAGCTTAGAGAGACTATAGGGACATAGCAGTATTTACTAACACCTGGGTTAACACAGCTCAGAGAGACTATATGGACATGGCAGTATTTACTACCACCTGGGTTAACACAGCTCAGAGAGACTATAGGGACATGGCAGTGTTTACTACCACCTGGGTTAACACAGCTCAGAGAGACTATAGGGACATGGCAGTATTTACTACCCCACCTGGGTTAACACAGCATAGAGAGACTATAGGGACATGGCAGTATTTACTACCACACCTGGGTTAACACAGCTTAGAGAGACTATAAGGACATAGCAGTATTTACTACCACCTGGGTTAACACAGCTCAGAGAGACTATAGGGATATGGCAGTATTTACTACAACCTGGTTAACACAGCTTAGAGAGACTATAGGGACATGGTAGTATTTACTACCACCTGGGTTAACACAGCTCAGAGAGACTATTGGGACATGGCAGTATTTACTACCACCTGGTTAACACAGCTTAGAGAGACTATAGGGACATTGCAGTATTTAGTACCACCTGGGTTAACACAGCTCAGAGAGACTATAGGGACATGGCAGTATTTACTACCACCTGGGTTAACACAGCTTAGAGAGACTATAGGGACATTGCAGTATTTACTACCACCTGGGTTAACACAGCTCAGAGAGACTATAGGGACATGGCAGTATTTACTACCACCTGGTTTAACACAGCTTAGAGAGACTATAGGGACATGGCAGTATTTACTACCCCACCTGGGTTAACACAGCTCAGAGAGTCTATAGGGACATGGCAGTATTTACTACCACCTGGGTTAACACAGCTCAGAGAGACTATAGGGACATAGCAGTATTTACTACCACCTGGGTTAACACAGCTCAGAGAGACTATATGGACATGGCAGTATTTACTACCACCTGGGTTAACACAGCTCAGAGAGACTATAGGGATATGGCAGTATTTACTACAACCTGGTTAACACAGCTTAGAGAGACTATAGGGACATGGTAGTATTTACTACCACCTGGGTTAACACAGCTCAGAGAGACTATAGGGACATGGCAGTATTTACTACCACCTGGTTAACACAGCTTAGATAGACTATAGGGACATGGCAGTATTTACTACCACCTGGGGTTAACACAGCTCAGAGAGACTATAGGGACATGGCAGTATTTACTACCACCTTTGTTAACACAGCTTAGCGAGACTATAGGGACATGGCAGTATTTACTACCCCACCTGGGTTAACACAGCACAGAGAGACTATAGGGACAGGGCAGTATTTACTACCACCTGGGTTAACACAGCTTAGAGAGACTATAGGGACATGGCAGTATTTACTACCACCTGGGTTAACACAGCTTAGAGAGACTATAGGGACATGGCAGTATTTACTACCCCACCTGGGTTAACACAGCTCAGAGAGTCTATAGGGACATGGCAGTATTTACTACCACCTGGGTTAACACAGCTCAGAGAGACTAAAGGGACATGGCGGTATTTACTACCACCTGGGTTAACACAGCTCAGAGAGACTATAGGGACATGGCAGTATTTACTACCACCTGGGTTAACACAGCTCAGAGAGACTATAGGGACATAGCAGTATTTACTACCACCTGTGTTAACACAGCTCAGAGAGACTATATGGACATGGCAGTATTTACTACCACCTGGGTTAACACAGCTCAGAGAGACTATAGGGATATGGCAGTATTTACTACAACCTGGTTAACACAGCTTAGAGAGACTATAGGGACATGGTAGTATTTACTACATCCTGGGTTAACACAGCTCAGAGAGACTATAGGGACATGGCAGTATTGACTACCACCTGGGTTAACACAGCTTAGAGAGACTATAGGGACATGGCAGTATTTACTACCCCACCTGGGTTAACACAGCTTAGAGAGACTATAGGGACATGGCAGTATTTACTACCACCTGGGTTAACACAGCTTAGAGAGACTATAGGGACATGGCAGTATTTACTACCACCTGGGTTAACACAGCTTAGAGAGACTATAGGGACATGGCAGTATTAACTACCACACCTGGGTTAACACAGCTTAGAGAGACTATAGGGACATGCCAGTATTTACTACCACCTGCGTTAACACAGCTTAGAGAGACTATAGGGACATTGCAGTATTTACTACCACCTGGGTTAACACAGCTCAGAGAGACTATAGGGACATGGCAGTATTTACTACCCCACCTGGGTTAACACAGCTCAGAGAGACTACAGGGACATGGCAGTATTTACTACCACCTGGGTTAACACAGCATAGAGAGACTATAGGGAAATAGCAGTATTTATTACCACCTGGGTTAACACAGCTCAGAGAGACTATATGGACATGGCAGTCTTTACTGTCACCTGGGTTAACACAGCTCAGAGAGACTATAGGGACATGGCAGTCTTTACTGTCACCTGGGTTAACACAGCTCAGAGAGACTAAAGGGACATGGCATTATTTACTACCACCTGAGTTAATACAGCTTAGAGAGACTATTGGGACATGGCTGTATTTACTACCACCTGGGGTAACACAGCTAAGAGAGACTATAGGGACATGGCAGTATTTACTACCACCTGGGTTAACACAGCTTAGAGAGACTATAGGGACATGGCAGTATTTACTACCCCACCTGGGTTAACACAGCTCAGAGAGTCTATAGGGACATGGCAGTATTTACTACCACCTGGGTTAACACAGCTCAGAGAGACTAAAGGGACATGGCGGTATTTACTACCACCTGGGTTAACACAGCTCAGAGAGATTTTAGGGACATGGCAGTATTTACTACCACCTGGGTTAACACAGCTCAGAGAGACTATAGGGACATAGCAGTATTTACTACCACCTGGGTTAACACAGCTCAGAGAGACTATATGGACATGGCAGTATTTACTACCACCTGGGTTAACACAGCTCAGAGAGACAATAGGGATATGGCAGTATTTACTACAACCTGGTTAACACAGCTTAGAGAGACTATAGGGACATGGTAGTATTTACTACCACCTGGGTTAACACAGCTCAGAGAGACTATAGGGACATGGCAGTATTTACTACAACCTGGTTAACACAGCTTAGAGAGACTATAGGGACATGGCAGTATTTACTACCACCTGGGGTTAACACAGCTCAGAGAGACTATAGGGACATGGCAGTATTTACTACCACCTGGGTTAACACAGCTTAGCTAGACTATAGGGACATGGCAGTATTTACTACCCCACCTGGGTTAACACAGCACAGAGAGACTATAGGGACAGGGCAGTATTTACTACCACCTGGGTTAACACAGCT
Organism: Salmo salar; assembly: GCF_965601325.2. NCBI lineage: Eukaryota > Metazoa > Chordata > Actinopteri > Salmoniformes > Salmonidae > Salmo > Salmo salar. The sequence continues at coordinate 59,826,025 of NC_138300.1, forward strand.
TAGATAGACTATAGGGACATGGCAGTATTTACTACCACCTGGGTTAACACAGCATAGAGAGACTATATGGACATGGCAGTCTTTACTGTCACCTGGGTTAACACAGCTCAGAGAGACTATAGGGACATGGCAGGCTTTACTGTCACCTGGGTTAACACAGCTCAGAGAGACTATTGGGACATGGCTGTATTTACTACCACCTGGGTTAACACAGCTAAGAGAGACTATAGGGACATGGCAGTATTTACTACCCCACCTGGGTTAACACAGCTCAGAGAGACTATAGGGACATGGCAGTATTTACTACCCCACCAGGGTTGACACAGCTCGGTTAGACTATAGGGACATGGCAGTATTTACTACCACCTGGGTTAACACAGCTAGGAGAGACTATATGGACATGGCAGAATTTACTACCACCTGGGTTAACACAGTTTAGAGAGACTATAGGGACATGGCAGTATTTACTACCACCTGGGTTAACACAGCTCAGAGAGACTATAGGGACATGGCAGTATTTACTACCACCTGTGTTAACACAGCTCAGAGAGACTATAGGGACATGGCAGTGTTTACTACCACCTGGGTTAACACAGCTCAGAGAGACTATAGGGACATGGCAGTATTTACTACCCCACCTGGGTTAACACAGCATAGAGAGACTATAGGGACATGGCAGTATTTACTACCCCACCTGGGTTAACACAGCTCAGAGAGACTATAGGGACATGGCAGTATTTACTACCACCTGGGTTAACACAGCTTAGAGAGACTATAGGGACATGGCAGTATTTACTACCACCTGGGTTAACACAGCTCAGAGAGACTATAGGGACATGGCAGTATTTACTGTCACATGGGTTAACACAGCTCAGAGAGACTAAAGGGACATGGCATTATTTACTACCACCTAGGTTAATACAGCTTAGAGAGACTATTGGGACATGGCAGTATTTACTACCACCTGGGTTAACACAGCTCAGAGAGACTATAGGGACATGGCAGTATTTACTACCACCTGGGTTAACACAGTTTAGAGAGACTATAGGGACATGGCAGTATTTACTACCCCACCTGGGTTAACACAGCTCAGAGAGACTATAGGGACATGGCAGTATTTACTACCACCTGGGTTAACACAGCTTAGAGAGACTATAGGGACATTGCGTATTTACTACCACCTGGGTTAACACAGCTCAGAGAGACTATAGGGACATGGCAGTATTTACTACCACCTGGGTTAACGCAGCTTAGAGAGACTATAGGGACATGGCAGTATTTACTACCCCACCTGGGTTAACACAGCTCAGAGAGTCTATAGGGACATGGCAGTATTTACTACCACCTGGGTTAACACAGCTCAGAGAGACTAAAGGGACATGGCGGTATTTACTACCACCTGGGTTAACACAGCTCAGAGAGACTTTAGGGACATGGCAGTATTTACTACCACCTGGGTTAACACAGCTCAGAGAGACTATAGGGACATAGCAGTATTTACTACCACCTGGGTTAACACAGCACAGAGAGACTATAGGGACAGGGCAGTATTTACTACAACCTGGTTAACACAGCTTAGAGAGACTATAGGGACATGGTAGTATTTACTACCACCTGGGTTAACACAGCTCAGAGAGACTATAGGGACATGGCGGTATTTACTACAACCTGGTTAACACAGCTTAGAGAGACTATAGGGACATGGCAGTATTTACTACCACCTGGGGTTAACACAGCTCAGAGAGACTATAGGGACATGGCAGTATTTACTACCACCTGGGTTAACACAGCTTAGCGAGACTATAGGGACATGGCAGTATTTACTACCCCACCTGGGTTAACACAGCACAGAGAGACTATAGGGACAGGGCAGTATTTACTACCACCTGGGTTAACACAGCTTAGAGAGACTATAGGGACATGGCAGTATTTACTACCACCTGGGTTAACACAGCTTAGAGAGACTATAGAGACATGGCAGTATTTACTGCCACCTAGGTTAACACAGCTCAGAGAGACTAAAGGGACATGGCATTATTTACTACCACCTGGGTTAACACAGCTTAGAGAGACTATAGGGACATGGCAGTATTTACTACCACCTGGGTTAACACAGCTCAGAGAGACTATAGGGACATGGCAGTATTTACTACCACCTGGGTTAACACAGCTCAGAGAGACTATAGGTACATGGCAGTATTTTCTACCACCTGGGTTAACACAGTTTAGAGAGACTATAGGGACATGGCAGTATTTACTACCCCACCTGGGTTAACACAGCTCAGAGAGACTATAGGGACATGGCGGTATTTACTACCACCTGGGTTAACAAAGCTCAGAGAGACTATAGGGACATGGCAGTATTTACTACCACCTGGGTTAACACAGTTTAGAGAGACTATAGGGACATGGCAGTATTTACTACCCCACCTGGGTTAACACAGCTCAGAGAGACTATAGGGACATGGCAGTATTTACTACAACCTGGGTTAACACAGCTCAGAGAGACTAACGGGACATGGCGGTATTTACTACCACCTGGGTTAACAAAGCTCAGAGAGACTATAGGGACATGGCAGTATTTACTACCACCTGGGTTAACACAGCTTAGAGAGACTATAGGGACATGGCAGTATTTACTACCACCTGGGTTAACACAGCATAGAGAGACTATATGGACATGGCAGTCTTTACTGTCACCTGGGTTATTAACACAGCTCAGAGAGACTATAGGGACATGGCAGTCTTTACTGTCACCTGGGTTAACACAGCTCAGAGAGACTATTGGGACATGGCTGTATTTACTACCACCTGGGTTAACACAGCTAAGAGAGACTATAGGGACATGGCAGTATTTACTACCACCTGGGTTAACACAGCTCAGAGAGACTATATGGACATGGCAGTCTTTACTGTCACCTGGGTTAACACAGCTCAGAGAGACTATAGGGACATGGCAGTCTTTACTGTCATCTGGGTTAACACAGCTCAGAGAGACTAAAGGGACATGGCATTATTTACTACCACCTGGGTTAATACAGCTTAGAGAGACTATTGGGACATGGCTGTATTTACTACCACCTGGGTTAACACAGCTAAGAGAGACTATAGGGACATGGCAGTATTTACTACCACCTGGGTTAACACAGCTTAGAGAGACTATAGGGACATGGCAGTATTTACTGCCACCTAGGTTAACACAGCTCAGAGAGACTAAAGGGACATGGCATTATTTACTACCACCTGGGTTAACACAGCTTAGAGAGACTATAGGGACATGGCAGTATTTACTACCACCTGGGTTAACACAGCTCAGAGAGACTATAGGGACATGGCAGTATTTACTACCACCTGGGTTAACACAGCTCAGAGAGACAATAGGTACATGGCAGTATTTTCTACCACCTGGGTTAACACAGTTTAGAGAGACTATAGGGACATGGCAGTATTTACTACCCCACCTGGGTTAACACAGCTCAGAGAGACTATAGGGACATGGCAGTATTTACTACCACCTGGGTTAACACAGCTAAGAGAGACTATAGGGAGATGGCAGTATTTACTACCCCACCTGGGTTAACACAGCTCAGAGAGACTATAGGGACATGGCGGTATTTACTACCACCTGGGTTAACAAAGCTCAGAGAGACTATAGGGACATGGCAGTATTTACTACCACCTGGGTTAACACAGTTTAGAGAGACTATAGGGACATGGCAGTATTTACTACCCCACCTGGGTTAACACAGCTCAGAGAGACTATAGGGACATGGCAGTATTTACTACATCCTGGGTTAACACAGCTCAGAGAGACTAACGGGACATGGCGGTATTTACTACCACCTGGGTTAACAAAGCTCAGAGAGACTATAGGGACATGGCAGTATTTACTACCACCTGGGTTAACACAGTTTAGAGAGACTATAGGGACATGGCAGTATTTACTACCCCACCTGGGTTAACACAGCTCAGAGAGACTATAGGGACATGGCAGTATTTACTACAACCTGGGTTAACACAGCTCAGAGAGACTAACGGGACATGTCGGTATTTACTACCACCTGGGTTAACACAGCTCAGAGAGCCTATATGGACATGGCAGTATTTACTACCACCTGGGTTAACACAGCTTAGAGAGACTATTGGGACATGGCTGTAGATACTACCACCTGGGTTAACACAGCTAAGAGAGACTATAGGGACATGGCAGTATTTACCACCACCTGGGTTAACACAGCTTAGAGAGACTATAGGGATATGGCAGTATTTACTACCACCTTAGTTAACACAGCTTAGAGAGACTATAGGGACATGGCAGTATTTTCTACCCCACCTGGGTTGACACAGCTCAGAGAGACTATAGGGACATGGCAGTATTTACTACCACCTGGGTTAACACAGTTTAGAGAGACTATAGGGACATGGCAGTATTTACTACCCCACCTGGGTTAACACAGCTCAGAGAGACTATAGGGAAATGGCAGTATTTACTACACCCTGGGTTAACACAGCTAAGAGAGACTAACGGGACATGTCGGTATTTACTACCACCTGGGTTAACACAGCTCAGAGAGACTATAGGCACATGGCAGTATTTACTACCACCTGGGTTAACACAGCATAGAGAGACTATAGGGACATGGCAGTATTTACTACAACCTGGTTAACACAGCTTAGAGAGACTATAGGGACATGGCAGTATTTACTACCACCTGGGGTTAACACAGCTCAGAGAGACTATAGGGACATGGCAGTATTTACTACCACCTGGGTTAACACAGCTTAGTGAGACTATAGGGACATGGCAGTATTTACTACCCCACCTTGGTTAACACAGCTTAGAGAGACTATAGGGACATGGCAGTATTTACTACCACCTGGGGTTAACACAGCTCAGAGAGACTATAGGGACATGGCAGTATTTACTACCACCTGGGTTAACACAGCTTAGTGTGACTATAGGGACATGGCAGTATTTACTACCCCACCTTGGTTAACACAGCTTAGAGAGACTAAAGGGACATAGCAGTATTTACTACCACCTGGGTTAACACAGCTCAGAGAGACGATATGGACATGGCAGTATTTACTACCACCTGGGTTAACACAGCTCCGAGAGACTATAGGGACATGGCAGTATTTACTACCCCACCTTGGTTAACTCAGCTCAGAGAGACTATAGGGACATGGCAGTATTTACTACCCCACCTGGGTTAACACAGCTCAGAGAGACTATAGGGACATGGCAGAATTTACTACCACCTGGGTAAACACAGCTTAGAGAGACTATAGGGACATGGCAGTATTTACTACCCCACCTGGGTTAACACAGCTTAGAGAGACTATAGGGACATGGCAGTATTTACTGTCCCACCTGGGTTAACACAGCTCAGAGAGACTATAGGGACAAGGCAGTATTTACTACCACCTTGGTTAACACAGCTTAGAGAGACTATAGGTACATGGCAGTATTTACTACCCTACCTGGGTTAACACAGCTCAGAGAGACGATATGGACATGGCAGTATTTACTACCACCTGGGTTAACACAGCTCCGAGAGACTATAGGGACATGGCAGTATTTACTACCCCACCTTGGTTAACTCAGCTCAGAGAGACTATAGGGACATGGCAGTATTTACTACCCCACCTGGGTTAACACAGCTCAGAGAGACTATAGGGACATGGCAGAATTTACTACCACCTGGGTAAACACAGCTTAGAGAGACTATAGGGACATGGCAGTATTTACTACCCCACCTGGGTTAACACAGCTTAGAGAGACTATAGGGACATGGCAGTATTTACTGTCCCACCTGGGTTAACACAGCTCAGAGAGACTATAGGGACAAGGCAGTATTTACTACCACCTTGGTTAACACAGCTTAGAGAGACTATAGGTACATGGCAGTATTTACTACCCTACCTGGGTTAACACAGCTCAGAGAGACTATAGGGACATGGCAGTATTTACTTCCACCTGGGTTAACACAGCTCAGAGAGACTATAGGAACATGGCAGTATTTACTAGCACCTGGGTTAACACAGCATAGAGAGACTATAGGGACATGGCAGTATTTACTACCACCTGGGTTAACACAGCTCAGAGAGACTATAGGGACATGGCAGTCTTTACTGTCATCTGGGTTAACACAGCTCAGAGAGACTATAGGGACATTGCGTATTTACTACCACCTGGGTTAACACAGCTCAGAGAGACTATAGGGACATGGCAGTATTTACTACCACCTGGGTTAACGCAGCTTAGAGAGACTATAGGGACATGGCAGTATTTACTACCACCTGGGTTAACAAAGCTCAGAGAGACTATAGGGACATGGCAGTATTTACTACCACCTGGGTTAACACAGTTTAGAGAGACTATAGGGACATGGCAGTATTTACTACCCCACCTGGGTTAACACAGCTCAGAGAGACTATAGGGACATGGCAGTATTTACTACAACCTGGGTTAACACAGCTCAGAGAGACTAACGGGACATGTCGGTATTTACTACCACCTGGGTTAACACAGCTCAGAGAGCCTATATGGACATGGCAGTATTTACTACCACCTGGGTTAACACAGCTTAGAGAGACTATTGGGACATGGCTGTAGATACTACCACCTGGGTTAACACAGCTAAGAGAGACTATAGGGACATGGCAGTATTTACCACCACCTGGGTTAACACAGCTTAGAGAGACTATAGGGATATGACAGTATTTACTACCACCTTAGTTAACACAGCTTAGAGAGACTATAGGGACATGGCAGTATTTTCTACCCCACCTGGGTTGACACAGCTCAGAGAGACTATAGGGACATGGCAGTATTTACTACCACCTGGGTTAACACAGTTTAGAGAGACTATAGGGACATGGCAGTATTTACTACCCCACCTGGGTTAACACAGCTCAGAGAGACTATAGGGAAATGGCAGTATTTACTACACCCTGGGTTAACACAGCTAAGAGAGACTAACGGGACATGTCGGTATTTACTACCACCTGGGTTAACACAGCTCAGAGAGACTATAGGCACATGGCAGTATTTACTACCACCTGGGTTAACACAGCATAGAGAGACTATAGGGACATGGCAGTATTTACTACAACCTGGTTAACACAGCTTAGAGAGACTATAGGGACATGGCAGTATTTACTACCACCTGGGGTTAACACAGCTCAGAGAGACTATAGGGACATGGCAGTATTTACTACCACCTGGGTTAACACAGCTTAGTGAGACTATAGGGACATGGCAGTATTTACTACCCCACCTTGGTTAACACAGCTTAGAGAGACTATAGGGACATGGCAGTATTTACTACCACCTGGGGTTAACACAGCTCAGAGAGACTATAGGGACATGGCAGTATTTACTACCACCTGGGTTAACACAGCTTAGTGTGACTATAGGGACATGGCAGTATTTACTACCCCACCTTGGTTAACACAGCTTAGAGAGACTAAAGGGACATAGCAGTATTTACTACCACCTGGGTTAACACAGCTCAGAGAGACGATATGGACATGGCAGTATTTACTACCACCTGGGTTAACACAGCTCCGAGAGACTATAGGGACATGGCAGTATTTACTACCCCACCTTGGTTAACTCAGCTCAGAGAGACTATAGGGACATGGCAGTATTTACTACCCCACCTCCACCTTGGTTAACTCAGCTCAGAGAGACTATAGGGACATGGCAGTATTTACTACCCCACCTGGGTTAACACAGCTCAGAGAGACTATAGGGACATGGCAGAATTTACTACCACCTGGGTAAACACAGCTTAGAGAGACTATAGGGACATGGCAGTATTTACTACCCCACCTGGGTTAACACAGCTTAGAGAGACTATAGGGACATGGCAGTATTTACTGTCCCACCTGGGTTAACACAGCTCAGAGAGACTATAGGGACAAGGCAGTATTTACTACCACCTTGGTTAACACAGCTTAGAGAGACTATAGGTACATGGCAGTATTTACTACCCTACCTGGGTTAACACAGCTCAGAGAGACTATAGGGACATGGCAGTATTTACTTCCACCTGGGTTAACACAGCTCAGAGAGACTATAGGAACATGGCAGTATTTACTAGCACCTGGGTTAACACAGCATAGAGAGACTATAGGGACATGGCAGTATTTACTACCACCTGGGTTAACACAGCTCAGAGAGACTATAGGGACATGGCAGTCTTTACTGTCATCTGGGTTAACACAGCTCAGAGAGACTATAGGGACATTGCGTATTTACTACCACCTGGGTTAACACAGCTCAGAGAGACTATAGGGACATGGCAGTATTTACTACCACCTGGGTTAACGCAGCTTAGAGAGACTATAGGGACATGGCAGTATTTACTACCCCACCTGGGTTAACACAGCTCAGAGAGTCTATAGGGACATGGCAGTATTTACAACCACCTGGGTTAACACAGCTCAGAGAGACTAAAGGGACATGGCGGTATTTACTACCACCTGGGTTAACACAGCTCAGAGAGACTTTAGGGACATGGTAGTATTTACTACCACCTGGGTTAACACAGCTCAGAGAGACTATAGGGACATAGCAGTATTTACTACCACCTGGGTTAACACAGCTCAGAGAGACTATATGGACATGGAAGTATTTACTACCACCTGGGTTAACACAGCTCAGAGAGACAATAGGGATATGGCAGTATTTACTACAACCTGGTTAACACAGCTTAGAGAGACTATAGGGACATGGTAGTATTTACTACCACCTGGGTTAACACAGCTCAGAGAGACTATAGGGACATGGCAGTATTTACTACAACCTGGTTAACACAGCTTAGAGAGACTATAGGGACATGGCAGTATTTACTACCACCTGGGGTTAACACAGCTCAGAGAGACTATAGGGACATGGCAGTATTTACTACCACCTGGGTTAACACAGCTTAGCTAGACTATAGGGACATGGCAGTATTTACTACCCCACCTGGGTTAACACAGCACAGAGAGACTATAGGGACAGGGCAGTATTTACTACCACCTGGGTTAACACAGCTTAGATAGACTATAGGGACATGGCAGTATTTACTACCACCTGGGTTAACACAGCATAGAGAGACTATATGGACATGGCAGTCTTTACTGTCACCTGGGTTAACACAGCTCAGAGAGACTATAGGGACATGGCAGGCTTTACTGTCACCTGGGTTAACACAGCTCAGAGAGACTATTGGGACATGGCTGTATTTACTACCACCTGGGTTAACACAGCTAAGAGAGACTATAGGGACATGGCAGTATTTACTACCCCACCTGGGTTAACACAGCTCAGAGAGACTATAGGGACATGGCAGTATTTACTACCCCACCTGGGTTGACACAGCTCAGAGAGACTATAGGGACATGGCAGTATTTACTACCACCTGAGTTAACACAGCTAGGAGAGACTATATGGACATGGCAGAATTTACTACCACCTGGGTTAACACAGTTTAGAGAGACTATAGGGACATGGCAGTATTTACTACCACCTGGGTTAACACAGCTCAGAGAGACTATAGGGACATGGCAGTATTTACTACCACCTGTGTTAACACAGCTCAGAGAGACTATAGGGACATGGAAGTGTTTACTACCACCTGGGTTAACACAGCTCAGAGAGACTATAGGGACATGACAGTATTTACTACCCCACCTGGGTTAACACAGCATAGAGAGACTATAGGGACATGGCAGTATTTACTACCACACCTGGGTTAACACAGCTTAGAGAGACTATAGGGACATGGCAGTATTTACTACCACCTGGGATAACACAGCTTAGAGAGACTATATGGACATGGCAGTATTTACTACCACCTGGGTTATCACAGCTCAGAGAGACTATAGGGACATGGCAGTATTTACTGTCACATGGGTTAACACAGCTCAGAGAGACTAAAGGGACATGGCATTATTTACTACCACCTAGGTTAATACAGCTTAGAGTGACTATTGGGACATGGCAGTATTTACTACCACCTGGGTTAACACAGCTCAGAGAGACTATAGGGACATGGCAGTATTTACTACCACCTGGGTTAACACAGTTTAGAGAGACTATAGGGACATGGCAGTATTTACTACCCCACCTGGGTTAACACAGCTCAGAGAGACTATAGGGACATGGCAGTATTTACTACCACCTGGGTTAACACAGCTTAGAGAGACTATAGGGACATGGCAGTATTTACTACCACCTGGGTTAACACAGCTCAGAGAGACTATAGGGACATGGCAGTATTTACTGTCACATGGGTTAACACAGCTCAGAGAGACTAAAGGGACATGGCATTATTTACTACCACCTAGGTTAATACAGCTTAGAGAGACTATTGGGACATGGCAGTATTTACTACCACCTGGGTTAACACAGCTCAGAGAGACTATAGGGACATGGCAGTATTTACTACCACCTGGATTAACACAGTTTAGAGAGACTATAGGGACATTGCGTATTTACTACCACCTGGGTTAACACAGCTCAGAGAGACGATAGGGACATGGCAGTATTTACTACCACCTGGGTTAACGCAGCTTAGAGAGACTATAGGGACATGGCAGTATTTACTACCCCGCCTGGGTTAACACAGCTCAGAGAGTCTATAGGGACATGGCAGTATTTACTACCACCTGGGTTAACACAGCTCAGAGAGACTAAAGGGACATGGCGGTATTTACTACCACCTGGGTTAACACAGCTCAGAGAGACTTTAGGGACATGGCAGTATTTACTACCACCTGGGTTAACACAGCTCAGAGAGACTATAGGGACATAGCAGTATTTACTACCACCTGGGTTAACACAGCTCAGAGAGACTATATGGACATGGCAGTATTTACTACCACCTGGGTTAACACAGCTCAGAGAGACTATAGGGATATGGCAGTATTTACTACAACCTGGTTAACACAGCTTAGAGAGACTATAGGGACATGGTAGTATTTACTACCACCTGGGTTAACACAGCTCAGAGAGACTATAGGGACATGGCAGTATTTACTACCACCTGGGTTAACACAGCTTAGCGAGACTATAGGGACATGGCAGTATTTACTACCCCACCTGGGTTAACACAGCACAGAGAGACTATAGGGACAGGGCAGTATTTACTACCACCTGGGTTAACACAGCTTAGAGAGACTATAGGGACATGGCAGTATTTACTACCACCTGGGTTAACACAGCATAGAGAGACTATATGGACATGGCAGTCTTTACTGTCACCTGGGTTAACACAGCTCAGAGAGACTATAGGGACATGGCAGTCTTTACTGTCACCTGGGTTAACACAGCTCAGAGAGACTAAAGGGACATGGCATTATTTACTACCACCTGGGTTAATACAGCTTAGAGAGACTATTGGGACATGGCTGTATTTACTACCACCTGGGTTAACACAGCTAAGAGAGACTATAGGGACATGGCAGTATTTACCACCACCTGGGTTAACACAGCTTAGAGAGACTATAGGGATATGGCAGTATTTACTACCACCTTAGTTAACACAGCTTAGAGAGACTATAGGGACATGGCAGTATTTTCTACCCCACCTGGGTTGACACAGCTCAGAGAGACTATAGGGACATGGCAGTATTTACTACCACCTGGGTTAACACAGTTTAGAGAGACTATAGGGACATGGCAGTATTTACTACCCCACCTGGGTTAACACAGCTCAGAGAGACTATAGGGAAATGGCAGTATTTACTACACCCTGGGTTAACACAGCTAAGAGAGACTAACGGGACATGTCGGTATTTACTACCACCTGGGTTAACACAGCTCAGAGAGACTATAGGCACATGGCAGTATTTACTACCACCTGGGTTAACACAGCATAGAGAGACTATAGGGACATGGCAGTATTTACTACAACCTGGTTAACACAGCTTAGAGAGACTATAGGGACATGGCAGTATTTACTACCACCTGGGGTTAACACAGCTCAGAGAGACTATAGGGACATGGCAGTATTTACTACCACCTGGGTTAACACAGCTTAGTGAGACTATAGGGACATGGCAGTATTTACTACCCCACCTTGGTTAACACAGCTTAGAGAGACTATAGGGACATGGCAGTATTTACTACCACCTGGGGTTAACACAGCTCAGAGAGACTATAGGGACATGGCAGTATTTACTACCACCTGGGTTAACACAGCTTAGTGTGACTATAGGGACATGGCAGTATTTACTACCCCACCTTGGTTAACACAGCTTAGAGAGACTAAAGGGACATAGCAGTATTTACTACCACCTGGGTTAACACAGCTCAGAGAGACGATATGGACATGGCAGTATTTACTACCACCTGGGTTAACACAGCTCCGAGAGACTATAGGGACATGGCAGTATTTACTACCCCACCTTGGTTAACTCAGCTCAGAGAGACTATAGGGACATGGCAGTATTTACTACCCCACCTGGGTTAACACAGCTCAGAGAGACTATAGGGACATGGCAGTATTTACTGTCCCACCTGGGTTAACACAGCTCAGAGAGACTATAGGGACAAGGCAGTATTTACTACCACCTTGGTTAACACAGCTTAGAGAGACTATAGGTACATGGCAGTATTTACTACCCTACCTGGGTTAACACAGCTCAGAGAGACTATAGGGACATGGCAGTATTTACTTCCACCTGGGTTAACACAGCTCAGAGAGACTATAGGAACATGGCAGTATTTACTAGCACCTGGGTTAACACAGCATAGAGAGACTATAGGGACATGGCAGTATTTACTACCACCTGGGTTAACACAGCTCAGAGAGACTATAGGGACATGGCAGTCTTTACTGTCATCTGGGTTAACACAGCTCAGAGAGACTATAGGGACATTGCGTATTTACTACCACCTGGGTTAACACAGCTCAGAGAGACTATAGGGACATGGCAGTATTTACTACCACCTGGGTTACCGCAGCTTAGATAGACTATAGGGACATGGCAGTATTTACTACCCCACCTGGGTTAACACAGCTCAGAGAGTCTATAGGGACATGGCAGTATTTACAACCACCTGGGTTAACACAGCTCAGAGAGACTAAAGGGACATGGTGGTATTTACTACCACCTGGGTTAACACAGCTCAGAGAGACTTTAGGGACATGGTAGTATTTACTACCACCTGGGTTAACACAGCTCAGAGAGACTATAGGGACATAGCAGTATTTACTACCACCTGGGTTAACACAGCTCAGAGAGACTATATGGACATGGCAGTATTTACTACCACCTGGGTTAACACAGCTCAGAGAGACAATAGGGATATGGCAGTATTTACTACAACCTGGTTAACACAGCTTAGAGAGACTATAGGGACATGGTAGTATTTACTACCACCTGGGTTAACACAGCTCAGAGAGACTATAGGGACATGGCAGTATTTACTACAACCTGGTTAACACAGCTTAGAGAGACTATAGGGACATGGCAGTATTTACTACCACCTGGGGTTAACACAGCTCAGAGAGACTATAGGGACATGGCAGTATTTACTACCACCTGGGTTAACACAGCTTAGCTAGACTATAGGGACATGGCAGTATTTACTACCCCACCTGGGTTAACACAGCACAGAGAGACTATAGGGACAGGGCAGTATTTACTACCACCTGGGTTAACACAGCTTAGATAGACTATAGGGACATGGCAGTATTTACTACCACCTGGGTTAACACAGCATAGAGAGACTATATGGACATGGCAGTCTTTACTGTCACCTGGGTTAACACAGCTCAGAGAGACTATAGGGACATGGCAGGCTTTACTGTCACCTGGGTTAACACAGCTCAGAGAGACTATTGGGACATGGCTGTATTTACTACCACCTGGGTTAACACAGCTAAGAGAGACTATAGGGACATGGCAGTATTTACTACCCCACCTGGGTTAACACAGCTCAGAGAGACTATAGGGACATGGCAGTATTTACTACCCCACCTGGGTTGACACAGCTCAGAGAGACTATAGGGACATGGCAGTATTTACTACCACCTGGGTTAACACAGCTAGGAGAGACTATATGGACATGGCAGAATTTACTACCACCTGGGTTAACACAGTTTAGAGAGACTATAGGGACATGGCAGTATTTACTACCACCTGGGTTAACACAGCTCAGAGAGACTATAGGGACATGGCAGTATTTACTACCACCTGTGTTAACACAGCTCAGAGAGACTATAGGGACATGGAAGTGTTTACTACCACCTGGGTTAACACAGCTCAGAGAGACTATAGGGACATGACAGTATTTACTACCCCACCTGGGTTAACACAGCATAGAGAGACTATAGGGACATGGCAGTATTTACTACCACACCTGGGTTAACACAGCTTAGAGAGACTATAGGGACATGGCAGTATTTACTACCACCTGGGATAACACAGCTTAGAGAGACTATATGGACATGGCAGTATTTACTACCACCTGGGTTATCACAGCTCAGAGAGACTATAGGGACATGGCAGTATTTACTGTCACATGGGTTAACACAGCTCAGATTGACTAAAGGGACATGGCATTATTTACTACCACCTAGGTTAATACAGCTTAGAGTGACTATTGGGACATGGCAGTATTTACTACCACCTGGGTTAACACAGCTCAGAGAGACTATAGGGACATGGCAGTATTTACTACCACCTGGGTTAACACAGTTTAGAGAGACTATAGGGACATGGCAGTATTTACTACCCCACCTGGGTTAACACAGCTCAGAGAGACTATAGGGACATGGCAGTATTTACTACCACCTGGGTTAACACAGCTTAGAGAGACTATAGGGACATGGCAGTATTTACTACCACCTGGGTTAACACAGCTCAGAGAGACTATAGGGACATGGCAGTATTTACTGTCACATGGGTTAACACAGCTCAGAGAGACTAAAGGGACATGGCATTATTTACTACCACCTAGGTTAATACAGCTTAGAGAGACTATTGGGACATGGCAGTATTTACTACCACCTGGGTTAACACAGCTCAGAGAGACTATAGGGACATTGCGTATTTACTACCACCTGGGTTAACACAGCTCAGAGAGACGATAGGGACATGGCAGTATTTACTACCACCTGGGTTAACGCAGCTTAGAGAGACTATAGGGACATGGCAGTATTTACTACCCCGCCTGGGTTAACACAGCTCAGAGAGTCTATAGGGACATGGCAGTATTTACTACCACCTGGGTTAACACAGCTCAGAGAGACTAAAGGGACATGGCGGTATTTACTACCACCTGGGTTAACACAGCTCAGAGAGACTTTAGGGACATGGCAGTATTTACTACCACCTGGGTTAACACAGCTCAGAGAGACTATAGGGACATAGCAGTATTTACTACCACCTGGGTTAACACAGCTCAGAGAGACTATATGGACATGGCAGTATTTACTACCACCTGGGTTAACACAGCTCAGAGAGACTATAGGGATATGGCAGTATTTACTACAACCTGGTTAACACAGCTTAGAGAGACTATAGGGACATGGTAGTATTTACTACCACCTGGGTTAACACAGCTCAGAGAGACTATAGGGACATGGCAGTATTTACTACCACCTGGGTTAACACAGCTTAGCGAGACTATAGGGACATGGCAGTATTTACTACCCCACCTGGGTTAACACAGCACAGAGAGACTATAGGGACAGGGCAGTATTTACTACCACCTGGGTTAACACAGCTTAGAGAGACTATAGGGACATGGCAGTATTTACTACCACCTGGGTTAACACAGCATAGAGAGACTATATGGACATGGCAGTCTTTACTGTCACCTGGGTTAACACAGCTCAGAGAGACTATAGGGACATGGCAGTCTTTACTGTCACCTGGGTTAACACAGCTCAGAGAGACTATTGGGACATGGCTGTATTTACTACCACCTGGGTTAACACAGCTATGAGAGACTATAGGGAAATAGCAGTATTTACTACCACCTGGGTTAACACAGCTCAGAGAGACTATATGGACATGGCAGTCTTTACTGTCACCTGGGTTAACACAGCTCAGAGAGACTATAGGGACATGGCAGTCTTTACTGTCACCTGGGTTAACACAGCTCAGAGAGACTAAAGGGACATGGCATTATTTACTACCACCTGGGTTAATACAGCTTAGAGAGACTATTGGGACATGGCTGTATTTACTACCACCTGGGTTAACACAGCTAAGAGAGACTATAGGGACATGGCAGTATTTACTACCACCTGGGTTAACACAGCTTAGAGAGACTATAGGGACATGGCAGTATTTACTACCACCTGGGTTAACACAGCTCAGAGAGACTATAGGTACATGGCAGTATTTTCTACCACCTGGGTTAACACAGTTTAGAGAGACTATAGGGACATGGCAGTATTTACTACCCCACCTGGGTTAACACAGCTCAGAGAGACTATAGGGACATGGCAGTATTTACTACCACCTGGGTTAACACAGCTAAGAGAGACTATAGGGAGATGGCAGTATTTACTACCCCACCTGGGTTAACACAGCTCAGAGAGACTATAGGGACATGGCGGTATTTACTACCACCTGGGTTAACAAAGCTCAGAGAGACTATAGGGACATGGCAGTATTTACTACCACCTGGGTTAACACAGTTTAGAGAGACTATAGGGACATGGCAGTATTTACTACCCCACCTGGGTTAACACAGCTCAGAGAGACTATAGGGACATGGCAGTATTTACTACAACCTGGGTTAACACAGCTCAGAGAGACTAACGGGACATGTCGGTATTTACTACCACCTGGGTTAACACAGCTCAGAGAGCCTATAGGGTCATGGCAGTATTTACTACCACCTGGGTTAACACAGCTTAGAGAGACTATTGGGACATGGCTGTAGATACTACCACCTGGGTTAACACAGCTAAGAGAGACTATAGGGACATGGCAGTATTTACCACCACCTGGGTTAACACAGCTTAGAGAGACTATAGGGATATGGCAGTATTTACTACCACCTTAGTTAACACAGCTTAGAGAGACTATAGGGACATGGCAGTATTTTCTACCCCACCTGGGTTGACACAGCTCAGAGAGACTATAGGGACATGGCAGTATTTACTACCACCTGGGTTAACACAGTTTAGAGAGACTATAGGGACATGGCAGTATTTACTACCCCACCTGGGTTAACACAGCTCAGAGAGACTATAGGGAAATGGCAGTATTTACTACACCCTGGTTTAACACAGCTAAGAGAGACTAACGGGACATGTCGGTATTTACTACCACCTGGGTTAACACAGCTCAGAGAGACTATAGGCACATGGCAGTATTTACTACCACCTGGGTTAACACAGCATAGAGAGACTATAGGGACATGGCAGTATTTACTACAACCTGGTTAACACAGCTTAGAGAGACTATATGGACATGGCAGTCTTTACTGTCACCTGGGTTAACACAGCTCAGAGAGACTATAGGGACATGGCAGTCTTTACTGTCACCTGGGTTAACACAGCTCAGAGAGACTATTGGGACATGGCTGTATTTACTACCACCTGGGTTAACACAGCTAAGAGAGACTATAGGGAAATAGCAGTATTTACTACCACCTGGGTTAACACAGCTCAGAGAGACTATATGGACATGGCAGTCTTTACTGTCACCTGGGTTAACACAGCTCAGAGAGACTATAGGGACATGGCAGTCTTTACTGTCACCTGGGTTAACACAGCTCAGAGAGACTAAAGGGACATGGCATTATTTACTACCACCTGGGTTAATACAGCTTAGAGAGACTATTGGGACATGGCTGTATTTACTACCACCTGGGTTAACACAGCTAAGAGAGACTATAGGGACATGGCAGTATTTACTACCACCTGGGTTAACACAGCTTAGAGAGACTATAGGGACATGGCAGTATTTACTACCACCTGGGTTAACACAGCTCAGAGAGACTATAGGTACATGGCAGTATTTTCTACCACCTGGGTTAACACAGTTTAGAGAGACTATAGGGACATGGCAGTATTTACTACCCCACCTGGGTTAACACAGCTCAGAGAGACTATAGGGACATGGCAGTATTTACTACCACCTGGGTTAACACAGCTAAGAGAGACTATAGGGAGATGGCAGTATTTACTACCCCACCTGGGTTAACACAGCTCAGAGAGACTATAGGGACATGGCGGTATTTACTACCACCTGGGTTAACAAAGCTCAGAGAGACTATAGGGACATGGCAGTATTTACTACCACCTGGGTTAACACAGTTTAGAGAGACTATAGGGACATGGCAGTATTTACTACCCCACCTGGGTTAACACAGCTCAGAGAGACTATAGGGACATGGCAGTATTTACTACCACCTGGGTTAACACAGCTTAGAGAGACTATTGGGACATGGCTGTAGATACTACCACCTGGGTTAACACAGCTAAGAGAGACTATAGGGACATGGCAGTATTTACCACCACCTGGGTTAACACAGCTTAGAGAGACTATAGGGATATGGCAGTATTTACTACCACCTTAGTTAACACAGCTTAGAGAGACTATAGGGACATGGCAGTATTTTCTACCCCACCTGGGTTGACACAGCTCAGAGAGACTATAGGGACATGGCAGTATTTACTACCACCTGGGTTAACACAGTTTAGAGAGACTATAGGGACATGGCAGTATTTACTACCCCACCTGGGTTAACACAGCTCAGAGAGACTATAGGGAAATGGCAGTATTTACTACACCCTGGTTTAACACAGCTAAGAGAGACTAACGGGACATGTCGGTATTTACTACCACCTGGGTTAACACAGCTCAGAGAGACTATAGGCACATGGCAGTATTTACTACCACCTGGGTTAACACAGCATAGAGAGACTATAGGGACATGGCAGTATTTACTACCACCTGGGGTTAACACAGCTCAGAGAGACTATAGGGACATGGCAGTATTTACTACCACCTGGGTTAACACAGCTTAGTGAGACTATAGGGACATGGCAGTATTTACTACCCCACCTTGGTTAACACAGCTTAGAGAGACTAAAGGGACATAGCAGTATTTACTACCACCTGGGTTAACACAGCTCAGAGAGACGATATGGACATGGCAGTATTTACTACCACCTGGGTTAACACAGCTCCGAGAGACTATAGGGACATGGCAGTATTTACTACCCCACCTTGGTTAACACAGCTCAGAGAGACTATAGGGACATGGCAGTATTTACTACCCCACCTGGGTTAACACAGCTCAGAGAGACTATAGGGACATGGCAGTATTTACTACCACCTGGGTAAACACAGCTTAGAGAGACTATAGGGACATGGCAGTATTTACTACCCCACCTGGGTTAACACAGCTTAGAGAGAATATAGGGACATGGCAGTATTTACTGTCCCACCTGGGTTAACACAGCTCAGAGAGACTATAGGGACAAGGCAGTATTTACTACCACCTTGGTTAACACAGCTTAGAGAGACTATAGGTACATGGCAGTATTTACTACCCTACCTGGGTTAACACAGCTCAGAGAGACTATAGGAACATGGCAGTATTTACTAGCACCTGGGTTAACACAGCATAGAGAGACTATAGGGACATGGCAGTATTTACTACCACCTGGGTTAACACAGCTCAGAGAGACTATAGGGACATGGCAGTCTTTACTGTCATCTGGGTTAACACAGCTCAGAGAGACTAAAGGGACATGGCATTATTTACTACCACCTGGGTTAATACAGTTCAGAGAGACTATTGGGACATGGCAGTATTTACTACAACCTGGTTAACACAGCTTAGAGAGACTATAGGGACATGGCAGTATTTACTACCACCTGGGGTTAACACAGCTCAGAGAGACTATAGGGACATGGCAGTATTTACTACCACCTGGGTTAACACAGCTTAGCTAGACTATAGGGACATGGCAGTATTTACTACCCCACCTGGGTTAACACAGCACAGAGAGACTATAGGGACAGGGCAGTATTTACTACCACCTGGGTTAACACAGCTTAGATAGACTATAGGGACATGGCAGTATTTACTACCACCTGGGTTAACACAGCATAGAGAGACTATATGGACATGGCAGTCTTTACTGTCACCTGGGTTAACACAGCTCAGAGAGACTATAGGGACATGGCAGGCTTTACTGTCACCTGGGTTAACACAGCTCAGAGAGACTATTGGGACATGGCTGTATTTACTACCACCTGGGTTAACACAGCTAAGAGAGACTATAGGGACATGGCAGTATTTACTACCCCACCTGGGTTAACACAGCTCAGAGAGACTATAGGGACATGGCAGTATTTACTACCCCACCTGGGTTGACACAGCTAGGAGAGACTATATGGACATGGCAGAATTTACTACCACCTGGGTTAACACAGTTTAGAGAGACTATAGGGACATGGCAGTATTTACTACCACCTGGGTTAACACAGCTCAGAGAGACTATAGGGACATGGCAGTATTTACTACCACCTGTGTTAACACAGCTCAGAGAGACTATAGGGACATGGAAGTGTTTACTACCACCTGGGTTAACACAGCTCAGAGAGACTATAGGGACATGACAGTATTTACTACCCCACCTGGGTTAACACAGCATAGAGAGACTATAGGGACATGGCAGTATTTACTACCACACCTGGGTTAACACAGCTTAGAGAGACTATAGGGACATGGCAGTATTTACTACCACCTGGGATAACACAGCTTAGAGAGACTATATGGACATGGCAGTATTTACTACCACCTGGGTTATCACAGCTCAGAGAGACTATAGGGACATGGCAGTATTTACTGTCACATGGGTTAACACAGCTCAGAGAGACTAAAGGGACATGGCATTATTTACTACCACCTAGGTTAATACAGCTTAGAGTGACTATTGGGACATGGCAGTATTTACTACCACCTGGGTTAACACAGCTCAGAGAGACTATAGGGACATGGCAGTATTTACTACCACCTGGGTTAACACAGTTTAGAGAGACTATAGGGACATGGCAGTATTTACTACCCCACCTGGGTTAACACAGCTCAGAGAGACTATAGGGACATGGCAGTATTTACTACCACCTGGGTTAACACAGCTTAGAGAGACTATAGGGACATGGCAGTATTTACTACCACCTGGGTTAACACAGCTCAGAGAGACTATAGGGACATGGCAGTATTTACTGTCACATGGGTTAACACAGCTCAGAGAGACTAAAGGGACATGGCATTATTTACTACCACCTAGGTTAATACAGCTTAGAGAGACTATTGGGACATGGCAGTATTTACTACCACCTGGGTTAACACAGCTCAGAGAGACTATAGGGACATGGCAGTATTTACTACCACCTGGATTAACACAGTTTAGAGAGACTATAGGGACATTGCGTATTTACTACCACCTGGGTTAACACAGCTCAGAGAGACGATAGGGACATGGCAGTATTTACTACCACCTGGGTTAACGCAGCTTAGAGAGACTATAGGGACATGGCAGTATTTACTACCCCGCCTGGGTTAACACAGCTCAGAGAGTCTATAGGGACATGGCAGTATTTACTACCACCTGGGTTAACACAGCTCAGAGAGACTAAAGGGACATGGCGGTATTTACTACCACCTGGGTTAACACAGCTCAGAGAGACTTTAGGGACATGGCAGTATTTACTACCACCTGGGTTAACACAGCTCAGAGAGACTATAGGGACATAGCAGTATTTACTACCACCTGGGTTAACACAGCTCAGAGAGACTATATGGACATGGCAGTATTTACTACCACCTGGGTTAACACAGCTCAGAGAGACTATAGGGATATGGCAGTATTTACTACAACCTGGTTAACACAGCTTAGAGAGACTATAGGGACATGGTAGTATTTACTACCACCTGGGTTAACACAGCTCAGAGAGACTATAGGGACATGGCAGTATTTACTACCACCTGGGTTAACACAGCTTAGCGAGACTATAGGGACATGGCAGTATTTACTACCCCACCTGGGTTAACACAGCACAGAGAGACTATAGGGACAGGGCAGTATTTACTACCACCTGGGTTAACACTGCTTAGAGAGACTATAGGGACATGGCAGTATTTACTACCACCTGGGTTAACACAGCATAGAGAGACTATATGGACATGGCAGTCTTTACTGTCACCTGGGTTAACACAGCTCAGAGAGACTATAGGGACATGGCAGTCTTTACTGTCACCTGGGTTAACACAGCTCAGAGAGACTATTGGGACATGGCTGTATTTACTACCACCTGGGTTAACACAGCTAAGAGAGACTATAGGGAAATAGCAGTATTTACTACCACCTGGGTTAACACAGCTCAGAGAGACTATACGGACATGGCAGTCTTTACTGTCACCTGGGTTAACACAGCTCAGAGAGACTATAGGGACATGGCAGTCTTTACTGTCACCTGGGTTAACACAGCTCAGAGAGACTAAAGGGACATGGCATTATTTACTACCACCTGGGTTAATACAGCTTAGAGAGACTATTGGGACATGGCTGTATTTACTACCACCTGGGTTAACACAGCTAAGAGAGACTATAGGGACATGGCAGTATTTACTACCACCTGGGTTAACACAGCTTAGAGAGACTATAGGGACATGGCAGTATTTACTACCACCTGGGTTAACACAGCTCAGAGAGACTATAGGTACATGGCAGTATTTTCTACCACCTGGGTTAACACAGTTTAGAGAGACTATAGGGACATGGCAGTATTTACTACCCCACCTGGGTTAACACAGCTCAGAGAGACTATAGGGACATGGCAGTATTTACTACCACCTGGGTTAACACAGCTAAGAGAGACTATAGGGAGATGGCAGTATTTACTACCCCACCTGGGTTAACACAGCTCAGAGAGACTATAGGGACATGGCGGTATTTACTACCACCTGGGTTAACAAAGCTCAGAGAGACTATAGGGACATGGCAGTATTTACTACCACCTGGGTTAACACAGTTTAGAGAGACTATAGGGACATGGCAGTATTTACTACCCCACCTGGGTTAACACAGCTCAGAGAGACTATAGGGACATGGCAGTATTTACTACAACCTGGGTTAACACAGCTCAGAGAGACTAACGGGACATGTCGGTATTTACTACCACCTGGGTTAACACAGCTCAGAGAGCCTATAGGGTCATGGCAGTATTTACTACCACCTGGGTTAACACAGCTTAGAGAGACTATTGGGACATGGCTGTAGATACTACCACCTGGGTTAACACAGCTAAGAGAGACTATAGGGACATGGCAGTATTTACCACCACCTGGGTTAACACAGCTTAGAGAGACTATAGGGATATGGCAGTATTTACTACCACCTTAGTTAACACAGCTTAGAGAGACTATAGGGACATGGCAGTATTTTCTACCCCACCTGGGTTGACACAGCTCAGAGAGACTATAGGGACATGGCAGTATTTACTACCACCTGGGTTAACACAGTTTAGAGAGACTATAGGGACATGGCAGTATTTACTACCCCACCTGGGTTAACACAGCTCAGAGAGACTATAGGGAAATGGCAGTATTTACTACACCCTGGTTTAACACAGCTAAGAGAGACTAACGGGACATGTCGGTATTTACTACCACCTGGGTTAACACAGCTCAGAGAGACTATAGGCACATGGCAGTATTTACTACCACCTGGGTTAACACAGCATAGAGAGACTATAGGGACATGGCAGTATTTACTACAACCTGGTTAACACAGCTTAGAGAGACTATAGGGACATGGCAGTATTTACTACCACCTGGGGTTAACACAGCTCAGAGAGACTATAGGGACATGGCAGTATTTACTACCACCTGGGTTAACACAGCTTAGTGAGACTATAGGGACATGGCAGTATTTACTACCCCACCTTGGTTAACACAGCTTAGAGAGACTATAGGGACATGGCAGTATTTACTACCACCTGGGGTTAACACAGCTCAGAGAGACTATAGGGACATGGCAGTATTTACTACCACCTGGGTTAACACAGCTTAGTGTGACTATAGGGACATGGCAGTATTTACTACCCCACCTTGGTTAACACAGCTTAGAGAGACTAAAGGGACATAGCAGTATTTACTACCACCTGGGTTAACACAGCTCAGAGAGACGATATGGACATGGCAGTATTTACTACCACCTGGGTTAACACAGCTCCGAGAGACTATAGGGACATGGCAGTATTTACTACCCCACCTTGGTTAACACAGCTCAGAGAGACTATAGGGACATGGCAGTATTTACTACCCCACCTGGGTTAACACAGCTCAGAGAGACTATAGGGACATGGCAGTATTTACTACCACCTGGGTAAACACAGCTTAGAGAGACTATAGGGACATGGCAGTATTTACTACCCCACCTGGGTTAACACAGCTTAGAGAGACTATAGGGACATGGCAGTATTTACTACCACCTGGGTTAACACAGCTCAGAGAGACTATAGGGACATGGCAGTCTTTACTGTCATCTGGGTTAACACAGCTCAGAGAGACTAAAGGGACATGGCATTATTTACTACCACCTGGGTTAATACAGTTCAGAGAGACTATTGGGACATGGCAGTATTTACTACCACCTGGGTTAACACAGCTTACAGAGACTATAGGGACATGGCAGTATTTACTACCACCTGGGTTAACACAACTCAGAGAGACTAACGGGACATGGCGGTATTTACTACCACCTGGGTTAACACAGCTCAGAGAGACTATAGGGACATGGCAGTATTTACTACCACCTTGGTTAACACAGCTCAGAGAGACTATAGGGACATGGCAGTGTTTACTACCACCTGGGTTAACACAGCTCAGAGAGACTATAGGGACCAGGCAGTATTTACTACCACACCTGGGTTAACACAGCATAGAGAGACTATAGGGACATGGCAATATTTACTATCACACCTGGGTTAACATAGCTTAGAGAGACTATAGGGACATGGTAGTATGTACTACAACCTGGGTTAACACAGCTCAGAGAGACTATAGGGAAATAGCAGTATTTACTACCACCTGGGTTAACACAGCTCAGGGAGACTATATGGACATGGCAGTATTTACTACCACCTGGGTTAACACAGCTCAGAGAGACTATAGGGATATGGCAGTATTTACTACAACCTGGTTAACACAGCTTAGAGAGACTATAAGGACATGGTAGTATTTACTACCACCTGGGTTAACACAGCTCAGAGAGACAATAGGGACATGGCAGTATTTACTACAACCTGGTTAACACAGCTTAGAGAGACTATAGGGACATGGCAGTATTTACTACCACCTGGGGTTAACACAGCTCAGAGAGACTATAGGGACATGGCAGTATTTACTACCACCTGGGTTAACACAGCTTAGTGAGACTATAGGGACATGGCAGTATTTACTACCCCACCTGGGTTAACACAGCACAGAGAGACTATAGGGACAGGGCAGTATTTACTACCACCTGGGTTAACACAGCTTAGAGAGACTATAGGGACATGGCAGTATTTACTACCACCTGGGTTAACACAGCTTAGAGAGACTATAAGGACATGGCAGTATTTACTACCCCACCTGGGTTAACACAGCTCAGAGAGACTACAGGGACATGGCAGTATTTACTTCCACCTGGGTTAACACAGCATAGAGAGACTATAGGGAAATAGCAGTATTTACTACCACCTGGGTTAACACAGCTCAGAGAGACTATATGGACATGGCAGTCTTTACTGTCACCTGGGTTAACACAGCTCAGAGAGACTATAGGGACATGGCAGTCTTTACTGTCACCTGGGTTAACACAGCTCAGAGAGACTAAAGGGACATGGCATTATTTACTACCACCTGGGTTAATACAGCTTAGAGAGACTATTGGGACATGGCTGTATTTACCACCACCTGGGTTAACACAGCTAAGAGAGACTATAGGGACATGGCAGTATTTACTACCCCACCTGGGTTAACACAGCTCAGAGAGACTATAGGGACATGGCAGTATTTACTACCCCACCTGGGTTGACCCAGCTCAGAGAGACTATAGGGACATGGCAGTATTTACTACCACCTGGGTTAACACAGCATAGAGAGACTATAGGGACATAGCAGTATTTACTACCACCTGGGTTAACACAGCTAGGAGAGACTATATGGACATGGCAGAATTTACTACCACCTGGGTTAACACAGTTTAGAGAGACTATAGGGACATGGCAGTATTTACTACCACCTGGGTTAACACAGCTCAGAGAGACTATAGGGACATGGCAGTATTTACTACCACCTATGTTAACACAGCTCAGAGAGACTATAGGGACATGGCAGTGTTTACTACCACCTGGGTTAACACAGCTCAGAGAGACTATAGGGACATGACAGTATTTACTACCCCACCTGGGTTAACACAGCATAGAGAGACTATAGGGACATGGCAGTATTTACTACCACACCTGGTTTAACACAGCTTAGAGAGACTATAGGGACATGGCAGTATTTACTACCACCTGGGATAACACAGCTTAGAGAGACTATTGGGACATGGCAGTATTTACTACCCCAACTGGGTTAACACAGCTCAGAGAGGCTATATGAACATGGCAGTATTTAGTTCCACCTGGGTTAACACAGCTCAGAGAGACTATAGGGACATGACAGTATTTACTACCCCATCTGGGTTAACACAGCATAGAGAGACTATAGGGACATGGCAGTATTTACTACCACACCTGGGTTAACACAGCTTAGAGAGACTATAGGGACATGGCATTATTTACTACCACCTAGGTTAATACAGCTTAGAGAGACTATTGGGACATGGCAGTATTTACTACCACCTAGGTTAATACAGCTTAGAGAGACTATTGGGACATGGCAGTATTTACTACCACCTGGGTTAACACAGCTAAGAGAGACTATAGGGACATGGCAGTATTTACTACCCCACCTGGGTTAACACAGCTAAGAGAGACTATAGGGACATGGCAGTATTTACTACCACCTGGGTTAACACAGCTTAGAGAGACTATAGGGATATTGCAGTATTTACTACCACCTGGGTTAACACAGCTCAGAGAGACTATAGGGACATAGCAGTATTTACTACCACCTGGGTTAACACAGCTAGGAGAGACTATATGGACATTGCAGAATTTACTACCACCTGGGTTAACACAGCTTAGAGAGACTATAGGGACATGGCAGTATTTACTACCACCTGGGTTAACACAGCTCAGAGAGACTATAGGGACATGGCAGTATTTACTGTCACCTGGGTTAACACAGCTCAGAGAGACTAAAGGGACATGGCATTATTTACTACCACCTGGGTTAACACAGCTTAGAGAGACTATAGGGACATGGCAGTATTTACTACCAACTGGGTTAACACAGCTCAGAGAGACTATATGAACATGGCAGTATTTACTTCCACCTGGGTTAACACAGCTCAGAGAGACTAAAGGGACATGGTATTATTTACTACCACCTGGGTTAACACAGTTTAGAGAGACTATAGGGACATGGCAGTATTTACTACCACCTGGGTTAACACAGCTCAGAGAGACTATAGGGACATGGCAGTGTTTACTACCACCTGGGTTAACAGAGCTCAGAGAGACTATAGGGACATGGCAGTATTTACTACCACCTGGGTTAACACAGATTAGAGAGACTATAGGGACATGGCAGTATTTACTACCACCTGGGTTAACACAGCTCAGAGAGACTTTAGGGACATGGCAGTATTTACTACCACCTGGGTTAACACAGCTTAGAGAGACTATAGGGACATGGCAGTATTTACTACCACCTGGGGTTAACACAGCTCAGAGAGACTATAGGGACATGGCAGTATTTACTACCACCTGGGTTAACACAGCTTAGTGTGACTATAGGGACATGGCAGTATTTACTACCCCACCTTGGTTAACACAGCTTAGAGAGACTAAAGGGACATAGCAGTATTTACTACCACCTGGGTTAACACAGCTCAGAGAGACGATATGGACATGGCAGTATTTACTACCACCTGGGTTAACACAGCTCCGAGAGACTATAGGGACATGGCAGTATTTACTACCCCACCTTGGTTAACACAGCTCAGAGAGACTATAGGGACATGGCAGTATTTACTACCCCACCTGGGTTAACACAGCTCAGAGAGACTATAGGGACATGGCAGTATTTACTACCACCTGGGTAAACACAGCTTAGAGAGACTATAGGGACATGGCAGTATTTACTACCCCACCTGGGTTAACACAGCTTAGAGAGACTATAGGGACATGGCAGTATTTACTGTCCCACCTGGGTTAACACAGCTCAGAGAGACTATAGGGACAAGGCAGTATTTACTACCACCTTGGTTAACACAGCTTAGAGAGACTATAGGTACATGGCAGTATTTACTACCCTACCTGGGTTAACACAGCTCAGAGAGACTATAGGAACATGGCAGTATTTACTAGCACCTGGGTTAACACAGCATAGAGAGACTATAGGGACATGGCAGTATTTACTTCCACCTGGGTTAACACAGCATAGAGAGACTATAGGGAAATAGCAGTATTTACTACCACCTGGGTTAACACAGCTCAGAGAGACTATATGGACATGGCAGTCTTTACTGTCACCTGGGTTAACACAGCTCAGAGAGACTATAGGGACATGGCAGTCTTTACTGTCACCTGGGTTAACACAGCTCAGAGAGACTAAAGGGACATGGCATTATTTACTACCACCTGGGTTAATACAGCTTAGAGAGACTATTGGGACATGGCTGTATTTACCACCACCTGGGTTAACACAGCTAAGAGAGACTATAGGGACATGGCAGTATTTACTACCCCACCTGGGTTAACACAGCTCAGAGAGACTATAGGGACATGGCAGTATTTACTACCCCACCTGGGTTGACCCAGCTCAGAGAGACTATAGGGACATGGCAGTATTTACTACCACCTGGGTTAACACAGCATAGAGAGACTATAGGGACATAGCAGTATTTACTACCACCTGGGTTAACACAGCTAGGAGAGACTATATGGACATGGCAGAATTTACTACCACCTGGGTTAACACAGTTTAGAGAGACTATAGGGACATGGCAGTATTTACTACCACCTGGGTTAACACAGCTCAGAGAGACTATAGGGACATGGCAGTATTTACTACCACCTATGTTAACACAGCTCAGAGAGACTATAGGGACATGGCAGTGTTTACTACCACCTGGGTTAACACAGCTCAGAGAGACTATAGGGACATGACAGTATTTACTACCCCACCTGGGTTAACACAGCATAGAGAGACTATAGGGACATGGCAGTATTTACTACCACACCTGGTTTAACACAGCTTAGAGAGACTATAGGGACATGGCAGTATTTACTACCACCTGGGATAACACAGCTTAGAGAGACTATTGGGACATGGCAGTATTTACTACCCCAACTGGGTTAACACAGCTCAGAGAGGCTATATGAACATGGCAGTATTTAGTTCCACCTGGGTTAACACAGCTCAGAGAGACTATAGGGACATGACAGTATTTACTACCCCATCTGGGTTAACACAGCATAGAGAGACTATAGGGACATGGCAGTATTTACTACCACACCTGGGTTAACACAGCTTAGAGAGACTATAGGGACATGGCATTATTTACTACCACCTAGGTTAATACAGCTTAGAGAGACTATTGGGACATGGCAGTATTTACTACCACCTAGGTTAATACAGCTTAGAGAGACTATTGGGACATGGCAGTATTTACTACCACCTGGGTTAACACAGCTAAGAGAGACTATAGGGACATGGCAGTATTTACTACCCCACCTGGGTTAACACAGCTAAGAGAGACTATAGGGACATGGCAGTATTTACTACCACCTGGGTTAACACAGCTTAGAGAGACTATAGGGATATTGCAGTATTTACTACCACCTGGGTTAACACAGCTCAGAGAGACTATAGGGACATAGCAGTATTTACTACCACCTGGGTTAACACAGCTAGGAGAGACTATATGGACATTGCAGAATTTACTACCACCTGGGTTAACACAGCTTAGAGAGACTATAGGGACATGGCAGTATTTACTACCACCTGGGTTAACACAGCTCAGAGAGACTATAGGGACATGGCAGTATTTACTGTCACCTGGGTTAACACAGCTCAGAGAGACTAAAGGGACATGGCATTATTTACTACCACCTGGGTTAACACAGCTTAGAGAGACTATAGGGACATGGCAGTATTTACTACCAACTGGGTTAACACAGCTCAGAGAGACTATATGAACATGGCAGTATTTACTTCCACCTGGGTTAACACAGCTCAGAGAGACTAAAGGGACATGGTATTATTTACTACCACCTGGGTTAACACAGTTTAGAGAGACTATAGGGACATGGCAGTATTTACTACCACCTGGGTTAACACAGCTCAGAGAGACTATAGGGACATGGCAGTGTTTACTACCACCTGGGTTAACAGAGCTCAGAGAGACTATAGGGACATGGCAGTATTTACTACCACCTGGGTTAACACAGATTAGAGAGACTATAGGGACATGGCAGTATTTACTACCACCTGGGTTAACACAGCTCAGAGAGACTTTAGGGACATGGCAGTATTTACTACCACCTGGGTTAACACAGCTTAGAGAGACTATAGGGACATGGCAGTATTTACTACCACCTGGGGTTAACACAGCTCAGAGAGACTATAGGGACATGGCAGTATTTACTACCACCTGGGTTAACACAGCTTAGTGTGACTATAGGGACATGGCAGTATTTACTACCCCACCTTGGTTAACACAGCTTAGAGAGACTAAAGGGACATAGCAGTATTTACTACCACCTGGGTTAACACAGCTCAGAGAGACGATATGGACATGGCAGTATTTACTACCACCTGGGTTAACACAGCTCCGAGAGACTATAGGGACATGGCAGTATTTACTACCCCACCTTGGTTAACACAGCTCAGAGAGACTATAGGGACATGGCAGTATTTACTACCCCACCTGGGTTAACACAGCTCAGAGAGACTATAGGGACATGGCAGTATTTACTACCACCTGGGTAAACACAGCTTAGAGAGACTATAGGGACATGGCAGTATTTACTACCCCACCTGGGTTAACACAGCTTAGAGAGACTATAGGGACATGGCAGTATTTACTGTCCCACCTGGGTTAACACAGCTCAGAGAGACTATAGGGACAAGGCAGTATTTACTACCACCTTGGTTAACACAGCTTAGAGAGACTATAGGTACATGGCAGTATTTACTACCCTACCTGGGTTAACACAGCTCAGAGAGACTATAGGAACATGGCAGTATTTACTAGCACCTGGGTTAACACAGCATAGAGAGACTATAGGGACATGGCAGTATTTACTACCACCTGGGTTAACACAGCTCAGAGAGACTATAGGGACATGGCAGTCTTTACTGTCATCTGGGTTAACACAGCTCAGAGAGACTAAAGGGACATGGCATTATTTACTACCACCTGGGTTAATACAGTTCAGAGAGACTATTGGGACATGGCAGTATTTACTACCACCTGGGTTAACACAGCTTACAGAGACTATAGGGACATGGCAGTATTTACTACCACCTGGGTTAACACAACTCAGAGAGACTAACGGGACATGGCGGTAATTACTACCACCTGGGTTAACACAGCTCAGAGAGACTATAGGGACATGGCAGTATTTACTACCACCTTGGTTAACACAGCTCAGAGAGACTATAGGGACATGGCAGTGTTTACTACCACCTGGGTTAACACAGCTCAGAGAGACTATAGGGACCAGGCAGTATTTACTACCACACCTGGGTTAACACAGCATAGAGAGACTATAGGGACATGGCAATATTTACTATCACACCTGGGTTAACATAGCTTAGAGAGACTATAGGGACATGGTAGTATGTACTACAACCTGGGTTAACACAGCTCAGAGAGACTATAGGGAAATAGCAGTATTTACTACCACCTGGGTTAACACAGCTCAGGGAGACTATATGGACATGGCAGTATTTACTACCACCTGGGTTAACACAGCTCAGAGAGACTATAGGGATATGGCAGTATTTACTACAACCTGGTTAACACAGCTTAGAGAGACTATAAGGACATGGTAGTATTTACTACCACCTGGGTTAACACAGCTCAGAGAGACAATAGGGACATGGCAGTATTTACTACAACCTGGTTAACACAGCTTAGAGAGACTATAGGGACATGGCAGTATTTACTACCACCTGGGGTTAACACAGCTCAGAGAGACTATAGGGACATGGCAGTATTTACTACCACCTGGGTTAACACAGCTTAGTGAGACTATAGGGACATGGCAGTATTTACTACCCCACCTGGGTTAACACAGCACAGAGAGACTATAGGGACAGGGCAGTATTTACTACCACCTGGGTTAACACAGCTTAGAGAGACTATAGGGACATGGCAGTATTTACTACCACCTGGGTTAACACAGCTTAGAGAGACTATAAGGACATGGCAGTATTTACTACCCCACCTGGGTTAACACAGCTCAGAGAGACTACAGGGACATGGCAGTATTTACTTCCACCTGGGTTAACACAGCATAGAGAGACTATAGGGAAATAGCAGTATTTACTACCACCTGGGTTAACACAGCTCAGAGAGACTATATGGACATGGCAGTCTTTACTGTCACCTGGGTTAACACAGCTCAGAGAGACTATAGGGACATGGCAGTCTTTACTGTCACCTGGGTTAACACAGCTCAGAGAGACTAAAGGGACATGGCATTATTTACTACCACCTGGGTTAATACAGCTTAGAGAGACTATTGGGACATGGCTGTATTTACCACCACCTGGGTTAACACAGCTAAGAGAGACTATAGGGACATGGCAGTATTTACTACCCCACCTGGGTTAACACAGCTCAGAGAGACTATAGGGACATGGCAGTATTTACTACCCCACCTGGGTTGACCCAGCTCAGAGAGACTATAGGGACATGGCAGTATTTACTACCACCTGGGTTAACACAGCATAGAGAGACTATAGGGACATAGCAGTATTTACTACCACCTGGGTTAACACAGCTAGGAGAGACTATATGGACATGGCAGAATTTACTACCACCTGGGTTAACACAGTTTAGAGAGACTATAGGGACATGGCAGTATTTACTACCACCTGGGTTAACACAGCTCAGAGAGACTATAGGGACATGGCAGTATTTACTACCACCTATGTTAACACAGCTCAGAGAGACTATAGGGACATGGCAGTGTTTACTACCACCTGGGTTAACACAGCTCAGAGAGACTATAGGGACATGACAGTATTTACTACCCCACCTGGGTTAACACAGCATAGAGAGACTATAGGGACATGGCAGTATTTACTACCACACCTGGTTTAACACAGCTTAGAGAGACTATAGGGACATGGCAGTATTTACTACCACCTGGGATAACACAGCTTAGAGAGACTATTGGGACATGGCAGTATTTACTACCCCAACTGGGTTAACACAGCTCAGAGAGGCTATATGAACATGGCAGTATTTAGTTCCACCTGGGTTAACACAGCTCAGAGAGACTATAGGGACATGACAGTATTTACTACCCCATCTGGGTTAACACAGCATAGAGAGACTATAGGGACATGGCAGTATTTACTACCACACCTGGGTTAACACAGCTTAGAGAGACTATAGGGACATGGCATTATTTACTACCACCTAGGTTAATACAGCTTAGAGAGACTATTGGGACATGGCAGTATTTACTACCACCTAGGTTAATACAGCTTAGAGAGACTATTGGGACATGGCAGTATTTACTACCACCTGGGTTAACACAGCTAAGAGAGACTATAGGGACATGGCAGTATTTACTACCCCACCTGGGTTAACACAGCTAAGAGAGACTATAGGGACATGGCAGTATTTACTACCACCTGGGTTAACACAGCTTAGAGAGACTATAGGGATATTGCAGTATTTACTACCACCTGGGTTAACACAGCTCAGAGAGACTATAGGGACATAGCAGTATTTACTACCACCTGGGTTAACACAGCTAGGAGAGACTATATGGACATTGCAGAATTTACTACCACCTGGGTTAACACAGCTTAGAGAGACTATAGGGACATGGCAGTATTTACTACCACCTGGGTTAACACAGCTCAGAGAGACTATAGGGACATGGCAGTATTTACTGTCACCTGGGTTAACACAGCTCAGAGAGACTAAAGGGACATGGCATTATTTACTACCACCTGGGTTAACACAGCTTAGAGAGACTATAGGGACATGGCAGTATTTACTACCAACTGGGTTAACACAGCTCAGAGAGACTATATGAACATGGCAGTATTTACTTCCACCTGGGTTAACACAGCTCAGAGAGACTAAAGGGACATGGTATTATTTACTACCACCTGGGTTAACACAGTTTAGAGAGACTATAGGGACATGGCAGTATTTACTACCACCTGGGTTAACACAGCTCAGAGAGACTATAGGGACATGGCAGTGTTTACTACCACCTGGGTTAACAGAGCTCAGAGAGACTATAGGGACATGGCAGTATTTACTACCACCTGGGTTAACACAGATTAGAGAGACTATAGGGACATGGCAGTATTTACTACCACCTGGGTTAACACAGCTTAGAGAGACTATAGGGACATGTCAGTATTTACTACCCAACTGGGTTAACACAGCTTAGAGAGACTATAGGGACATGGCAGTATTTACTACCCTACCTGGGTTAACACAGCTTAGAGAGACTATAGGGACATGGCAGTATTTACTGTCCCACCTGGATTAACACAGCTCAGAGAGACTATAGGGACATGGCAGTATTTACTACCACCTTGGTTAACACAGCTTCGAGAGACTATAGGGACATGGCAGTATTTACAACCCTACCTGGGTTAACACAGCTCAGAGAGACTATAGGGACATGGCAGTATTTACTTCCACCTGGGTTAACACAGCTCAGAGAGACTAAAGGGACATGGCAGTATTTACTACCACCTGGGTTAACACAGCTCAGAGAGACTATAGGAACATAGCAGTATTTACTAGCACCTGGGTTAACACAGCATAGAGAGACTATAGGGACATGGCAATATTTACTATTTAACATAGCTTAGAGAGACTATAGGGACATGGTAGTATTTACTACCACCTGGGTTAACACAGCTCAGAGAGACTATAGAGACATGGCAGTATTTACTACCACCTGGGTTAACAGAGCATAGAGAGACTATAGGGAAATAGCAGTATTTACTACCACCTGGGTTAACACAGCTCAGAGAGACTATATGGACATGGCAGTATTTACTACCACCTGGGTTAACACAGCTCAGAGAGACTATAGGGATATGACAGTATTTACTACAACCTGGTTAACACAGCTCAGAGAGACTATAGGGACATGGCAGTATTTACTACAACCTGGTTAACACAGCTTAGAGAGACATGGCAGTATTTACTACCACCTGGAGTTAACACAGCTCAGAGAGACTATTGGGACATGGCAGTATTTACTACCACCTGGGTTAACACAGCTTAGCGAGATTATAGGGACATGGCAGTATTTACTACCCCAACTGGGTTAACACAGCAAAGAGAGACTATAGGGACAGGGCAGTATTTACTACCACCTGGGTTAACACAGCTTAGAGAGACTATAGGGACATGGCAGTATTTACTACCATCTGGGTTAACACAGCTTAGAGAGACTATAGGGACATGGCAGTATTTACTACCCCACCTGGGTTAACACAGCTCAGAGAGACTACAGGGACATGGCAGTATTTACTTCCACCTGGGTTAACACAGCTCAGAGAGACTAAAGGGACAAGGCAGTATTTACTACCACCTGGGTTAACACAGCATAGAGAGACTATAGGGAAATAGCAGTATTTACTACCACCTGGGTTAACACAGCTCAGAGAGACTATATGGACATGGCAGTCTTTACTGTCACCTGGGTTAACACAGCTCAGAGAGACTATAGGGACATGGCAGTCTTTACTGACACCTGGGTTAACACATCTCAGAGAGACTAAAGGGACATGGCATTATTTACTACCACCTGGGTTAATACAGCTTAGAGAGACTATTGGGACATGGCTGTATTTACTATCATCTGGGTTAACACAGCTAAGAGAGACTATAGGGACATGGCAGTATTTACTACCCCACCTGGGTTAACACAGCTCAGAGAGACTATAGGGACATGGCAGTATTTACTACCCCACCTGGGTTGACACAGCTCAGAGAGACTATAGGGACATGGCAGTATTTACTACCACCTGGGTTAACACAGTTTAGAGAGACTATAGGGACATGGCAGTATTTACTACCCCACCTGGGTTAACACAGCTCAGAGAGACTATAGGGACATGGCAGTATTTACTACAACCTGGGTTAACACAGCTCAGAGAGACTAACGGGACATGGCGGTATTTACTTCCACCTGGGTTAACACAGCTCAGAGAGACTATAGGGACA
Organism: Salmo salar; assembly: GCF_965601325.2. Lineage (NCBI taxonomy): Eukaryota > Metazoa > Chordata > Actinopteri > Salmoniformes > Salmonidae > Salmo > Salmo salar. The sequence continues at coordinate 59,862,615 of NC_138300.1, forward strand.
TGGCAGTATTTACTACCACCTGGGTTAACACAGCTCAGAGAGACTATAGGGACATGGCAGTATTTACTACCACATGGGTTAACACAGCATAGAGAGACTATAGGGACATAGCAGTATTTACTACCCCACCTGGGTTAACACAGCTAGGAGAGACTATATATACATGGCAGTATTTACTACCACCTGGGATAACACAGCTTAGAGAGACTATTGGGACATGGCAGTATTTACTACCCCAACTGGGTTAACACAGCTCAGAGAGACTATATGAACATGGCAGTATTTACTTCCACCTGGGTTAACACAGCTCAGAGAGACTAAAGGGACATGGCAGTATTTATTACCACCTGGGTTAACACAGCTCAGAGAGACTATAGGGACATGGCAGTATTTACTACCACCTGGGTTAACACAGCATAGAGAGACTATAGGGACATAGCAGTATTTACTTCCACCTGGGTTAACACAGCTCAGAGAGACTATATGGACATGGCAGTATTTACTACCACCTGGGTTAACACAGCTCAGAGAGACTATAGGGACATGGCAGTATTTACTGTCACATGGGTTAACACAGCTCAGAGAGACTAAAGGGACATGGCATTATTTACTACCACCTAGGTTAATACAGCTTAGAGACACTATTGGGACATGGCAGTATTTACTACCACCTGGGTTAACACAGCTCAGAGAGACTATAGGGACATGGCAGTATTTACTACCACCTGGGTTAACACAGTTTAGAGAGGCTATAGGGACATGGCAGTATTTACTACCCCACCTGGGTTAACACAGCTCAGAGAGACAGTAGGGACATGGCAGTATTTACTACCACCTGGGTTAACACAGTTTAGAGAGACTATAGGGACATGGCAGTATTTACTACCACCTGGGTTAACACAGCTTAGAGAGACTATATGGACATGGCAGTATTTACTACCCCACCTGGGTTAACACAGCTCAGAGAGTCTATAGGGACATGGCAGTATTTACTACCACCTGGGTTAACACAGCTCAGAGAGACTATAGGGACATAGCAGTATTTACTACCACCTGGGTTAACACAGCTCAGAGAGACTATATGGACATGGCAGTATTTACTACCACCTGGGTTAACACAGCTCAGAGAGACATGGCAGTATTTTCTACCACCTGGGTTAACACAGCTCAGAGAGACTATAGGGACAAAGCAGTATTAACTACCCCACCTGGGTTAACACAGCTCAGAGAGACTATAGGGACATGGCAGTATTTACTGCCACCTGGGTTAACACAGCTCAGAGAGACTAAAGGGACATGGCGGTATTTACAACCACCTGGGTTAACACAGCTCAGAGAGACTATAGGGACATGGCAGTATTTACTACCACCTGGGTTAACATAGCTCAGAGAGACTTTAGGGACATGGCAGTATTTACTACCACCTGTGTTAACACAGCTTAGAGCGACTATAGGGACATGGCAGTATTTACTACCCCACCTGGGTTAACACAGCTCAGAGAGACTATAGGGACATGGCAGTATTTACTACCCCACCTGGGTTAACACAGCTCAGAGAGACTATAGGGACTGAGCAGTATTTACTACCACCTGGGTTAACACAGCTTAGAGAGACTATAGGGACATGGCAGTATTTACTACCACCTGGGTTAACACAGCTCAGAGAGACTATAGGGACATGGCAGTATTTACTGTCACCTGGGTTAACACAGCTCAGAGAGACTAAAGGGACATGGCATTATTTACTACCACCTGGGTTAACACTGCTTAGAGAGACTATAGGGACATGGCAGTATTTACTACCACCTGGGTTAACACAGCTCAGAGAGACAATAGGGACATGGCAGTATTTACTACCACCTGTGTTAGAACAGCTTAGAGAGACTATAGGGACATGGCAGTATTTACTACCCCACCTGGGTTAACACAGCTTAGAGAGACTATAGGGACATGGCAGTATTTACTACCAACTGGGTTAACACAGCTCAGAGAGACTTTAGGGACATGGCAGTATTTACTACCACCTGTGTTAACACAGTTTAGAGAGACTATAGGGACATGGCAGTATTTTCTACCGCACCTGGGTTAACACAGCTCAGAGAGACTATAGGGATATGGTAGTTTCTACTACCACCTGGGTTAACACAGCTAAGAGAGACTATATATACATGGCAGTATTTACTACCACCTGGGATAACACAGCTTAGAGAGACTATAGGGACATGGCAGTATTTACTACCCCACCTGGGTTAACACAGCTCAGAGAGACTATAGGGACATGGCAGTATTTACTACAACCTGGGTTAACACAGCTCAGAGAGACTAACGGGACATGGCGGTATTTACTACCACCTGGGTTAACACAGCTCAGAGAGACTATAGGGACATGGCAGTATTTACTACCACCTGGGTTAACACAGCTCAGAGAGACTATAGGGACATGGCAGTATTTACTACCACATGGGTTAACACAGCATAGAGAGACTATAGGGACATAGCAGTATTTACTACCCCACCTGGGTTAACACAGCTAGGAGAGACTATATATACATGGCAGTATTTACTACCACCTGGGATAACACAGCTTAGAGAGACTATTGGGACATGGCAGTATTTACTACCCCAACTGGGTTAACACAGCTCAGAGAGACTAAAGGGACATGGCATTATTTACTACCACCTGGGTTAACACAGCTTAGAGAGACTATAGGGACATGGCAGTATTTACTACCACCTGGGTTAACACAGCTCAGAGAGACAATAGGGACATGGCAGTATTTACTACCACCTGGGTTAGAACAGCTTAGAGAGACTATAGGGACATGGCAGTATTTACTACCCCACCTGGGTTAACACAGCTCAGAGAGACTATAGGGACTGAGCAGTATTTACTACCACCTGGGTTAACACAGCTTAGAGAGACTATAGGGACATGGCAGTATTTACTACCACCTGGGTTAACACAGCTCAGAGAGACTATAGGGACATGGCAGTATTTACTGTCACCTGGGTTAACACAGCTCAGAGAGACTAAAGGGACATGGCATTATTTACTACCACCTGGGTTAACACTGCTTAGAGAGACTATAGGGACATGGCAGTATTTACTACCACCTGGGTTAACACAGCTCAGAGAGACAATAGGGACATGGCAGTATTTACTACCACCTGGGTTAGAACAGCTTAGAGAGACTATAGGGACATGGCAGTATTTACTACCCCACCTGGGTTAACACAGCTTAGAGAGACTATAGGGACATGGCAGTATTTACTACCAACTGGGTTAACACAGCTCAGAGAGACTTTAGGGACATGGCAGTATTTACTACCACCTGTGTTAACACAGTTTAGAGAGACTATAGGGACATGGCAGTATTTTCTACCGCACCTGGGTTAACACAGCTCAGAGAGACTATAGGGACATGGTAGTTTCTACTACCACCTGGGTTAACACAGCTAAGAGAGACTATATATACATGGCAGTATTTACTACCACCTGGGATAACACAGCTTAGAGAGACTATAGGGACATGGCAGTATTTACTACCCCACCTGGGTTAACACAGCTCAGAGAGACTATAGGGACATGGCAGTATTTACTACAACCTGGGTTAACACAGCTCAGAGAGACTAACGGGACATGGCGGTATTTACTACCACCTGGGTTAACACAGCTCAGAGAGACTATAGGGACATGGCAGTATTTACTACCACCTGGGTTAACACAGCTCAGAGAGACTATAGGGACATGGCAGTATTTACTACCACATGGGTTAACACAGCATAGAGAGACTATAGGGACATAGCAGTATTTACTACCCCACCTGGGTTAACACAGATAGGAGAGACTATATATACATGGCAGTATTTACTACCACCTGGGATAACACAGCTTAGAGAGACTATTGGGACATGGCAGTATTTACTACCCCAACTGGGTTAACACAGCAAAGAGAGACTATAGGGACAGGGCAGTATTTACTACCACCTGGGTTAACACAGCTTAGAGAGACTATAGGGACATGGCAGTATTTACCACCATCTGGGTTAACACAGCTTAGAGAGACTATAGGGACATGGCAGTATTTACTACCCCACCTGGGTTAACACAGCTCAGAGAGACTACAGGGACATGGCAGTATTTACTTCCACCTGGGTTAACACAGCTCAGAGAGACTAAAGGGACAAGGCAGTATTTACTACCACCTGGGTTAACACAGCATAGAGAGACTATAGGGAAATAGCAGTATTTACTACCACCTGGGTTAACACAGCTCAGAGAGACTATATGGACATGGCAGTCTTTACTGTCACCTGGGTTAACACAGCTCAGAGAGACTATAGGGACATGGCAGTCTTTACTGACACCTGGGTTAACACAGCTCAGAGAGACTAAAGGGACATGGCATTATTTACTACCACCTGGGTTAACTCAGCTTAGAGAGACTATTGGGACATGGCTGTATTTACTATCATCTGGGTTAACACAGCTAAGAGAGACTATAGGGACATGGCAGTATTTACAACCCCACCTGGGTTAACACAGCTCAGAGAGACTATAGGGACATGGCAGTATTTACTACCCCACCTGGGTTGACACAGCTCAGAGAGACTATAGGGACATGGCAGTATTTACTACCACCTGGGTTAACACAGTTTAGAGAGACTATAGGGACATGGCAGTATTTACTACCCCACCTGGGTTAACACAGCTCAGAGAGACTATAGGGACATGGCAGTATTTACTACAACCTGGGTTAACACAGCTCAGAGAGACTAACGGGACATGGCGGTATTTACTACCACCTGGGTTAACACAGCTCAGAGAGACTATAGGGACATGGCAGTATTTACTACCACCTGGGTTAACACAGCTCAGAGAGACTATAGGGACATGGCAGTATTTACTACCACATGGGTTAACACAGCATAGAGAGACTATAGGGACATAGCAGTATTTACTACCCCACCTGGGTTAACACAGCTAGGAGAGACTATATATACATGGCAGTATTTACTACCACCTGGGATAACACAGCTTAGAGAGACTATTGGGACATGGCAGTATTTACTACCCCAACTGGGTTAACACAGCTCAGAGAGACTATATGAACATGGCAGTATTTACTTCCACCTGGGTTAACACAGCTCAGAGAGACTAAAGGGACATGGCAGTATTTATTACCACCTGGGTTAACACAGCTCAGAGAGACTATAGGGACATGGCAGTATTTACTACCACCTGGGTTAACACAGCATAGAGAGACTATAGGGACATAGCAGTATTTACTTCCACCTGGGTTAACACAGCTCAGAGAGACTATATGGACATGGCAGTATTTACTACCACCTGGGTTAACACAGCTCAGAGAGACTATAGGGACATGGCAGTATTTACTGTCACATGGGTTAACACAGCTCAGAGAGACTAAAGGGACATGGCATTATTTACTACCACCTAGGTTAATACAGCTTAGAGACACTATTGGGACATGGCAGTATTTACTACCACCTGGGTTAACACAGCTCAGAGAGACTATAGGGACATGGCAGTATTTACTACCACCTGGGTTAACACAGTTTAGAGAGACTATAGGGACATGGCAGTATTTACTACCCCACCTGGGTTAACACAGCTCAGAGAGACAGTAGGGACATGGCAGTATTTACTACCACCTGGGTTAACACAGTTTAGAGAGACTATAGGGACATGGCAGTATTTACTACCACCTGGGTTAACACAGCTTAGAGAGACTATATGGACATGGCAGTATTTACTACCCCACCTGGGTTAACACAGCTCAGAGAGTCTATAGGGACATGGCAGTATTTACTACCACCTGGGTTAACACAGCTCAGAGAGACTATAGGGACATAGCAGTATTTACTACCACCTGGGTTAACACAGCTCAGAGAGACTATATGGACATGGCAGTATTTACTACCACCTGGGTTAACACAGCTCAGAGAGACATGGCAGTATTTTCTACCACCTGGGTTAACACAGCTCAGAGAGACTATAGGGACAAAGCAGTATTAACTACCCCACCTGGGTTAACACAGCTCAGAGAGACTATAGGGACATGGCAGTATTTACTGCCACCTGGGTTAACACAGCTCAGAGAGACTAAAGGGACATGGCGGTATTTACAACCACCTGGGTTAACACAGCTCAGAGAGACTATAGGGACATGGCAGTATTTACTACCACCTGGGTTAACATAGCTCAGAGAGACTATAGGGACATGGCAGTATTTACTACCACCTGGGTTAACACAGCTCAGAGAGACTATAGGGACATGGCAGTATTTACTACCACCTGGGTTAACATAGCTCAGAGAGACTATAGGGACATGGCAGTATTTACTACCACATGGGTTAACACAGCATAGAGAGACTATAGGGACATAGCAGTATTTACTACCCCACCTGGGTTAACACAGCTAGGAGAGACTATATATACATGGCAGTATTTACTACCACCTGGGATAACACAGCTTAGAGAGACTATTGGGACATGGCAGTATTTACTACCCCAACTGGGTTAACACAGCTCAGAGAGACTAAAGGGACATGGCATTATTTACTACCACCTGGGTTAACACAGCTTAGAGAGACTATAGGGACATGGCAGTATTTACTACCACCTGGGTTAACACAGCTCAGAGAGACAATAGGGACATGGCAGTATTTACTACCACCTGGGTTAGAACAGCTTAGAGAGACTATAGGGACATGGCAGTATTTACTACCCCACCTGGGTTAACACAGCTCAGAGAGACTATAGGGACTGAGCAGTATTTACTACCACCTGGGTTAACACAGCTTAGAGAGACTATAGGGACATGGCAGTATTTACTACCACCTGGGTTAACACAGCTCAGAGAGACTATAGGGACATGGCAGTATTTACTGTCACCTGGGTTAACACAGCTCAGAGAGACTAAAGGGACATGGCATTATTTACTACCACCTGGGTTAACACTGCTTAGAGAGACTATAGGGACATGGCAGTATTTACTACCACCTGGGTTAACACAGCTCAGAGAGACAATAGGGACATGGCAGTATTTACTACCACCTGGGTTAGAACAGCTTAGAGAGACTATAGGGACATGGCAGTATTTACTACCCCACCTGGGTTAACACAGCTTAGAGAGACTATAGGGACATGGCAGTATTTACTACCAACTGGGTTAACACAGCTCAGAGAGACTTTAGGGACATGGCAGTATTTACTACCACCTGTGTTAACACAGTTTAGAGAGACTATAGGGACATGGCAGTATTTTCTACCGCACCTGGGTTAACACAGCTCAGAGAGACTATAGGGACATGGTAGTTTCTACTACCACCTGGGTTAACACAGCTAAGAGAGACTATATATACATGGCAGTATTTACTACCACCTGGGATAACACAGCTTAGAGAGACTATAGGGACATGGCAGTATTTACTACCCCACCTGGGTTAACACAGCTCAGAGAGACTATAGGGACATGGCAGTATTTACTACAACCTGGGTTAACACAGCTCAGAGAGACTAACGGGACATGGCGGTATTTACTACCACCTGGGTTAACACAGCTCAGAGAGACTATAGGGACATGGCAGTATTTACTACCACCTGGGTTAACACAGCTCAGAGAGACTATAGGGACATGGCAGTATTTACTACCACATGGGTTAACACAGCATAGAGAGACTATAGGGACATAGCAGTATTTACTACCCCACCTGGGTTAACACAGCTAGGAGAGACTATATATACATGGCAGTATTTACTACCACCTGGGATAACACAGCTTAGAGAGACTATTGGGACATGGCAGTATTTACTACCCCAACTGGGTTAACACAGCTCAGAGAGACTAAAGGGACATGGCATTATTTACTACCACCTGGGTTAACACAGCTTAGAGAGACTATAGGGACATGGCAGTATTTACTACCGCACCTAGGTTAACACAGCTCAGAGAGACTATAGGGACATGGTAGTTTTTACTACCACCTGGGTTAACACAGCTAAGAGAGACTATAGGGACATGGCAGTATTTACTACCACCTGGGTTAACACAGCTTAGAGAGACTATAGGGACATGGCAGTATTTACTACCCCACCTGGGTTAACACAGCTCAGAGATACTATAGGGACATTGCAGTATTTACTACCACCTGGGTTAACACAGCTCAGAGAGACTATAGGGACATGGCAGTATTTACTGTCACCTGGGTTAACACAGCTCAGAGTGACTAAAGGGACATGGCATTATTTACTACCACCTGGGTTAACACAGCTTAGAGAGACTATAGGGACATGGCAGTATTTACTACCACCTGGGTTAACACAGCTCAGAGAGACAATAGGGACATGGCAGTATTTACTACCACCTGGGTTAGAACAGCTTAGAGAGACTATAGGGACATGGCAGTATTTACTACCCCACCTGGGTTAACACAGCTTAGAGAGACTATAGGGACATGGCAGTATTTACTACCAACTGGGTTAACACAGCTCAGAGAGACTTTATGGACATGGCAGTATTTACTACCACCTGTGTTAACACAGTTTAGAGAGACTATAGGGACATGGCAGTATTTACTACCGCACCTAGGTTAACACAGCTCAGAGAGACTATAGGGACATGGCAGTATTTACTACCCCACCTGGGTTAACACAGCTTAGAGAGACTATAGGGACATGGCAGTATTTACTACCCCACCTGGGTTAACACAGCTCAGAGAGACTATAGGGACATGGCAGTATTTACTACCCCACATGGGTTAACACAGCGGATTTGGCAGTATTTACTACCACCTGGGTTAACACAACTTAGAGAGACAATAGGGACATGGCAGTATTAACTACCACACCTGGGTTAACACAGTGTAACGGCTGTCTACGGAAGAAGTGGACCAAAATGCAGCGGAGTTAGGGTTCGTCATTTTTAATGTTACGAACACTATGCAATTAACAAAACAACAAAACTGACAGCCAACACAGTCCTGTCAGGTGCAACAACAGTGACAAGCACAATTACCCACACAATGGAAACGTAGGCAACTTATGTGTGACTCCCAATCAACCACAACCCTCTACAGCTGTGCTTGATTGGAAGTCACACGGCCAAAATTAAATGAAACAATAAAACACTTACTCCCTTCTGCCACGTCCTGACCCAACTACACCCTCTACTGGTCAGGACGTGACAGTACCCCCCCCTCAAGGTGCAGACCCCGGGATGCACCTAAAAAAAGGAAAACACAAAAAAAATCCCCAACAAAAAGGAACACCTAAACAATAAGGGAGGGAAGGGAGGGTGGCTGCCGTCACCGACGGCACTGTGCTACACCCTCCCTCCCCAACCCACCTATCCTGGAGGTGGCTCAGGTGCAGGACGTGGACCTCGCTCCACCTTCGGCGTCGCCCACTCTGTTGGCGCCGATCGCTGCGCCGGGCAGACGGGCCACTCGGGCTGACCCTGGCAGACGGACCACTCGGGCTGGGTCGGAAGGCATGCGGGCCACTCGTTCTGGGCCGGAAGGCATGCGGGCCACTCGGGCTGGGCCGGAAGGCATGCGGGCCACTCGGGCTGGGCCGGAAGGCATGCGGGCCACTCGGGCTGGGCCGGAAGGCATGCGGGCCACTCGGGCTGGGCCGGAGGGCAGGAGGACCACTCGGGCTGGACCGGAGGGCAGGAGGACCACTCGGGCTGGACCGGAGGGCAGGAGGACCACTCGGGCTGATCCTGACAGGCCGGGCACCCTGGCAGATCAGGGCAGGCGGGTACCTCTGGCAGAACCGGGCAGTCTGGCCACTCTGGCAGAACAGGGCAGTCCGGCCACTCTGGCAGAACAGGGCAGTCCGGCCACTCTGGCAGAACAGGGCAGTCCGGCCACTCTGGCAGAACAGGGCAGTCCGGCCACTCTGGCAGAACAGGGCAGTCCGGCCACTCTGGCAGAACAGGGCAGTCCGGCCACTCTGGCAGAACAGGGCAGTCCGGCCACTGGCAGAACAGGGCAGTCCGGCCACTCCGGCAGTTCAGGGCAGTCCGGCCACTCCGGCAGTTCAGGGCAGTCCGGCCACTCCGGCAGTTCAGGGCAGTCCGGCCACTCCGGCAGTTCAGGGCAGTCCGGCCACTCCGGCAGTTCAGGGCAGTCCGGCCACTCCGGCAGTTCAGGGCAGTCCGGCCACTCCGGCAGTTCAGGGCAGTCTGGCCACTCCGGCAGTTCAGGGCAGTCTGACCTCTCTGGCGACTGTTGACTGGCGGGCAGCTCTGACGACTGTTGACTGGCGGGCAGCTCTGACGACTGTTGACTGGCGGGCAGCTCTGACGACTGTTGACTGGCGGGCAGCTCTGACGACTGTTGACTGGCGGGCAGCTCTGACGACTGTTGACTGGCGGGCAGCTCTGACGACTGTTGACTGGCGGGCAGCTCTGACGACTGTTGACTGGCGGGCAGCTCCGACTCAGGATTCACCAGGCTGGGGAGACATAACGGAGGCCTGGCTTGAGGAGGTGGCACAGGAGAGACCAGGGTGGAGAGACCCACTGGAGGACCGGTCCGTGGAGGAGACAGGGGCTTGACCAGGATAGGGAGATCCACTGGAGGACTGGTCCGTGGAGGAGACACGGGCTTGACCAGGATAGAGAGACCCACTGGAGTACTGGTCCGTGGAGGAGGCACGGGCTTGACCAGGATAGGGAGACCCACTGGAGGACTGGTCTGTGGAGGAGACACGGGTTTGACCAGGATAGGGAGACCCACTGGAGGACTGGTCCGTGGAGGAGACACGGGCTTGACCAGGATAGAGAGACCCACTGGAGTACTGGTCCGTGGAGGAGGCACGGGCTTGACCAGGATAGGAAGACATGCAGGAGGCTTGGTTCTGGGCGTAGGTACAGGATGTGCAGGGCTGGGAAGACATGGAGGAGGCCTGTTTCTGGGCGCAGGCACAGTCTTTACCAGACAACCAGCACGCACCTCAGGACGAGTATGGAGAGCTGCCTCAGGTGACATCATACCCACGACACGCTCATTAGGGCGAATGCCGTACTTTATGCACCACACTAGCAGCTCTCTCATCTCTCTCTCTCCTAATTTTCCCATTAACCCCGTCACAGTCTCTGTCTCATAGCCCTCGCTCACCTCCAATGTCATCCCGACTGGCTCTGGTTCCGACCTCAGCTCCACCGACTGTCCCGTGTGCCCCCCCCCCAAAAAAATATTGGGGCTGCCTCTCGCGCTCGTTGCGCTCTCTCTCCTCGTAGTATCGCCTCTCCGCTCTCGCCGCTTCAATCTCCCACTGCGGGAGGCGATAATCCCCAGCCTGAGTCCATGGTCCCTCTCCGTCCAGGATCTGTTCCCATGTCCATTTGTCCATAACGCAGTAGTCCTGCTGCTCCTTCCTCTTCCGCCGCTTGGTCCTGGTTTGGTGGGTAATTCTGTAACGGCTGTCTACGGAAGAAGTGGACCAAAATGCAGCGGAGTTAGGGTTCGTCATTTTTAATGTTACGAACACTATGCAATTAACAAAACAACAAAACTGACAGCCAACACAGTCCTGTCAGGTGCAACAACAGTGACAAGCACAATTACCCACACCACACAACGGAAACGTAGGCAACTTATGTGTGACTCCCAATCAACCACAAACCTCTACAGCTGTGCTTGATTGGAAGTCACACGGCCAAAATTAAATGAAACAATAAAACACTTACTCCCTTCTGCCACGTCCTGACCCAACTACACCCTCTACTGGTCAGGAAGTGACACACAGCTTAGAGAGACTATAGGGACATGGCAGTATTTACTACCCCACCTGGGTTAACACAGCTCAAAGAGTCTATAGGGACATGGCAGTATTTAATACCACCTGGGTTAACACAGCTCAGAGAGACTAAAGGGACATGGCGGTATTTACTACCACCTGGGTTAACACAGTTTAGAGAGACTATAGGGACATGGCAGTATTTACTACCACCTGGGTTAACACAGCTTAGAGAGACTATATGGACATGGCAGTATTTACTACCCCACCTGGGTTAACACAGCTCAGAGAGTCTATAGGGACATGGCAGTATTTACTACCACCTGGGTTAACACAGCTCAGAGAGACTATAGGGACATAGCAGTATTTACTACCACCTGGGTTAACACAGCTCAGAGAGACTATATGGACATGGCAGTATTTACTACCACCTGGGTTAACACAGCTCAGAGAGACATGGCAGTATTTTCTACCACCTGGGTTAACACAGCTCAGAGAGACTATAGGGACAAAGCAGTATTAACTACCCCACCTGGGTTAACACAGCTCAAAGAGTCTATAGGGACATGGCAGTATTTAATACCACCTGGGTTAACACAGCTCAGAGAGACTAAAGGGACATGGCGGTATTTACTACCACCTGGGTTAACACAGTTTAGAGAGACTATAGGGACATGGCAGTATTTACTACCACCTGGGTTAACACAGCTTAGAGAGACTATATGGACATGGCAGTATTTACTACCCCACCTGGGTTAACACAGCTCAGAGAGTCTATAGGGACATGGCAGTATTTACTACCACCTGGGTTAACACAGCTCAGAGAGACTATAGGGACATAGCAGTATTTACTACCACCTGGGTTAACACAGCTCAGAGAGACTATATGGACATGGCAGTATTTACTACCACCTGGGTTAACACAGCTCAGAGAGACATGGCAGTATTTTCTACCACCTGGGTTAACACAGCTCAGAGAGACTATAGGGACAAAGCAGTATTAACTACCCCACCTGGGTTAACACAGCTCAGAGAGACTATAGGGACATGGCAGTATTTACTGCCACCTGGGTTAACACAGCTCAGAGAGACTAAAGGGACATGGCGGTATTTACAACCTCCTGGGTTAACACAGCTCAGAGAGACTATAGGGACATGGCAGTATTTACTACCACCTAAGTTAACATAGCTCAGAGAGACTATAGGGACATGGTAGTATTTACTACCACCTGGGTTAACACAGCTCAGAGAGACTATAGGGACATGGCAGTATTTACTACCACCTGGGTTAACACAGCTCAGAGAGACAATAGGGACATGGCAGTATTTACAACCACCATGGTTAGAACAGCTTAGAGACACTATAGGGACATGGAAGTATTTACTCCCCCACCTGGGTTAACACAGCTTAGAGAGACTATAGGGACATGGCAGTATTTACTACCACCTGGGTTAACACAGCTCAGAGAGACTTTAGGGACATGGCAGTATTTACTACCACCTGTGTTAACACAGCTTAGAGCAACTATAGGGACATGGCAGTATTTACTACCCCACCTGGGTTAACACAGCTCAGAGAGACTATAGGGACATGGCAGTATTTACTACCCCACCTGGGTTAACACAGCTTAGAGAGACTATAGGGACTGAGCAGTATTTACTACCACCTGGGTTAACACAGCTTAGAGAGACTATAGGGACATGGCAGTATTTACTACCCCACCTGGATTAACACAGCTCAGAGAGACTATAGGGACATGGCTGTATTTACTACCACCTGGGTTAACACAGCTAAGAGAGACTATAGGAACATGGCAGTATTTACTACCACCTGGGTTAACACAGCTTAGAGAGACTATAAGGACATGGTAGTATTTACTACCCCACCTGGGTTAACACAGCTCAGAGATACTATAGGGACATTGCAGTATTTACTACCACCTGGGTTAACACAGCTCAGAGAGACTATAGGGACATGGCAGTATTTACTACCCCACCTGGGTTAACACAGCTTAGAGAGACTATAGGGACATTGCAGAATTTACTAACACCTGGGTTAACACAGCTCAGAGAGACTATAGGGACATAGAAGTATTTACTACCACCTGGGTTAACACAGCTAGGAGAGACTATATGGACATGGCAAAATTTACTACCACCTGGGTTAACACAGTTTAGAGAGACTATAGGGACATGGCAGTATTTACTACCACCTGGGTTAACACAGCTCAGAGAGACTATAGGGACATGGCAGTATTTACTACCACCTGGGTTAACACAGCTCAGAGAGACTATATGGACATGGCAGTATTTACTACCACCTGGGTTAACACAGCTCAGAGAGACATGGCAGTATTTTCTACCACCTGGGTTAACACAGCTCAGAGAGACTATAGGGACAAAGCAGTATTAACTACCCCACCTGGGTTAACACAGCTCAAAGAGTCTATAGGGACATGGCAGTATTTAATACCACCTGGGTTAACACAGCTCAGAGAGACTAAAGGGACATGGCGGTATTTACTACCACCTGGGTTAACACAGTTTAGAGAGACTATAGGGACATGGCAGTATTTACTACCACCTGGGTTAACACAGCTTAGAGAGACTATATGGACATGGCAGTATTTACTACCCCACCTGGGTTAACACAGCTCAGAGAGTCTATAGGGACATGGCAGTATTTACTACCACCTGGGTTAACACAGCTCAGAGAGACTATAGGGACATAGCAGTATTTACTACCACCTGGGTTAACACAGCTCAGAGAGACTATATGGACATGGCAGTATTTACTACCACCTGGGTTAACACAGCTCAGAGAGACATGGCAGTATTTTCTACCACCTGGGTTAACACAGCTCAGAGAGACTATAGGGACAAAGCAGTATTAACTACCCCACCTGGGTTAACACAGCTCAGAGAGACTATAGGGACATGGCAGTATTTACTGCCACCTGGGTTAACACAGCTCAGAGAGACTAAAGGGACATGGCGGTATTTACAACCTCCTGGGTTAACACAGCTCAGAGAGACTATAGGGACATGGCAGTATTTACTACCACCTAAGTTAACATAGCTCAGAGAGACTATAGGGACATGGTAGTATTTACTACCACCTGGGTTAACACAGCTCAGAGAGACTATAGGGACATGGCAGTATTTACTACCACCTGGGTTAACACAGCTCAGAGAGACAATAGGGACATGGCAGTATTTACAACCACCATGGTTAGAACAGCTTAGAGACACTATAGGGACATGGAAGTATTTACTCCCCCACCTGGGTTAACACAGCTTAGAGAGACTATAGGGACATGGCAGTATTTACTACCACCTGGGTTAACACAGCTCAGAGAGACTTTAGGGACATGGCAGTATTTACTACCACCTGTGTTAACACAGCTTAGAGCAACTATAGGGACATGGCAGTATTTACTACCCCACCTGGGTTAACACAGCTCAGAGAGACTATAGGGACATGGCAGTATTTACTACCCCACCTGGGTTAACACAGCTTAGAGAGACTATAGGGACTGAGCAGTATTTACTACCACCTGGGTTAACACAGCTTAGAGAGACTATAGGGACATGGCAGTATTTACTACCCCACCTGGATTAACACAGCTCAGAGAGACTATAGGGACATGGCTGTATTTACTACCACCTGGGTTAACACAGCTAAGAGAGACTATAGGAACATGGCAGTATTTACTACCACCTGGGTTAACACAGCTTAGAGAGACTATAAGGACATGGTAGTATTTACTACCCCACCTGGGTTAACACAGCTCAGAGATACTATAGGGACATTGCAGTATTTACTACCACCTGGGTTAACACAGCTCAGAGAGACTATAGGGACATGGCAGTATTTACTACCCCACCTGGGTTAACACAGCTTAGAGAGACTATAGGGACATTGCAGAATTTACTAACACCTGGGTTAACACAGCTCAGAGAGACTATAGGGACATAGAAGTATTTACTACCACCTGGGTTAACACAGCTAGGAGAGACTATATGGACATGGCAAAATTTACTACCACCTGGGTTAACACAGTTTAGAGAGACTATAGGGACATGGCAGTATTTACTACCACCTGGGTTAACACAGCTCAGAGAGACTATAGGGACATGGCAGTATTTACTGTCACCTGGGTTAACACAGCTCAGAGAGACTAAAGGGACATGGCATTATTTACTACCACCTGGGTTAACACAGCTTAGAGAGACTATAGGGACATGGCAGTATTTACTACCACCTGGGTTAGAACAGCTTAGAGAGACTATAGGGACATGGCAGTATTTACTACCCCACTTGGGTTAACACAGCTTAGAGAGACTATAGGGACATGGCAGTATTTACTACCAACTGGGTTAACACAGCTCAGAGAGACTTTAGGGACATGGCAGTATTTACTACCACCTGTGTTAACACAGTTTAGAGAGACTATAGGGACATGGCAGTATTTACTACCGCACCTGGGTTAACACAGCTCAGAGAGACTATAGGGACATGGCAGTATTTACTACCCCACCTGGGTTAACACAGCTCAGAGATACTATAGGGACATTGCAGTATTTACTACCACCTGGGTTAACACAGCTCAGAGAGACTATAGGGACATGGTAGTATTTACTGTCACCTGGGTTAACACAGCTCAGAGAGACTAAAGGGACATGGCATTATTTACTACCACCTGGGTTAACACAGCTTAGAGAGACTATAGGGACATGGCAGTATTTACTACCACCTGGGTTAACACAGCTCAGAGAGACAATAGGGACATGGCAGTATTTACTACCACCTGGGTTAGAACAGCTTAGAGAGACTATAGGGACATGGCAGTATTTACTACCCCACCTGGGTTAACACAGCTTAGAGAGACTATAGGGACATGGCAGTATTTACTACCAACTGGGTTAACACAGCTCAGAGAGACTTTATGGACATGGCAGTATTTACTACCACCTGTGTTAACACAGTTTAGAGAGACTATAGGGACATGGCAGTATTTACTACCGCACCTAGGTTAACACAGCTCAGAGAGACTATAGGGACATGGTAGTTTTTACTACCACCTGGGTTAACACAGCTTAGAGAGACTATAGGGACATGGCAGTATTTACTACCCCACCTGGGTTAACACAGCTCAGAGAGACTATAGGGACATGGCAGTATTTACTACCCCACATGGGTTAACACAGCGGATTTGGCAGTATTTACTACCACCTGGGTTAACACAGCTTAGAGAGACTATAGGGACATGGCAGTATTAACTACCACACCTGGGTTAACACAGCTTAGAGAGACTATAGGGACATGGCAGTATTTACTACCCCACCTGGGTTAACACAGCTCAAAGAGTCTATAGGGACATGGCAGTATTTAATACCACCTGGGTTAACACAGCTCAGAGAGACTAAAGGGACATGGCGGTATTTACTACCACCTGGGTTAACACAGCTCAGAGAGACTATAGGGACATGGCAGTATTTACTACCACCTGGGTTAACACAGCTCAGAGAGACTATAGGGATATGGCAGTATTTACTACAACCTGGTTAACACAGCTTAGAGAGACTATAGGGACATGGTAGTATTTACTACCACCTGGGTTAACACAGCTCAGAGAGACTATAGGGACATGGCAGTATTTACTACAACCTGGTTAACACAGCTTAGAGAGACTATAGGGACATGGCAGTATTTACTACCACCTGGGGTTAACACAGCTCAGAGAGACTATAGGGACATGGCAGTATTTACTACCCCACCTGGGTTAACACAGCTCAGAGAGACTACAGGGACATGGCAGTATTTACTACCACCTGGGTTAACACTGCTCAGAGAGACTATAGGGACATGGCAGTATTTACTACAACCTGGTTAACACAGCTTAGAGAGACTATAGGGACATGGTAGTATTTACTACCACCTGGGTTAACACAGCTCAGAGAGACTATAGGGACATGGCAGTATTTACTACAACCTGGTTAACACAGCTTAGAGAGACTATAGGGAAATGGCAGTATTTACTACCACCTGGGGTTAACACAGCTCAGAGAGACTATAGGGACATGGCAGTATTTACTACAACCTGGTTAACACAGCTTAGAGAGACTATAGGGACATGGCAGTATTTACTACCACCTGGGTTAACACAGCTTAGAGAGACTATAGGGACATGGCAGTATTTACTACCCCACCTGGGTTAACATAGCTCAGAGAGTCTATAGGGACATGGCAGTATTTACTACCACCTGGGTTAACACAGATAAGAGAGACTATAGGGACATGGCAGTATTTACTACCACCTGGGTTAACACAGCTTAGAGAGACTATAGGGACATTGCAGTATTTACTACCACCTGGGTTAACACAGCTCAGAGAGACTATAGGGACATAGAAGTATTTACTACCACCTGGGTTAACACAGCTAGGAGAGACTATATGGACATGGCAGAATTTACTACCACCTGGGTTAACACAGTTTAGAGAGACTATAGGGACATGGCAGTATTTACTACCACCTGGGTTAACACAGCTCACAGAGACTATAGGGACATGGCAGTATTTACTGTCACCTGGGTTAACACAGCTCAGAGAGACTAAAGGGACATGGCATTATTTACTACCACCTGGGTTAACACAGCTTAGAGAGACTATAGGGACATGGCAGTATTTACTACCACCTGGGTTAGAACAGCTTAGAGAGACTATAGGGACATGGCAGTATTTACTACCACCTGTGTTAACACAGTTTAGAGAGACTATAGGGACATGGCAGTATTTACTACCGCACCTGGGTTAACACAGCTCAGAGAGACTATAGGGACATGGTAGTTTTTACTACCACCTGGGTTAACACAGCTCAGAGAGACTATAGGGACATGGCAGTATTTACTACCCCACATGGGTTAACACAGCTCAGAGAGACTATACGGATTTGGCAGTATTTACTACCACCTGGGTTAACACAGCTTAGAGAGACTTTAGGGACATGGCAGTATTAACTACCACACCTGGGTTAACACAGCTTAGAGAGACTATAGGGACATGGCAGTATTTACTACCACCTGGGTTAACACAGCTTAGAGAGACTATAGGGACATTGCAGTATTTACTACCACCTGGGTTAACACAGCTCAGAGAGACTATAGGGACATGGCAGTATTTACTACCACCTGGGTTATCACAGCTTAGAGAGACTATAGGGACATGGCAGTATTTACTACCCCACCTGGGTTAACACAGCTCAGAGAGTCTATAGGGACATGGCAGTATTTACTACCACCTGGGTTAACACAGCTCAGAGAGACTAAAGGGACATGGCGGTATTTACTACCACCTGGGTTAACACAGCTCAGAGAGACTATAGGGACATGGCAGTATTTACTACCACCTGGGTTAACACAGCTCAGAGAGACTATAGGGATATGGCAGTATTTACTACAACCTGGTTAACACAGCTTAGAGAGACTATAGGGACATGGTAGTATTTACTACCACCTGGGTTAACACAGCTCAGAGAGACTATAGGGACATGGCAGTATTTACTTCAACCTGGTTAACACAGCTTAGAGAGACTATAGGGACATGGCAGTATTTACTACCACCTGGGTTAACACAGCTTAGAGACACTATAGGGACATGGCAGTATTTACTACCACCTGGGTTAACACAGCTTAGGGAGACTATAGGGACATGGCAGTATTTACTACCCCACCTGGGTTAACACAGCACAGAGAGACTATAGGGACATGGCAGTATTTACTACCCCACCTGGGTTAACACAGCTCAGAGAGACTACAGGGACATGGCAGTATTTACTACCACCTGGGTTAACACTGCTCAGAGAGACTATAGGGACATGGCAGTATTTACTACAACCTGGTTAACACAGCTTAGAGAGACTATAGGGACATGGCAGTATTTACTACCACCTGGGTTAACACAGCTTAGAGACACTATAGGGACATGGCAGTATTTACTACCCCACCTGGGTTAACACAGCTCAGAGAGACTACAGGGACATGGCAGTATTTACTACCACCTGGGTTAACACAGCTCAGAGAGACTATATGGACATGGCAGTATTTACTACCACCTGGGTTAACACAGCTCAGAGAGACTATAGGGACATGGCAGTATTTACTGTCACATGGGTTAACACAGCTCAGAGAGACTAAAGGGACATGGCATTATTTACTACCACCTAGGTTAATACAGCTTAGAGAGACTATTGGGACATGGCAGTATTTACTACCACCTGGGTTAACACAGCTCAGAGAGACTATAGGGACATGGCAGTATTTACTACCACCTGGGTTAACACCGTTTAGAGAGACTATAGGGACATGGCAGTATTTACTACCCCACCTGGGTTAACACAGCTCAGAGAGACTATAGGGACATGGCAGTATTTACTACAACCTGGTTAACACAGCTTAGAGAGACTATAGGGACATGGCAGTATTTACTACCACCTGGGTTAACACAGCTTAGAGACACTATAGGGACATGGCAGTATTTACTACCCCACCTGGGTTAACACAGCTCAGAGAGACTACAGGGACATGGCAGTATTTACTACCACCTGGGTTAACACAGCTCAGAGAGACTATATGGACATGGCAGTATTTACTACCACCTGGGTTAACACAGCTCAGAGAGACTATAGGGACATGGCAGTATTTACTGTCACATGGGTTAACACAGCTCAGAGAGACTAAAGGGACATGGCATTATTTACTACCACCTAGGTTAATACAGCTCAGAGAGACTATTGGGACATGGCAGTATTTACTACCACCTGGGTTAACACAGCTCAGAGAGACTATAGGGACATGGCAGTATTTACTACCACCTGGGTTAACACAGTTTAGAGAGACTATAGGGAAATGGCAGTATTTACTACCCCACCTGGGTTAACACAGCTCAGAGAGACTATAGGGACATGGCAGTATTTACTACCACCTGGTTTAACACAGCTTAGAGAGACTATAGGGACATGGCAGTATTTACTACCACCTGGGTTAACACAGCTTAGAGAGACTATAGGGACATGGCAGTATTTACTACCCCACCTGGGTTAACACAGCTCAGAGAGTCTATAGGGACATAGAAGTATTTACTACCACCTGGGTTAACACAGCTAGGTGAGACTATATGGACATGGCAGAATTTACTACCACCTGGGTTAACACAGTTTAGAGAGACTATAGGGACATGGCAGTATTTACTACCACCTGGGTTAACACAGCTTAGAGACACTATAGGGACATGGCAGTATTTACTACCCCACCTGGGTTAACACAGCTCAGAGAGACTACAGGGACATGGCAGTATTTACTACCACCTGGGTTAACACAGCTCAGAGAGACTATATGGACATGGCAGTATTTACTACCACCTGGGTTAACACAGCTCAGAGAGACTATAGGGACATGGCAGTATTTACTGTCACATGGGTTAACACAGCTCAGAGAGACTAAAGGGACATGGCATTATTTACTACCACCTAGGTTAATACAGCTCAGAGAGACTATTGGGACATGGCAGTATTTACTACCACCTGGGTTAACACAGCTCAGAGAGACTATAGGGACATGGCAGTATTTACTACCACCTGGGTTAACACAGTTTAGAGAGACTATAGGGAAATGGCAGTATTTACTACCCCACCTGGGTTAACACAGCTCAGAGAGACTATAGGGACATGGCAGTATTTACTACCACCTGGTTTAACACAGCTTAGAGAGACTATAGGGACATGGCAGTATTTACTACCACCTGGGTTAACACAGCTTAGAGAGACTATAGGGACATGGCAGTATTTACTACCCCACCTGGGTTAACACAGCTCAGAGAGTCTATAGGGACATAGAAGTATTTACTACCACCTGGGTTAACACAGCTAGGTGAGACTATATGGACATGGCAGAATTTACTACCACCTGGGTTAACACAGTTTAGAGAGACTATAGGGACATGGCAGTATTTACTGCCACCTGGGTTAACACAGCTCAGAGAGACTATAGGGACATGGCAGTATTTACTACCACCTGGGTTAACACAGCTCAGAGAGACTATATGGACATGGCAGAATTTACTACCACCTGGGTTAACACAGTTTAGAGAGACTATAGGGACATGGCAGTATTTACTGCCAACTGGGTTAACACAGCTCAGAGAGACTATAGGGACATGGCAGTATTTACTACCACCTGGGTTAACACAGCTCAGAGAGACTATAGGGACATGGCAGTATTTACTACCACCTGGGTTAACACAGCTTAGAGAGACTATAGGGACATTGCAGTATTTAAAACCACCTGGGTTAGAACAGCTTAGAGAGACTATAGGGACATGGCAGTATTTACTACCCCACCTGGGTTAACACAGCTTAGAGAGACTATAGGGACATGGCAGTATTTACTACCACCTGGGGTTAACACAGCTCAGAGAGACTATAGGGACATGGCAGTATTTACTACCACCTGGGTTAACACAGCTTAGCGAGACTATAGGGACATGGCAGTATTTACTACCCCACCTGGGTTAACACAGCACAGAGAGACTATAGGGACATGGCAGTATTTACTACCCCACCTGGGTTAGAACATCTTAGAGAGACTATAGGGACATGGCAGTATTTACTACCCCACCTGGGTTAACACAGCACAGAGAGACTATAGGGACATGGCAGTATTTACTACCCCACCTGGGTTAACACAGCTCAGAGAGACTACAGGGACATGGCAGTATTTACTACCACCTGGGTTAACACTGCTCAGAGAGACTATAGGGACATGGCAGTATTTACTACAACCTGGTTAACACAGCTTAGAGAGACTATAGGGACATGGTAGTATTTACTACCACCTGGGTTAACACAGCTTAGAGAGACTATAGGGACATGGCAGTATTTACTACCACCTGGGTTAACACAGCTTAGAGACACTATAGGGACATGGCAGTATTTACTACCCCACCTGGGTTAACACAGCTCAGAGAGACTACAGGGACATGGCAGTATTTACTACCACCTGGGTTAACACAGCTCAGAGAGACTATATGGACATGGCAGTATTTACTACCACCTGGGTTAACACAGCTCAGAGAGACTATAGGGACATGGCAGTATTTACTGTCACATGGGTTAACACAGCTCAGAGAGACTAAAGGG
Organism: Salmo salar; assembly: GCF_965601325.2. NCBI lineage: Eukaryota > Metazoa > Chordata > Actinopteri > Salmoniformes > Salmonidae > Salmo > Salmo salar. The sequence continues at coordinate 59,885,583 of NC_138300.1, forward strand.
ACATGGCATTATTTACTACCACCTAGGTTAATACAGCTTAGAGAGACTATTGGGACATGGCAGTATTTACTACCACCTGGGTTAACACAGCTCAGAGAGACTATAGGGACATGGCAGTATTTACTACCCCACCTGGGTTAACACAGCTAAGAGAGACTATAGGGACATGGCAGTATTTACTACCACCTGGGTTAACACAGCTTAGAGAGACTATAGGGACATGGCAGTATTTACTACCACCTGGGTTAACACAGCTCAGAGAGACTAAAGGGACATGGCGGTATTTACTACCACCTGGGTTAACACAGCTCAGAGAGACTATAGGGACATGGCAGTATTTACTACCACCTGGGTTAACACAGCTCAGAGAGACTATAGGGATATGGCAGTATTTACTACAACCTGGTTAACACAGCTTAGAGAGACTATAGGGACATGGTAGTATTTACTACCACCTGGGTTAACACAGCTCAGAGAGACTATAGGGACATGGCAGTATTTACTTCAACCTGGTTAACACAGCTTAGAGAGACTATAGGGACATGGCAGTATTTACTACCACCTGGGTTAACACAGCTTAGAGACACTATAGGGACATGGCAGTATTTACTACCACCTGGGTTAACACAGCTTAGGGAGACTATAGGGACATGGCAGTATTTACTACCCCACCTGGGTTAACACAGCACAGAGAGACTATAGGGACATGGCAGTATTTACTACCCCACCTGGGTTAACACAGCTCAGAGAGACTACAGGGACATGGCAGTATTTACTACCACCTGGGTTAACACTGCTCAGAGAGACTATAGGGACATGGCAGTATTTACTACAACCTGGTTAACACAGCTTAGAGAGACTATAGGGACATGGCAGTATTTACTACCACCTGGGTTAACACAGCTTAGAGACACTATAGGGACATGGCAGTATTTACTACCCCACCTGGGTTAACACAGCTCAGAGAGACTACAGGGACATGGCAGTATTTACTACCACCTGGGTTAACACAGCTCAGAGAGACTATATGGACATGGCAGTATTTACTACCACCTGGGTTAACACAGCTCAGAGAGACTATAGGGACATGGCAGTATTTACTGTCACATGGGTTAACACAGCTCAGAGAGACTAAAGGGACATGGCATTATTTACTACCACCTAGGTTAATACAGCTTAGAGAGACTATTGGGACATGGCAGTATTTACTACCACCTGGGTTAACACAGCTCAGAGAGACTATAGGGACATGGCAGTATTTACTACCACCTGGGTTAACACCGTTTAGAGAGACTATAGGGACATGGCAGTATTTACTACCCCACCTGGGTTAACACAGCTCAGAGAGACTATAGGGACATGGCAGTATTTACTACAACCTGGTTAACACAGCTTAGAGAGACTATAGGGACATGGCAGTATTTACTACCACCTGGGTTAACACAGCTTAGAGACACTATAGGGACATGGCAGTATTTACTACCCCACCTGGGTTAACACAGCTCAGAGAGACTACAGGGACATGGCAGTATTTACTACCACCTGGGTTAACACAGCTCAGAGAGACTATATGGACATGGCAGTATTTACTACCACCTGGGTTAACACAGCTCAGAGAGACTATAGGGACATGGCAGTATTTACTGTCACATGGGTTAACACAGCTCAGAGAGACTAAAGGGACATGGCATTATTTACTACCACCTAGGTTAATACAGCTCAGAGAGACTATTGGGACATGGCAGTATTTACTACCACCTGGGTTAACACAGCTCAGAGAGACTATAGGGACATGGCAGTATTTACTACCACCTGGGTTAACACAGTTTAGAGAGACTATAGGGAAATGGCAGTATTTACTACCCCACCTGGGTTAACACAGCTCAGAGAGACTATAGGGACATGGCAGTATTTACTACCACCTGGGTTAACACAGCTTAGAGAGACTATAGGGACATGGCAGTATTTACTACCACCTGGGTTAACACAGCTTAGAGAGACTATAGGGACATGGCAGTATTTACTACCCCACCTGGGTTAACACAGCTCAGAGAGTCTATAGGGACATAGAAGTATTTACTACCACCTGGGTTAACACAGCTAGGTGAGACTATATGGACATGGCAGAATTTACTACCACCTGGGTTAACACAGTTTAGAGAGACTATAGGGACATGGCAGTATTTACTGCCACCTGGGTTAACACAGCTCAGAGAGACTATAGGGACATGGCAGTATTTACTACCACCTGGGTTAACACAGCTCAGAGAGACTATATGGACATGGCAGAATTTACTACCACCTGGGTTAACACAGTTTAGAGAGACTATAGGGACATGGCAGTATTTACTGCCACCTGGGTTAACACAGCTCAGAGAGACTATAGGGACATGGCAGTATTTACTACCACCTGGGTTAACACAGCTCAGAGAGACTATAGGGACATGGCAGTATTTACTACCACCTGGGTTAACACAGCTTAGAGAGACTATAGGGACATTGCAGTATTTAAAACCACCTGGGTTAGAACAGCTTAGAGAGACTATAGGGACATGGCAGTATTTACTACCCCACCTGGGTTAACACAGCTTAGAGAGACTATAGGGACATGGCAGTATTTACTACCACCTGGGGTTAACACAGCTCAGAGAGACTATAGGGACATGGCAGTATTTACTACCCCACCTGGGTTAACACAGCACAGAGAGACTATAGGGACATGGCAGTATTTACTACCCCACCTGGGTTAGAACATCTTAGAGAGACTATAGGGACATGGCAGTATTTACTACCCCACCTGGGTTAACACAGCACAGAGAGACTATAGGGACATGGCAGTATTTACTACCCCACCTGGGTTAACACAGCTCAGAGAGACTACAGGGACATGGCAGTATTTACTACCACCTGGGTTAACACTGCTCAGAGAGACTATAGGGACATGGCAGTATTTACTACAACCTGGTTAACACAGCTTAGAGAGACTATAGGGACATGGTAGTATTTACTACCACCTGGGTTAACACAGCTTAGAGAGACTATAGGGACATGGCAGTATTTACTACCACCTGGGTTAACACAGCTTAGAGACACTATAGGGACATGGCAGTATTTACTACCCCACCTGGGTTAACACAGCTCAGAGAGACTACAGGGACATGGCAGTATTTACTACCACCTGGGTTAACACAGCTCAGAGAGACTATATGGACATGGCAGTATTTACTACCACCTGGGTTAACACAGCTCAGAGAGACTATAGGGACATGGCAGTATTTACTGTCACATGGGTTAACACAGCTCAGAGAGACTAAAGGGACATGGCATTATTTACTACCACCTAGGTTAATACAGCTTAGAGAGACTATTGGGACATGGCAGTATTTACTACCACCTGGGTTAACACAGCTCAGAGAGACTATAGGGACATGGCAGTATTTACTACCACCTGGGTTAACACAGCTTAGAGAGACTATAGGGACATGGCAGTATTTACTACCACCTGGGTTAACACAGCTTAGAGAGACTATAGGGACATGGCAGTATTTACTACCCCACCTGGGTTAACACAGCTCAGAGAGTCTATAGGGACATGGCAGTATTTACTAACACCTGGGTTAACACAGCTCAGAGAGACTATAGGGACATAGCAGTATTTACTACCACCTGGGTTAACACAGCTCAGAGAGACTATATGGACATGGCAGTATTTACTACCACCTGGGTTAACACAGCTCAGAGAGACATGGCAGTATTTTCTACCACCTGGGTTAACACAGCTCAGAGAGACTATAGGGACAAAGCAGTATTAACTACCACCTGGGTTAACATAGCTCAGAGAGACTATAGGGACATGGCAGCATTTACTACCACCTGGGTTAACACAGCTCAGAGAGACTATATGGACATGGCAGTATTTACTACCACCTGGGTTAACACAGCTCAGAGAGACAATAGGGACATGGCAGTATTTACTCCCACCATGGTTAGAACAGCTTAGAGAGACTATAGGGACATGGCAGTATTTACTACCCCACCTGGGTTAACACAGCTTAGAGAGATTATAGGGACATGGCCTTATTTACTACCACCTGGGTTAACACAGCTCAGAGAGACTTTAGGGACATGGCAGTATTTACTACCACCTGTGTTAACACAGCTTGGAGAGACTATAGGGACATGGCAGTATTTACTACCCCACCTGGGTTAACACAGCTCAGAGAGACTATAGGGACATGGTAGTTTTTACTACCACCTGGGTTAACACAGCTTAGAGAGACTATATGGACATGGCAGTATTTACTACCCCACCTGGGTTAACACAGCTCAGAGATACTATAGGGACATGGCAGTATTTACTACCCCACCTGGGTTAACACAGCTCAGAGAGACAATAGGGACATGGCAGTATTTACTACCACCTGGGTTAACACAGCTTAGAGAGACTATAGGGACATTGCAGTATTTACTACCATCTGGGTTAACAAAGCTCAGAGAGACTTTAGGGACATAGCAGTATTTACTACCACCTGGGTTAACACAGCTAGGAAAGACTATATGGACATGACAGAATTTACTACCACCTGGGTTAACACAGTTTAGAGAGACTATAGGGACATGGCAGTATTTACTACCACCTGGGTTAACACAGCTCAGAGAGACTATAGGGACATGGCAGTATTTACTGTCACCTGGGTTAACACAGCTCAGAGAGACTAAAGGGACATGGCATTATTTACTACCACCTGGGTTAACACAGCTTAGAGAGACTATAGGGACATGGCAGTATTTACTACCACCTGGGTTAACACAGCTCAGAGAGACAATAGGGACATGGCAGTATTTACTACCACCTGGGTTAGAACAGCTTAGAGAGATTATAGGGACATGGCAGTATTTACTACCGCACCTGGGTTAACACAGCTCAGAGAGACTATAGGGACATGGTAGTTTTTACTACCACCTGGGTTAACACAGCTTAGAGAGACTATAGGGACATGGCAGTATTTACTACCACACCTGGGTTAACACAGCTCAGAGACACTATAGGGACATGGCAGTATTTACTACCCCACATGGGTTAACACAGCTCAGAGAGACTATACGGACTTGGCAGTATTTACTACCACCTGGGTTAACACAGCTTAGAGAGACTATAGGGACATGGCAGTATTAACTACCACACCTGGGTTAACACAGCTTAGAGAGACTATAGGGACATGGCGGTATTTACTACCACCTGGGTTAACACAGCTAAGAGAGACTATAGGGACATTGCAGTATTTACTACCACCTGGGTTAACACAGCTTAGAGAGACTATAGGGACATGGCAGTATTTACTACCCCACCTGGGTTAACACAGCTCAGAGAGTCTATAGGGACATGGCAGTATTTACTACCACCTGGGTTAACACAGCTCAGAGAGACTATAGGGACATGGCAGTATTTACTACCACCTGGGTTAACACAGCTCAGAGAGACTATAGGGACATAGCAGTATTTACTACCACCTGGGTTAACACAGCTCAGAAAGACTATATGGACATGGCAGTATTTACTCCAACCTGGTTAACACAGCTTAGAGAGACTATAGGGACATGGTAGTATTTACTACCACCTGGGTTAACACAGCTCAGAGAGACTATAGGGATATGGCAGTATTTACTACAACCTGGTTAACACAGCTTAGAGAGACTATAGGGACATGGCAGTATTTACTACCACCTGGGGTTAACACAGCTCAGAGAGACTATAGGGACATGGCAGTATTTACTACCACCTGGGTTAACACAGCTTAGCGAGACTATAGGGACATGGCAGTATTTACTACCCCACCTGGGTTAACACAGTACAGAGAGACTATAGGGACAGGGCAGTATTTACTACCACCTGGGTTAACACAGCTTAGAGAGACTATAGGGACATGGCAGTATTTACTACCACCTGGGTTAACACAGCTTAGAGAGACTATAGGGACATGGCAGTATTTACTACCCCACCTGGGTTAACACAGCTCAGAGAGAATACAGGGACATGGCAGTATTTACTACCACCTGGGTTAACACAGCTCAGAGAGACTATAGGGACATGGCAGTATTTACTACCACCTGGGTTAACACAGTTTAGAGAGACTATAGGGACATGGCAGTATTTACTACCCCATGGGTTAAAACAGCTCAGAGAGTCTATAGGGACATGGCAGTATTTACTACCACCTGGGTTAACACAGCTCAGAGAGACTATAGGGACATAGCAGTATTTACTACCACCTGGGTTAACACAGCTCAGAGAGACTATATGGACATGGCAGTATTTACTACCACCTGGGTTAACACAGCTCAGAGAGACATGGCAGTATTTTCTACCACCTGGGTTAACACAGCTCAGAGAGACTATAGGGACAAAGCAGTATTAACTACCCCACCTGGGTTAACACAGCTCAGAGAGACTATAGGGACATGGCAGTATTTACTGCCACCTGGGTTAACACAGCTCAGAGAGACTAAAGGGACATGGCGGTATTTACTACCACCTGGGTTAACACAGCTCAGAGAGACTATAGGGACATGGCAGTATTTACTACCACCTGGGTTAACACAGCTCAGAGAGACTATAGGGACATGGCAGTATTTACTACCACCTGGGTTAACACAGCTCAGAGAGACTATAGGGACATGGCAGTGTTTACTACCACCTCGGTTAACATATTATAGAGAGACTATAGGGACATAGCAGTATTTACTACCACCTGGGTTAACACAGCTCAGAGAGACTATATGGACATGGCAGTATTTACTACCACCTGGGTTAACACAGCTCAGAGAGACTATAGGGACATGGCAGTATTTACTACCACCTGGGTTAACATAGCTCAGAGAGACTATAGGGACATGGCAGTATTTACTAACACCTGGGTTAACACAGCTCAGAGAGACTATAGGGACATGGCAGTATTTACTACCACCTGGGTTAACACAGCTTAGAGAGACTATAGGGACATGGCAGTATTTACTACCACCTGGGTTAACACAGCTTAGAGAGACTATAGGGACATGGCAGTATTTACTACCCCACCTGGGTTAACACAGCTCAGAGAGTCTATAGGGACATGGCAGTATTTACTACCACCTGGGTTAACACAGCTCAGAGAGACTATAGGGACATAGCAGTATTTACTACCACCTGGGTTAACACAGCTCAGAGAGACTATATGGACATGGCAGTATTTACTACCACCTGGGTTAACACAGCTCAGAGAGACATGGCAGTATTTTCTACCACCTGGGTTAACACAGCTCAGAGAGACTATAGGGACAAAGCAGTATTAACTACCACCTGGGTTAACATAGCTCAGAGAGACTATAGGGACATGGCAGCATTTACTACCACCTGGGTTAACACAGCTCAGAGAGACTATATGGACATGGCAGTATTTACTACCACCTGGGTTAACACAGCTCAGAGAGACAATAGGGACATGGCAGTATTTACTCCCACCATGGTTAGAACAGCTTAGAGAGACTATAGGGACATGGCAGTATTTACTACCCCACCTGGGTTAACACAGCTTAGAGAGACTATAGGGACATGGCCTTATTTACTACCACCTGGGTTAACACAGCTCAGAGAGACTTTAGGGACATGGCAGTATTTACTACCACCTGTGTTAACACAGCTTGGAGAGACTATAGGGACATGGCAGTATTTACTACCCCACCTGGGTTAACACAGCTCAGAGAGACTATAGGGACATGGTAGTTTTTACTACCACCTGGGTTAACACAGCTTAGAGAGACTATAGGGACATGGCAGTATTTACTACCCCACCTGGGTTAACACAGCTCAGAGATACTATAGGGACATGGCAGTATTTACTACCCCACCTGGGTTAACACAGCTCAGAGAGACTATAGGGACTTGGCAGTATTTACTACCACCTGGGTTAACACAGCTTAGAGAGACTATAGGGACATGGCATTATTTACTACCACCTGGGTTAACACAGCTTAGAGAGACTATAGGGACATGGCAGTATTTACTACCCCACCTGGGTTAACACAGCTCAGAGATACTATAGGGACATTGCAGTATTTACTACCCCACCTGGGTTAACACAGCTCAGAGAGACAATAGGGACATGGCAGTATTTACTACCACCTGGGTTAACACAGCTTAGAGAGACTATAGGGACATTGCAGTATTTACTACCATCTGGGTTAACAAAGCTCAGAGAGACTGTAGGGACATAGCAGTATTTACTACCACCTGGGTTAACACAGCTAGGAGAGACTATATGGACATGACAGAATTTACTACCACCTGGGTTAACACAGTTTAGAGAGACTATAGGGACATGGCAGTATTTACTACCACCTGGGTTAACACAGCTCAGAGAGACTATAGGGACATGGCAGTATTTACTGTCACCTGGGTTAACACAGCTCAGAGAGACTAAAGGGACATGGCATTATTTACTACCACCTGGGTTAACACAGCTTAGAGAGACTATAGGGACATGGCAGTATTTACTACCACCTGGGTTAACACAGCTCAGAGAGACAATAGGGACATGGCAGTATTTACTACCACCTGGGTTAGAACAGCTTAGAGAGATTATAGGGACATGGCAGTATTTACTGCCACCTGGGTTAACACAGCTCAGAGAGACTAAAGGGACATGGCAGTATTTACTACCACCTGGGTTAACACAGCTCAGAGAGACTATAGGGACATGGCAGTGTTTACTACCACCTCGGTTAACATATTATAGAGAGACTATAGGGACATAGCAGTATTTACTACCACCTGGGTTAACACAGCTCAGAGAGACTATATGGACATGGCAGTATTTACTACCACCTGGGTTAACACAGCTCAGAGAGACTATAGGGACATGGCAGTATTTACTACCACCTGGGTTAACATAGCTCAGAGAGACTATAGGGACATGGCAGTATTTACTAACACCTGGGTTAACACAGCTCAGAGAGACTATAGGGACATGGCAGTATTTACTACCACCTGGGTTAACACAGCTTAGAGAGACTATAGGGACATGGCAGTATTTACTACCACCTGGGTTAACACAGCTTAGAGAGACTATAGGGACATGGCAGTATTTACTACCCCACCTGGGATAACACAGCTCAGAGAGTCTATAGGGACATGGCAGTATTTACTACCACCTGGGTTAACACAGCTCAGAGAGACTATAGGGACATAGCAGTATTTACTACCACCTGGGTTAACACAGCTCAGAGAGACTATATGGACATGGCAGTATTTACTACCACCTGGGTTAACACAGCTCAGAGAGACATGGCAGTATTTTCTACCACCTGGGTTAACACAGCTCAGAGAGATTATAGGGACAAAGCAGTATTAACTACCACCTGGGTTAACATAGCTCAGAGAGACTATAGGGACATGGCAGCATTTACTACCACCTGGGTTAACACAGCTCAGAGAGACTATATGGACATGGCAGTATTTACTACCACCTGGGTTAACACAGCTCAGAGAGACAATAGGGACATGGCAGTATTTACTCCCACCATGGTTAGAACAGCTTAGAGAGACTATAGGGACATGGCAGTATTTACTACCCCACCTGGGTTAACACAGCTTAGAGAGACTATAGGGACATGGCCTTATTTACTACCACCTGGGTTAACACAGCTCAGAGAGACTTTAGGGACATGGCAGTATTTACTACCACCTGTGTTAACACAGCTTGGAGAGACTATAGGGACATGGCAGTATTTACTACCCCACCTGGGTTAACACAGCTCAGAGAGACTATAGGGACATGGTAGTTTTTACTACCACCTGGGTTAACACAGCTTAGAGAGACTATAGGGACATGGCAGTATTTACTACCCCACCTGGGTTAACACAGCTCAGAGATACTATAGGGACATGGCAGTATTTACTACCCCACCTGGGTTAACACAGCTCAGAGAGACTATAGGGACTTGGCAGTATTTACTACCACCTGGGTTAACACAGCTTAGAGAGACTATAGGGACATGGCATTATTTACTACCACCTGGGTTAACACAGCTTAGAGAGACTATAGGGACATGGCAGTATTTACTACCCCACCTGGGTTAACACAGCTCAGAGATACTATAGGGACATTGCAGTATTTACTACCCCACCTGGGTTAACACAGCTCAGAGAGACAATAGGGACATGGCAGTATTTACTACCACCTGGGTTAACACAGCTTAGAGAGACTATAGGGACATTGCAGTATTTACTACCATCTGGGTTAACAAAGCTCAGAGAGACTGTAGGGACATAGCAGTATTTACTACCACCTGGGTTAACACAGCTAGGAGAGACTATATGGACATGACAGAATTTACTACCACCTGGGTTAACACAGTTTAGAGAGACTATAGGGACATGGCAGTATTAACTACCACACCTGGGTTAACACAGCTTAGAGAGATTATAGGGACATGGCAGTATTTACTACCGCACCTGGGTTAACACAGCTCAGAGAGACTATAGGGACATGGTAGTTTTTACTACCACCTGGGTTAACACAGCTTAGAGAGACTATAGGGACATGGCAGTATTTACTACCACACCTGGGTTAACACAGCTCAGAGACACTATAGGGACATGGCAGTATTTACTACCCCACATGGGTTAACACAGCTCAGAGAGACTATACGGACTTGGCAGTATTTACTACCACCTGGGTTAACACAGCTTAGAGAGACTATAGGGACATGGCAGTATTAACTACCACACCTGGGTTAACACAGCTTAGAGAGACTATAGGGACATGGCGGTCTTTACTACCACCTGGGTTAACACAGCTAAGAGAGACTATAGGGACATTGCAGTATTTACTAGCACCTGGGTTAACACAGCTTAGAGAGACTATAGGGACATGGCAGTATTTACTACCCCACCTGGGTTAACACAGCTCAGAGAGTCTATAGGGACATGGCAGTATTTACTACCACCTGGGTTAACACAGCTCAGAGAGACTATAGGGACATGGCAGTATTTACTACCACCTGGGTTAACACAGCTCAGAGAGACTATAGGGACATAGCAGTATTTACTACCACCTGGGTTAACAAAGCTCAGAAAGACTATATGGACATGGCAGTATTTACTACCACCTGGGTTAACACAGCTCAGAGAGACTATAGGGATATGGCAGTATTTACTCCAACCTGGTTAACACAGCTTAGAGAGACTATAGGGACATGGTAGTATTTACTACCACCTGGGTTAACACAGCTCAGAGAGACTATAGGGATATGGCAGTATTTACTACAACCTGGTTAACACAGCTTAGAGAGACTATAGGGACATGGCAGTATTTACTACCACCTGGGGTTAACACAGCTCAGAGAGACTATAGGGACATGGCAGTATTTACTACCACCTGGGTTAACACAGCTTAGCGAGACTATAGGGACATGGCAGTATTTACTACCCCACCTGGGTTAACACAGTACAGAGAGACTATAGGGACAGGGCAGTATTTACTACCACCTGGGTTAACACAGCTTAGAGAGACTATAGGGACATGGCAGTATTTACTACCACCTGGGTTAACACAGCTTAGAGAGACTATAGGGACATGGCAGTATTTACTACCCCACCTGGGTTAACACAGCTCAGAGAGAATACAGGGACATGGCAGTATTTACTACCACCTGGGTTAACACAGCTCAGAGAGACTATAGGGACATGGCAGTATTTACTACCACCTGGGTTAACACAGTTTAGAGAGACTATAGGGACATGGCAGTATTTACTACCCCATGGGTTAACACAGCTCAGAGAGTCTATAGGGACATGGCAGTATTTACTACCACCTGGGTTAACACAGCTCAGAGAGACTATAGGGACATAGCAGTATTTACTACCACCAGGGTTAACACAGCTCAGAGAGACTATATGGACATGGCAGTATTTACTACCACCTGGGTTAACACAGCTCAGAGAGACATGGCAGTATTTTCTACCACCTGGGTTAACACAGCTCAGAGAGACTATAGGGACAAAGCAGTATTAACTACCCCACCTGGGTTAACACAGCTCAGAGAGACTATAGGGACATGGCAGTATTTACTGACACCTGGGTTAACACAGCTCAGAGAGACTAAAGGGACATGGCGGTATTTACTACCACATGGGTTAACACAGCTCAGAGAGACTATAGGGACATGGCAGTATTTACTACCACCTGGGTTAACACAGCTCAGAGAGACTATAGGGACATGGCAGTATTTACTACCACCTGGGTTAACACAGCTCAGAGAGACTATAGGGACATGGCAGTGTTTACTACCACCTCGGTTAACATATTATAGAGAGACTATAGGGACATAGCAGTATTTACTACCACCTGGGTTAACACAGCTCAGAGAGACTATATGGACATGGCAGTATTTACTACCACCTGGGTTAACACAGCTCAGAGAGACTATAGGGACATGGCAGTATTTACTACCACCTGGGTTAACATAGCTCAGAGAGACTATAGGGACATGGCAGTATTTACTAACACCTGGGTTAACACAGCTCAGAGAGACTATAGGGACATGGCAGTATTTACTACCACCTGGGTTAACACAGCTCAGAGAGACAATAGGGACATGGCAGTATTTACTACCACCATGGTTAGAACAGCTTAGAGAGACTATAGGGACATGGCAGTATTTACTACCCCACCTGGGTTAACACAGCTTAGAGAGACTATAGGGACATGGCAGTATTTACTACCACCTGGGTTAACACAGCTTAGAGAGACTATAGGGACATGGCAGTATTTACTACCCCACCTGGGTTAACACAGCTCAGAGAGACTATAGGGACTTGGCAGTATTTACTACCACCTGGGTTAACACAGCTTAGAGAGACTATACGGACATGGCAGTATTTACTACGCCACCTGGGTTAACACAGCTCAGAGCGACTACAGGGACATGGCAGTATTTACTTCCACCTGGGTTAACACAGCTCAGAGAGACTAAAGGGACATGGCAGTATTACTACCACCTGGGTTAACACAGCATAGAGAGACTATAGGGAAATAGCAGTATTTACTACCACCTGGGTTAACACAGCTCAGAGAGACTATATGGACATGGCAGTCTTTACTCTCACCTGGGTTAACACAGCTCAGAGGGACTATAGGGACATGGCAGTCTTTACTGTCACCTGGGTTAACACTGCTCAGAGAGACTAAAGGGACATTGCATTATTTACTACCACCTGGGTTAATACAGCTTAGAGAGACTATTGGGACATGGCTGTATTTACTACCACCTGGGTTAACACAGCTAAGAGAGACTATAGGGACATGGCAGTATTTACTACCACCTGGGTTAACACAGCTTAGAGAGACTATAGGGACATGGCAGTATTTACTACCCCACCTGGGTTAACACAGCTCAGAGAGTCTATAGGGACATGGCAGTATTTACTACCACCTGGGTTAACACAGCTTAGAGAGACTATAGGGACATTGCAGTATTTACTACCACCTGGGTTAACACAGCTCAGAGAGACTATAGGGAAATGGCAGTATTTACTACCACCTGGGTTAACGCAGCTTAGAGAGACTATAGGGACATGGCAGTATTTACTACCCCACCTGGGTTAACACAGCTCAGAGAGTCTATAGGGACACGGCAGTATTTACTACCACCTGGGTTAACACAGCTCAGAGAGACTAAAGGGACATGGCGGTATTTACTTCCACCTGTGTTAACACAGCTTAGAGAGACTATAGGGACATGGCAGTATTTACTACCACCTGGGTTAACACAGCTCAGAGAGACTTTAGGGACATGGCAGTATTTACTACCCCACCTGGGTTAACACAGCTCAGAGAGACTATAGGGACATGGCAGTATTTACTACCCCACATGGGTTAACACAGCTCAGAGAGACTATACGGACTTGGCAGTATTTACTACCACCTGGGTTAACACAGCTTAGAGAGACTATAGGGACATGGCAGTATTAACTACCACACCTGGGTTAACACAGCTTAGAGAGACTATAGGGACCTGGCAGTATTTACTACCACCTGGGTTAACACAGCTTAGAGAGACTATAGGGACATTGCAGTATTTACTACCACCTGGGTTAACACAGCTCAGAGAGACTATAGGGACATGGCAGTATTTACTACCACCTGGGTTAACACAGCTCAGAGAGACTATAGGGACATGGCAGTATTTACTGTCACCTGGGTTAACACAAATTAGAGAGACTATAGGGACATGGCAGTATTTACTACCACCTGGGTTAACACAGCTCAGAGAGACTATATGGACATGGCAGTATTTACTACCACCTGGGTTAACACAGCTCAGAGAGTCATGGCAGTATTTACTACCACCTGGCTTAACACAGCTCAGAGAGACTATAGGGACAAAGCAGTATTAACTACACCACCTGGGTTAACACAGCTCAGAGAGACTATAGGGACATGGCGGTATTTACTACCACCTGGGTTAACACAGCTCAGAGAGACTTTAGGGACATGGCAGTATTTACTACCACCTGTGTTAACACAGTTTAGAGAGAATATAGGGAAATGGCAGTATTTACTACCGCACCTGGGTTAACACAGCTCAGAGAGACTATAGGGACATGGTAGTTTTTACTACCACCTGGGTTAACACAGCTTAGAGAGACTATAGGGACATGGCAGTATTTACTACCCCACCTGGGTTAACACAGCTCAGAGAGACTATAGGGACATGGCAGTATTTACTACCCCACATGGGTTAACACAGCTCAGAGAGACTATACGGACTTGGCAGTATTTACTACCACCTGGGTTAACACAGCTTAGAGAGACTATAGGGACATGGCAGTATTAACTACCACACCTGGGTTAACACAGCTTAGAGAGACTATAGGGACATGGCAGTATTTACTACCACCTGGGTTAACACAGCTTAGAGAGACTATAGGGACATTGCAGTATTTACTACCACCTGGGTTAACACAGCTCAGAGAGACTATAGGGACATGGCAGTATTTACTACCACCTGGGTTAACACAGCTCAGAGAGACTATAGGGACATGGCAGTATTTACTGTCACCTGGGTTAACACAGCTTAGAGAGACTATAGGGACATGGCAGTATTTACTACCACCTGGGTTAACACAGCTCAGAGAGACTATATGGACATGGCAGTATTTACTACCACCTGGGTTAACACAGCTCAGAGAGACATGGCAGTATTTACTACCACCTGGGTTAACACAGCTCAGAGAGACTATAGGGACAAAGCAGTATTAACTACCCCACCTGGGTTAACACAGCTCAGAGAGACTATAGGGACATGGCAGTGTTTACTACCACCTGGGTTAACATATTATAGACAGACTATAGGGACATAGCAGTATTTAATACCACCTGGGTTAACACAGCTCAGAGAGACAATAGGGACATGGCAGTATTTACTACCACCATGGTTAGAACAGCTTAGAGAGACTATAGGGACATGGCAGTATTTACTACCCCACCTGGGTTAACACAGCTTAGAGAGACTATAGGGACATGGCAGTATTTACTACCACCTGGGATAACACAGCTCAGAGAGACTTTAGGGACATGGCAGTATTTACTACCACCTGTGTTAACACACCTTAGAGAGACATGGCAGTATTTACTACCACCTGGGTTAACACAGCTCAGAGAGACTATAGGGACAAAGCAGTATTAACTACCCCACCTGGGTTAACACAGCTCAGAGAGACTATAGGGACATGGCAGTATTTACTACCACCTGGGTTAACACAGCTCAGAGAGACTATTGGGACATGGCAGGATTTACTACCACACCTGGGTTAACACAGCATAGAGAGACTATAGGGACATGGCTGTATTTATTACCACACCTGGATTAACACAGCTTAGAGAGACTATATGGACATGGCAGTATTTACTACCACCTGGGTTAACACTGCTCAGAGAGACTATAGGGACATGGCAGTGTTTACTACCACCTGGGTTAACATATTATAGACAGACTATAGGGACATAGCAGTATTTAATACCACCTGGGTTAACACAGCTCAGAGAGACTATAGGGACATGGCAGTATTTACTACCACCTGGGTTAACACAGCTCAGAGAGACTATAGGGACACGGCAGTATTTACAACCACCTGGGTTAACACAGCTCAGAGAGACAATAGGGACATGGCAGTATTTACTACCACCATGGTTAGAACAGCTTAGAGAGACTATAGGGACATGGAAGTATTTACTACCCCACCTGGGTTAACACAGCTTAGAGAGACTATAGGGACATGGCAGTATTTACTACCACCTGGGTTAACACAGCTCAGAGAGACTTTAGGGACATAGCAGTATTTACAACCACCTGGGTTAACACAGCTCAGAGAGACTATATGGACATGGCAGTATTTACTACCACCTGGGTTAACACAGCTCAGAGAGACTATAGGGACATGGCAGTATTTACTACCACCTGGGTTAACATAGCTCAGAGAGACTATAGGGACATGGCAGTATTTACTACCACCTGGGTTAACACAGCTCAGAGAGACTATAGGGACATGGCAGTATTTACTACCACCTGGGTTAACACAGCTCAGAGAGACAATAGGGACATGGCAGTATTTACTACCACCATGGTTAGAACAGCTTAGAGAGACTATAGGGACATGGCAGTATTTACTACCCCACCTGGGTTAACACAGCTTAGAGAGACTATAGGGACATGGCAGTATTTACTACCACCTGGGATAACACAGCTCAGAGAGACTTTAGGGACATGGCAGTATTTACTACCACCTGTGTTAACACACCTTAGAGAGACTATAGGGACATGGCAGTATTTACTACCCCACCTGGGTTAACACAGATCAGAGAGACTATAGGGACATGGCAGTATTTACTACCCCACCTGGGTTAACACAGCTCAGAGAGACTATAGGGACTTGGCAGTATTTACTACCACCTGGGTTACACAGCTTAGAGAGACTATAGGGACATGGCAGTATTTACTACCCCACCTGGGTTAACACAGCTCAGAGAGACTATAGGGACATGGCTGTATTTACTACCACCTGGGTTAACAGAGCTAAGAGAGACTATAGGGACATGGCAGTATTTACTACCAACTGGGTTAACACAGCTCAGAGAGACTTTAGGGACATGGCAGTATTTACTACCACCTGTGTTAACACAGTTTAGAGAGACTATAGGGACATGGCAGTATTTACTACCGCACCTGGGTTAACACAGCTCAGAGAGACTATAGGGACATGGTAGTTTTTACTACCACCTGGGTTAACACAGCTTAGAGAGACTATAGGGACATGGCAGTATTTACTACCCAACCTGGGTTAACACAGCTCAGAGAGACTATAGGGACATGGCAGTATTTACTAACCCACATGGGTTAACACAGCTCAGAGAGACTATACGGACTTGGCAGTATTTACTACCACCTGGGTTAACACAGCTTAGAGAGACTATAGGGACATGGCAGTATTAACTACCACACCTGGGTTAACAAAGCTTAGAGAGACTATAGGGACATGGCAGTATTTACTACCACCTGGGTTAACACAGCTTAGAGAGACTATAGGGACATTGCAGTATTTACTACCACCTGGGTTAACACAGCTCAGAGAGACTATAGGGACATGGCAGTATTTACTACCACCTGGGTTAACACAGCTTAGAGAGACTATAGGGACATGGCAGTATTTAATACCCCACCTGGGTTAACACAGCTCAGAGAGTCTATAGGGACATGGCAGTATTTACTACCACCTGGGTTAACACAGCTCAGAGAGACTATAGGGACATAGCAGTATTTACTACCACCTGGGTTAACACAGCTCAGAGAGACTATATGGACATGGCAGTATTTACTACCACCTGGGTTAACACAGCTCAGAGAGACATGGCAGTATTTACTACCACCTGGGTTAACACAGCTCAGAGAGACTATAGGGACAAAGCAGTATTAACTACCCCACCTGGGTTAACACAGCTCAGAGAGACTATAGGGACATGGCAGTATTTACTACCACCTGGGTTAACACAGCTCTGAGAGACTATTGGGACATGGCAGGATTTACTACCACACCTGGGTTAACACAGCATAGAGAGACTATAGGGACATGGCAGTATTTATTACCACACCTGGATTAACACAGCTAAGAGAGACTATAGGGACATGGCAGTAATTACTACCACCTGGGTTAACACAGCTCAGAGAGACTATAGGGACATGGCAGTATTTACTACCACCTGGGGTTAACACAGCTCAGAGACACTATAGGGACATGGCAGTATTTACTCCCACCTGGGTTAACACAGCTTAGAGAGACTATAGGGACATGGCAGTATTTACTACCACCTGGGTTAACACAGCTCAGAGAGACTATAGGGACATGGCAGTATTTACTACCACCTGGGTTAACACAGCATAGAGAGACTATAGGGACATAGCAGTATTTACTACCACCTGGGTTAACACAGCTCAGACAGACTATATGGACATGGAAGTATTTACTACCACCTGGGTTAACACAGCTCAGAGAGACAATAGGGACATGGCAGTATTTACTGTCACCTGGGTTAACACAGCTCAGAGAGACTATATGGACATTGCAGTATTTACTACCACCTGGGTTAACACAGTTTAGAGAGACTATAGGGACATGGCAGTATTTACTACCACCTGGGTTAACACAGCTCAGAGAGACTATAGGGACATGGCAGTATTTACTGTCACCTGGGTTAACACAGCTCAGAGAGACTATAGGGACATGGCAGTATTTACTACCCCACCTGGGTTAACACAGCTCAGAGAGACTATAGGGACATGGCTGTATTTACTACCACCTGGGTTAACAGAGCTAAGAGAGACTATAGGGACATGGAAGTATTTACTACCACCTGGGTTAACACAGCTTAGAGAGACTATAGGGACATGGCAGTATTTACTACCCCACCTGGGTTAACACAGCTCAGAGATACTATAGGGACATTGCAGTATTTACTACCACCTGGGTTAACACAGCTTAGAGAGACTATAGGGACATGGCAGTATTTACTACCACCTGGGTTAACACAGCTCAGAGAGACTATAGGGACATGGCAGTATTTACTACCACCTGGGTTAACACAGCTTAGAGAGACTATAGGGACATGGCAGTATTTAATACCCCACCTGGGTTAACACAGCTCAGAGAGTCTATAGGGACATGGCAGTATTTACTACCACCTGGGTTAACACAGCTCAGAGAGACTATAGGGACATAGCAGTATTTACTACCACCTGGGTTAACACAGCTCAGAGAGACTATATGGACATGGCAGTATTTACTACCACCTGGGTTAACACAGCTCAGAGAGACATGGCAGTATTTACTACCACCTGGGTTAACACAGCTCAGAGAGACTATAGGGACAAAGCAGTATTAACTACCCCACCTGGGTTAACACAGCTCAGAGAGACTATAGGGACATGGCAGTATTTACTACCACCTGGGTTAACACAGCTTAGAGAGACTATAGGGACATTGCAGTATTTACTACCACCTGGGTTAACACAGCTCAGAGAGACTATAGGGACATGGCAGTATTTACTACCACCTGGGTTAACACAGCTTAGAGAGACTATAGGGACATGGCAGTATTTAATACCCCACCTGGGTTAACACAGCTCAGAGAGTCTATAGGGACATGGCAGTATTTACTACCACCTGGGTTAACAAAGCTCAGAGAGACTATAGGGACATAGCAGTATTTACTACCACCTGGGTTAACACAGCTCAGAGAGACTATATTGACATGGCAGTATTTACTACCACCTGGGTTAACACAGCTCAGAGAGACATGGCAGTATTTACTACCACCTGGGTTAACACAGCTCAGAGAGACTATAGGGACAAAGCAGTATTAACTACCCCACCTGGGTTAACACAGCTCAGAGAGACTATAGGGACATGGCAGTATTTACTACCACCTGGGTTAACACAGCTCAGAGAGACTATTGGGACATGGCAGGATTTACTACCACACCTGGGTTAACACAGCATAGAGAGACTATAGGGACATTGCAGTATTTATTACCACACCTGGATTAACACAGCTAAGAGAGACTATAGGGACATGGCAGTAATTACTACCACCTGGGTTAACACAGCTCAGAGAGACTATAGGGACATGGCAGTATTTACTACCACCTGGGGTTAACACAGCTCAGAGACACTATAGGGACATGGCAGTATTTACTCCCACCTGGGTTAACACAGCTTAGAGAGACTATAGGGACATAGCAGTATTTACTACCCCACCTGGGTTAACACAGCTCACAGAGACTATAGGGACATGGCAGTATTTACTACCACCTGGGTTAACACAGTTTAGAGAGACTAAAGGGACATGGCGGTATTTACTACCACCTGGGTTAACACAGCTCAGAGAGACTTTAGGGACATGGCAGTATTTACTACCACCTGTGTTAACACAGTTTAGAGAGAATATAGGGACATGGCAGTATTTACTACCGCACCTGGGTTAACACAGCTCAGAGAGACTATAGGGACATGGTAGTTTTTACTACCACCTGGGTTAACACAGCTTAGAGAGACTATAGGGACATGGCAGTATTTACTACCCCACCTGGGTTAACACAGCTCAGAGAGACTATAGGGACATGGCAGTATTTACTACCCCACATGGGTTAACACAGCTCAGAGAGACTATACGGACTTGGCAGTATTTACTACCACCTGGGTTAACACAGCTTAGAGAGACTATAGGGACATGGCAGTATTAACTACCACACCTGGGTTAACACAGCTTAGAGAGACTATAGGGACATGGCAGTATTTACTACCACCTGGGTTAACACAGCTTAGAGAGACTATAGGGACAATGCAGTATTTACTACCACCTGGGTTAACACAGCTCAGAGAGACTATAGGGACATGGCAGTATTTTCTACCACCTGGGTTAACACAGCTCAGAGAGACTATAGGGACATGGCAGTATTTACTGTCACCTGGGTTAACACAGCTTAGAGAGACTATAGGGACATGGCAGTATTTACTACCACCTGGGTTAACACAGCTCAGAGAGACTATATGGACATGGCAGTATTTACTACCACCTGGGTTAACACAGCTCAGAGAGACATGGCAGTATTTACTACCACCTGGGTTAACACAGCTCAGAGAGACTATAGGGACAAAGCAGTATTAACTACCCCACCAGGTTAACACAGCTCAGAGAGACTATAGGGACATGGCAGTATTTACTACCACCTGGGTTAACACAGCTCAGAGAGACTATTGGGACATGGCAGGATTTACTACCACACCTGGTTTAACACAGCATAGAGAGACTATAGGGACATGGCTGTATTTATTACCACACCTGGATTAACACAGCTTAGAGAGACTATAGGGACATGGCAGTAATTACTACCACCTGGGTTAACACAGCTCAGAGAGACTATAGGGACATGGCAGTATTTACTACCACCTGGGTTAACACTGCTCAGAGAGACTATAGGGACATGGCAGTGTTTACTACCACCTGGGTTAACATATTATAGACAGACTATAGGGACATAGCAGTATTTACTACCACCTGGGTTAACACAGCTCAGAGAGACTATATGGACATGGCAGTATTTACTACCACCTGGGTTAACACAGCTCAGAGAGACTTTAGAGACATAGCAGTATTTACAACCACCTGGGTTAACACAGCTCAGAGAGACTATATGGACATGGCAGTATTTACTACCACCTGGGTTAACACAGCTCAGAGAGACTATAGGGACATGGCAGTATTTACTACCACCTGGGTTAACATAGCTCAGAGAGACTATAGGGACATGGCAGTATTTACTACCACCTGGGTTAACACAGCTCAGAGAGACTATAGGGACATGGCAGTATTTACTACCACCTGGGTTAACACAGCTCAGAGAGACAATTGGGACATGGCAGTATTTACTACCACCATGGTTAGAACAGCTTAGAGAGACTATAGGGACATGGCAGTATTTACTACCCCACCTGGGTTAACACAGCTTAGAGAGACTATAGGGACATGGCAGTATTTACTACCACCTGGGATAACACAGCTCAGAGAGACTTTAGGGACATGGCAGTATTTACTACCACCTGTGTTAACACAGCTTAGAGAGACTATAGGGACATGGCAGTATTTACTACCCCACCTGGGTTAACACAGATCAGAGAGACTATAGGGACATGGCAGTATTTACTACC
Source organism: Salmo salar (assembly GCF_965601325.2). Taxonomy (NCBI): domain Eukaryota; kingdom Metazoa; phylum Chordata; class Actinopteri; order Salmoniformes; family Salmonidae; genus Salmo; species Salmo salar. Next base: position 59,907,880 of record NC_138300.1, read on the forward strand.
CCACCTGGGTTAACACAGCTCAGAGAGACTATAGGGACTTGGCAGTATTTACTACCACCTGGGTTAACACAGCTTAGAGAGACTATAGGGACATGGCAGTATTTACTACCCCACCTGGGTTAACACAGCTTAGAGAGACTATAGGGACATGGCTGTATTTACTACCACCTGGGTTAACAGAGCTAAGAGAGACTATAGGGACATGGAAGTATTTACTACCACCTGGGTTAACACAGCTTAGAGCGACTATAGGGACATGGCAGTATTTACTACCCCACCTGGGTTAACACAGCTCAGACATACTATAGGGACATTGCAGTATTTACTACCACCTGGGTTAACACAGCTCAGAGAGACTATAGGGACATGGCAGTATTTACTACCACCTGGGTGAACACAGCTTAGAGAGACTATAGGGACATGGCAGTATTTACTACCACCTGGGTTAACACAGCTCAGAGAGACTATAGGGACATGGCAGTATTTACTGTCACCTGGGTTAACACAGCTCAGAGAGACTAAAGGAACATGGCATTATTTACTACCACCTGGGTTAACACAGCTTAGAGAGACTATAGGGACATGGCAGTATTTACTACCACACCTGGGTTAACACAGCTCAGAGAGACAATAGGGACATGGCAGTATTTACTACCACCTGGGTTAGAACAGCTTAGAGAGACTATAGGGACATGGCAGTATTTACTACCCCACCTGGGTTAACACAGCTTAGAGAGACTATAGGGACATGGCAGTATTTACTACCAACTGGGTTAACACAGCTCAGAGAGACTTTAGGGACATGGCAGTATTTACTACCACCTGTGTTAACACAGTTTAGAGAGACTATAGGGACATGGCAGTATTTACTACCAACTGGGTTAACACAGCTCAGAGAGACTTTAGGGACATGGCAGTATTTACTTCCACCTGGGTTAACACAGCTCAGAGAGACTATAGGGACATGGCAGTATTTACTACCAACTGGGTTAACACAGCTCAGAGAGACTTTAGGGACATGGCAGTATTTACTTCCACCTGGGTTAACACAGCTCAGAGAGACTATATGGACATGGCAGTATTTACTACCACCTGGGTTAACACAGCTCAGAGAGACATGGCAGTATTTACTACCACCTGGGTTAACACAGCTCAGAGACACTATAGGGACATGGCAGGATTTACTACCACCTGGGTTAACACAGCTCAGAGAGACTATAGGGACATGGCAGTATTTACTACCACCTGGGTTAACACAGCTCAGAGAGACTATTGGGACATGGCAGGATTTACTACCACACCTGGGTTAACACAGCATAGAGAGACTATAGGGACATGGCAGTATTTATTACCACACCTGGATTAACACAGCTAAGAGAGACTATAGGGACATGGCAGTAATTACTACCACCTGGGTTAACACAGCTCAGAGAGACTATAGGGACATGGCAGTATTTACTACCACCTGGGGTTAACACAGCTCAGAGACACTATAGGGACATGGCAGTATTTACTCCCCCCTTGGTTAACACAGCTTAGAGAGACTATAGGGACATGGCAGTATTTACTACCACCTGGGTTAACACAGCTTAGAGAGACTAAAGGGACATGGCGGTATTTACTACCACCTGGGTTAACACAGCTCAGAGAGACTTTAGGGACATGGCAGTATTTACTACCACCTGTGTTAACACAGTTTAGAGAGAATATAGGGACATGGCAGTATTTACTACCACCTGGGTTAGAACAGCTAAGAGAGACTATAGGGACATGGCAGTATTTACTACCCCACCTGGGTTAACACAGCTTAGAGAGACTATAGGGACATGGCAGTATTTACTACCAACTGGGTTAACACAGCTCAGAGAGACTTTAGGGACATGGCAGTATTTACTACCACCTGTGTTAACACAGTTTAGAGAGACTATAGGGACATGGCAGTATTTACTACCAACTGGGTTAACACAGCTCAGAGAGACTTTAGGGACATGGCAGTATTTACTTCCACCTGGGTTAACACAGCTCAGAGAGACTATAGGGACATGGCAGTATTTACTACCAACTGGGTTAACACAGCTCAGAGAGACTTTAGGGACATGGCAGTATTTACTTCCACCTGGGTTAACACAGCTCAGAGAGACTATATGGACATGGCAGTATTTACTACCACCTGGGTTAACACAGCTCAGAGAGACATGGCAGTATTTACTACCACCTGGGTTAACACAGCTCAGAGACACTATAGGGACATGGCAGGATTTACTACCACCTGGGTTAACACAGCTCAGAGAGACTATAGGGACATGGCAGTATTTACTACCACCTGGGTTAACACAGCTCAGAGAGACTATTGGGACATGGCAGGATTTACTACCACACCTAGGTTAACACAGCATAGAGAGACTATAGGGACATGGCAGTATTTATTACCACACCTGGATTAACACAGCTAAGAGAGACTATAGGGACATGGCAGTAAATACTACCACCTGGGTTAACACAGCTCAGAGAGACTATAGGGACATGGCAGTATTTACTACCACCTGGGGTTAACACAGCTCAGAGACACTATAGGGACATGGCAGTATTTACTCCCCCCTTGGTTAACACAGCTTAGAGAGACTATAGGGACATGGCAGTATTTACTACCACCTGGGTTAACACAGCTTAGAGAGACTAAAGGGACATGGCGGTATTTACTACCACCTGGGTTAACACAGCTCAGAGAGACTTTAGGGACATGGCAGTATTTACTACCACCTGTGTTAACACAGTTTAGAGAGAATATAGGGACATGGCAGTATTTACTACCGCACCTGGGTTAACACAGCTCAGAGAGAAAATAGGGACATGGTAGTTTTTACTACCACCTGGGTTAACACAGCTTAGAGAGACTATAGGGACATGGCAGTATTTACTACCCCACCTGGGTTAACACAGCTCAGAGAGACTATAGGGACATGGCAGTATTTACTACCCCACATGGGTTAACACAGCTCAGAGAGACTATACGGACTTGGCAGTATTTACTACCACCTGGGTTAACACAGCTTAGAGAGACTATAGGGACATGGCAGTATTAACTACCACACCTGGGTTAACACAGCTTAGAGAGACTATAGGGACATGGCAGTATTTACTACCACCTGGGTTAACACAGCTTAGAGAGACTATAGGGACATTGCAGTATTTACTACCACCTGGGTTAACACAGCTCAGAGAGACTATAGGGACATGGCAGTATTTTCTACCACCTGGGTTAACACAGCTCAGAGAGACTATAGGGACATGGCAGTATTTACTGTCACCTGGGTTAACACAGCTTAGAGAGACTATAGGGACATGGCGGTATTTACTACCACCTGGGTTAACACAGCTCAGAGAGACTATATGGACATGGCAGTATTTACTACCACCTGGGTTAACACAGCTCAGAGAGACATGGCAGTATTTACTACCACCTGGGTTAACACAGCTCAGAGAGACTATAGGGACAAAGCAGTATTAACTACCCCACCTGGGTTAACACAGCTCAGAGAGACTATAGGGACATGGCAGTATTTACTACCACCTGGGTTAACACAGCTCAGAGAGACTATTGGGACATGGCAGGATTTACTACCACACCTGGGTTAACACAGCATAGAGAGACTATAGGGACATGGCTGTATTTATTACCACACCTGGATTAACACAGCTTAGAGAGACTATAGGGACGTGGCAGTAATTACTACCACCTGGGTTAACACAGCTCAGAGAGACTATAGGGACATGGCAGTATTTACTACCACCTGGGTTAACACTGCTCAGAGAGACTATAGGGACATGGCAGTGTTTACTACCACCTGGGTTGACATATTATAGACAGACTATAGGGACATAGCAGTATTTACTACCACCTGGGTTAACACAGCTCAGAGAGACTATAGGGACATGGCAGTATTTACTACCACCTGGGTTAACACAGCTCAGGGAGACTATAGGGACATGGCATTATTTACTACCACCTGGGTTAACACAGCTTAGAGAGACTATAGGGACATGGCAGTATTTACTACCACCTGGGTTAACACAGCTCAGAGAGACTATAGGGACATGGCAGTATTTACTACAACCTGGTTAACACAGCTCAGAGAGACTATATGGACATGGCAGTATTTACTATCACCTGGGTTAATACAGCTTAGAGAGACTATAGGGACATGGCAGTATTTTCTACCCCTCCTGGATTAACACAGCTTAGAGATACCATAGGGACATGGCAGTATTTACTACCACCTGGGTTAACACAGTTTAGAGAGACTATAGGAACATGGCGGTATTTACTACCCCACCTTGGTTAACACAGCTCAGAGAGACTATAGGGACATGGCAGTATTTACTTCCACCTGGGTTAACACAGCTCAGAGAGACTATAGGGACATGGCAGTATTTACCTGGGTTAACACAGCTCAGGGAGACTATAGGGACATGGCAGTATTTACTACCACCTGGGTTAACACAGCATAGAGAGACTATAGGGAAATAGCAGTATTTACTACCACCTGGGTTAACACAGCTCAGAGACACTATATGGACATGGCAGTATTTACTGTCACCTGGGTTAACACAGCTCAGAGAGACTATAGGGACATGGCATTATTTACTACCACCTGGGTTAACACAGCTTAGAGAGACTATAGGGACATGGCAGTATTTACTACCACCTGGGTTAACACAGCTCAGAGAGACTATAGGGACATGGCAGTATTTACTACAACCTGGTTAACACAGCTCAGAGAGACTATATGGACATGGCAGTATTTACTATCACCTGGGTTAATACAGCTTAGAGAGACTATAGGGACATGGCAGTATTTTCTACCCCTCCTGGATTAACACAGCTTAGAGATACCATAGGGACATGGCAGTATTTACTACCACCTGGGTTAACACAGTTTAGAGAGACTATAGGGACATGGCGGTATTTACTACCCCACCTTGGTTAACACAGCTCAGAGAGACTATAGGGACATGGCAGTATTTACTTCCACCTGGGTTAACACAGCTCAGAGAGACTATAGGGACATGGCAGTATTTACCTGGGTTAACACAGCTCAGGGAGACTATAGGGACATGGCAGTATTTACTACCACCTGGGGTAAACACAGCTCAGAGAGACTATAGGGACATGGCAGTATTTACTCCCACCTGGGTTAACACAGCTTAGAGAGACTATAGGGACATGGCAGTATTTACTACCACCTGTGTTAACACAGCTCAGAGAGACTATACGGACATGGCAGTATTTACTACCACCTGGGTTAAGACAGCTCAGAGAGACTAAAGGGACATGGCAGTATTTACTACCACCTTGGTTAACACAGCTCAGGGAGACTATAGGGACATGGCAGTATTTACTACCACCTGTGTTAACACAGCATAGAGAGACTATAGGGAAATAGCAGTATTTACTACCACCTGGGTTAACACAGCTCAGAGAGACTATATGGACATGGCAGTATTTACTACCACCTGGGTTAACACAGCTCAGAGAGACTAAAGGGACATGGCAGTATTTACTACCACCTGGGTTAACACAATTTAGAGAGACTAAAGGGACATGGCAGTATTTACTACCACATGGGTTAACACAGCTTAGAGAGACTAAAGGGACATGGCAGTATTTACTACCACATGGGTTAACACAGCTTAGAGAGACTATAGGGACATGGCAGTATTTAGGTGGTGTCTACACTTGATACTTACATGTGACTTCTGCTATCAGAATTTGAAGATCACATTGCATAGCCTGGCCCAGATCCATACTCCAACATTTGTTGAACGCAGACATGTCACATCCTGATCTGTTTCACCTGTCTTTGTGCTTGTCTCCATCTCCCTCCAGGTGTCGCCCCATCTTCCACATTATCCCCGGTGTATTTATACCTGTGTTCTCTGTTTGTCTGTTGCCAGTTCGTTTTGTTCGTCAAGCCTACCAGCAGTTTTTCCCCTTGCTCTTGTCTGTTTCTAGTTCCTGTTTTTCTAGTTTTACCGGTGTTGACCATTCTGCCTGCCTTGACCCTGAGTCTGCCTGCCGTCCTGTACCTTGTCACACCACACTGGATTATTGACCTCTGCCTGCCCTTTGACCTCTCGTTTTGCCTGCCCCCCTGTTCTAATAATACACTTTTGTTACTTCGACACTGCGGGTCTTCCCTGAAACGTGTTTATACAGCATGCAAGGCACTCCCCTACAGAACAGAACTAAGCGTTGCGATGGGTCACTGAAGCAAAAAGGAATTTGTCTACTGAGCAGAAAATGCACTGTAGAGGAGACTGGGGTAATTTGAGCCAACGGAGTAAGTTGTTTTTTTTTAGGAAACAATACACAAAATGTATAATTTGACTAAATATTTAGAAAGAGGTTATCTCTGAGTCTGTGAAGGAATAAAACCATGTGGAAAAAGTGGTAAGTAATGTGTGAAAAAAACAGATTTTCACCAAGTCAAATGCATTTATTGTGTTCGAGGTTTCATGACGCTTGTATCTCAAAGAAAATAGATCCTTTTAAGATTGTTCTGTACATCAGTTGGGGTCTTTATAAGCTTCAATATGAGGCCCTAAACCTAACATGACAGTGCATCTTTGTAGCTGTGTGAGATAATATAGTCAAAATGTTTGCTTTGGGGTAAGTTGAACCAATGGTTGAGCAAACTGAAGTGTTTTCTTCCCAGGTGTAAGGCATTATCACTGGGATACGATGGTAACAACAGGGCCTGGCCTGTGTTAAATGTTTAAGCTTGTGTTAAAAGATGCTTAAAATGACTAAAATACCAAAAATAGATTGTGATTGTGTTGAATTGGTTTGGTTTTGAAATGCTTTTTTATTAAGTTAGCAGTGTATATATATATACACACAAGCTATGTTTTCAAAACTGCTATCTTTACATGAATCCTGATTATTTCCAGGGATACACAACATCCTGAAATATAAGTAGATATCTTTGTTAGAAAAAAATATATACTATATTTCCACTGATGCTGAAAGTAAAAAAAATGGCTCAATTTACCCCCTACTGTTCTCCTACCTACAAGGCATCACATGACAACCATTCAGCTATGTTGTTCAGCAGAAGTCATGTGACTCTAGAGCTACGGGGCTGTTCAGAGGACTTCCTGAATGACTAAAAAAGACATGAAAACATTAGGCAGAGGCATTCTACCGTTACCATGGAGTCAGGCTGTAGTGCTTTAATTTAAGTCGAAGTGTACTGTAAATATTTTTCAGTTGAGCTTGAGTTCAAGTACCTTAGCTACAGAAAGGCATTGGTTGAGCTCAATGGATCGTGACTGATCAAATACGTGGTAAATAGAGTGAGTGTTTTTGTGTGTGTGTTAGACCTCAGGTTAAGTAGAATTATAGAGAATTGTCGAAGCCTCAGGGGCTCTGCGCACACGCGCACACGCACACACACACACACACACACACACACACACACACACACACACACACACACACACACACACACACACACACACATAGGTTGACAACAGATCTATAAACTCCTGGGATCAACCCTCCTCTTCATCACTCTGGACCTCTCACCCATGGACCCTCCTCTTCACCACTCTGGACCTCTCACCCATGGACCCTCCTCTTCACCAGTCTGGACTTCCCAAGTGGTGTTAGTGTTTTTGTTGTTCGTCACACTCTATCACATCAATCAACTTCCTGTTATTTTTTATTTTTTTTGGGGGGGGGGAGTAGATCAGCTTAATTAATGCAGATGGATTGTGGGTTCTATAAATGTAATTGTTTGCATCATTTCCAATCCCCCATGTATTTTTTTTTCTTCTTTTGTAATATATTTGTATGTATTATTTTCCCCTAACAGTACCACCCCTCCTAACTCTACCACCTCCACTAACCCTACCACCCCTCCTAACCCTACCACCCCTATTAACCCTACCACCCCTCCCCTAACCCTACCACCCCTCCTAACCCTACCACCCCTCCTAACCCTACCACCCCTCCTAACCTTACCACCTCCCCTAACCCTACCACCCCTCCTAACCCTACCACCCCTCCTAACCCTACCACCCCTCCTCTAACCCTACCACCCCTCCTAACCCTACCACCCCTCCTAACCCTACTTCCCCTCCTAACCCTACCACCCCTCTCCTAACCCTACCACCCCCCCTAACCCTACCACCCCTCCTAACCCTACCACCCCTCCTAACCCTACCACCTCTCCTAACCCTACCACCCCTCCTAACCCTAACCTAACCACCCCTCCTAACCCTACCACCCCTCTCCTAACCCTACCACCCCTCCTAACCCTACCACCCCTCCTAACCTTACCACTTCCCCTAACCCTACCACCCCTCCTAACCCTACCACCCCTCCTCTAACCCTACCACCCCTCCTAACCCTACCACCCCTCCTAACCCTACTTCCCCTCCTAACCCTACCACCCCTCTCCTAACCCTACCACCCCCCCTAACCCTACCACCCCTCCTAACCCTACCACCCCTCCTAACCCTACCACCTCTCCTAACCCTACCACCCCTCCTAACCCTAACCTAACCACCCCTCCTAACCCTACCACCCCTCTCCTAACCCTACCACCCCTCCTAACCCTACCACCCCTCCTAACCTTACCACTTCCCCTAACCCTACCACCCCTCCTAACCCTACCACCCCTCCTCTAACCCTACCACCCCTCCTAACCCTACCACCCCTCCTAACCCTACTTCCCCTCCTAACCCTACCACCCCTCTCCTAACCCTACCACCCCCCTAACCCTACCACCCCCCCTAACCCTACCACCCCTCCTAACCCTACCACCCCTCTCCTAACCCTACCACCCCTCCTAACCCTACCACCCCTCTCCTAACCCTACCACCCCTCCTAACCCTACCCTACCACCCCTCCCCTAATCAAATCACATTTTATTGTTCACATACACGTGTTTAGCAGATGTTATTGCGGGTGCAGGGAAATAATTGTAATAATGGAATCAATTAATGGACAACAATTCTATACTATACAATACGATATACATGCTATACTATATACATTCTACACTGTACTATATAACACTATACTATATACTTGCTATACTATATTATACTATACTACATACATTCAATACTATATGAATACTATACTATACTCTACTGTACAATACTATATACATGCTATACTATACTATATACATTATATACTATACTATATACAATATAAACTATACTATATACATACTATAGTATAATGTACTATACTATATACATTCTATACTTTACTATACCATATACCGTCTATACTATATACATACTATACTATACCATACTATATACAATCTATACTATATACATAATATACTGTACTAAACTATATACATACATACTATACTATATACATTCTATACTATACATTGGTCTTGGCCATGGTGGAGAGTTTGGAATCTGATTGATTGATTGCTTCTGTGGACAGGTGTCTTTTATACAGGTAACAAGCTGAGATTAGGTGTCACGTCCTGACCAGTAAAAATAGTAATTTGCCATAGTAGTATGGTCAGGGCGTGGCAGGGGGGTTGTTTTGTGTGTTTTGGGATTTTTTGGTTCTTTGGGGAATTTGTTCTAGTTTTCTATTTCTATGTTATGTTTTCCATCAGAGGCAGGTGTCTTTCGTTGTCTCTGATTGGAAGCCATACTTAGGCAGCCTGTTTTCCTTTGGGTTTTGTGGGTCGTTGTTTTCTGTTTAGTTTGTTAGTTACCTGACAGAACTGTTTGACTGTCATTTGTTTTTTTTGTGAAGTGCTTTCATTCAAAGTAAAAGATGAGCACTCAACACGCTGCGCCTCGGGCTCTTCAATATGACGCTTGTGACATTGCGAGCACTCCCTTTAAGACTGTGCTCCTAATCTCAGCTCATTACCTGTATAAAAGACACCTGGGAGCCAGAAATCTTTCTGATTGAGAGGAGGTCAAATACTTATTTCCCTCATTAAAATGCAAATCAATTTATAACATTTTTGACATGCGTTTTTCTGGATTTTTTTGTTGTTATTCTGTCTCTCACAGTTCAAATAAACCTACCATTAAAATTATAGACTGATCATTTCTTTGTCAGTGGGCAAACTTTCAAAATCAGCAGGGGATCAAATACTTTTTTCCCTCACTGTCCATATATCGTTTCAGTGCGGAAGCAGAGAGAACAGTCTGTGACTTGTGTGGGAGGAGTGTTTGACAATTTTAAGGACCTTCCTTTGATAAATAGTGCATCTATTTATCTGAAACCCACAGCATGATTGAGTCAGAGTTGCTTTGCTTTCCTAAGAGTGTTGTCCATGTGAAGATCACTTAGTCCTGTGTTTTTAGTTTTACCCCTCAACAGCTGTTTAGACATTTGTGTTTAGAAATGTATGTGATCGAACTGCCCACAATCCAAAGTATTAATTATTTGACTACATTTAACTTTGACTATATGTAACTGCTTTGCTTTAAATAGTAAAGTAAAACTTGTTAAACTTCTTCTTCCACCATGTCACGCCCTGACCCTGGAGAGCACTCGGGGTTCTCTATGGCGTTTTAGGTCAGGGCGTGACTAGGGGGGTTCTAGTCGATATATTTCTAGTTTTGGGTGTGAGTATGGTTCCCAATTAGAGGCAGCTGATTATCGTTGTCTCTAATTGGGGATCATATTTAAGGTGTCCCTGTTCCCACCTGCATTTGTGGGATATTGTTTGTGTTTGTGCTTGTTGCACCACGTAAGTCACGTTTCGTTGCTTGTTTATTGTTTTGTTGAGAAGTTTTCACTTAATAAAAGGATGTGGAACTCAAATCACGCTGCGCCTTGGTCCGTCCATTATCACGAGCGTCACACACCAATTGTACTTCATTTACAATTACCATTTAGTTCAGATATACATAAACATTTACACCTACTCAATTATGATCAGGGTATCTCTCTAATGACTGAGTCCCTTTTAGATTCCCATACCTGAGGGTATCGATTCCTGTGACCAACAACTGTTTATTTAAACTGCACATTGTCTGTTATAAGATGCATCCTTTGAGGAGTGGCTTCCGTCTGGCCATTCCACCTTAAAGGCCTGATTGGTGGAGTGCTGCAGAGATGGTTGTCCTTTTGTCCCATCTACACAGAGGAGCTCTGTCAGAGTGACCATCGGGTTCTTGGTCATCACCCTGACCAAGGCCCTTCTCCCCCGATTGCTCAGTTTGGCCGGGCGGCCAGCTCTATGAAGAGTCTTGGTAGTTCCAAACTTCTTCCCTTTAAGAATGATGGAGGCCCCTGTGTTCTTGGGGACCTTCAATGCTGCAGATATTTTTTGGTACCCTTCCCCAGATCTGTGCATCGACACAATCCTGTCTCGGAGCACTACGAACAATTCCTTCAACATCTTGGCTTGGTTTTTTGCTCTTGACATGGCACTGATAAACTGTGGGACCTTATATAGACAGGTTTGTGCCTTTCCAAATCATGTCCAATCTTTTGAATTTACCACAGTTGGACTCCAATCAAGGTTGTAGAAACATCTCAAGGATGATCAATGGAAACAGGATGCACCTGAGCTCAATTTCAAGTCTCATTGCAAAGGGTCTTAATACTTCTGTAAATAAGGTATTTTTGTTTAAAAAAAAATCAGAATTTCACAAACATTTCTAAAAACCTGTTTTTGCTTTCTTATTACGGGCTATTGTGTGAAGATTGATCATTTTATTTAATCCATTTAAAATAAAGCTTTAACGTAACAAAATGTGGAAAAAGTCAAGGAGTCTGTATGAAGAGAAGAGAAGGGAAGAGAGGGGAAGAGAGGAGAGGGGAAGGGAGGAGAGGGGAAGGGAGGAGAGGGGAAGGGAAGAGAGGGGAAGGGGGGAAGAGGGGAAGGGGGGAAGAGGAGAGGAGAGGAGAGGAGAGGAGAGGAGAGGAGAGGAGAGGAGAGGAGAGGAGAGGAGAGGAGAGGAGAGGAGAGGAGAGGAGAGGAGAGGAGAGGAGAGGAGAGGAGAGGAGAGGAGAGGAGAGGAGAGGAGAAAGAGGAGAGGAGAGGAGAGGAGAGGAGAGGGGACGAGAGGAGAGGGGACGAGAGGAGAGGGGAAAAGAGGAGAGGGGAAA